>NC_091140.1:6713626-7313626 GCF_041381155.1 Argopecten irradians | reverse complement strand
AACAACAAAAAACGAAAGAATATACTTTAAAGTAGAACTATCTAGTAAATGATCTTTTCAACCATGATAAAACTGTTTGTACTGATGGGTTAACATGATTATCCCCGGAATGAACTCAAGCATTTGTTCTGTTGATACGCTTTACTGAACATATCAAAAATACAAATCATAAGTAAACAAATATTGACAATTTGTTGGTGCTCTTTTTTCGTTATTTTACTAGACTACTGTAAATTATTTCTTCAAGTATTGATAATTCTAAACACAAGAGTATTGTGGAAACATTACTTGAAACATCATTAAAGGTAAAAAAGTATTATTGAACATAACCCGCGAGGAAAATGGAAGTTTCCAAAATAATGGGTTGTAAGTAACAAATCCATTGTTTGATATGTTCTCCCAAATCAGTACAGAATATTAATCTAAACATAAAAACGCATTTCATCTGCAGTATCACATTGCAGCATGATGCGAACCTCATTCCCACTAGACATATGCGAGTGACGTCACATCGCGTGAAAATATTCGTCCCGGCGCGGGAAACTTATATGTAACAATGTGGCACGAACACTTTTAATTTAAATAGAACTTAAAGATTCGGATTTGAGCGTTGATTTTCTGTGTCCATGCAGTGCCAAACGCCTGGGGTGCCGCATATGTGACTCCCATTATTTCGCGCCATTTGTTTACGTGCGACGTCATGATTCCTTGTGCTCATCTTCACTTGGTGGATATTTTGACTGCATTTTATGCCGTTTAATTTTCATAAGTGTAATTATTTTTTATCTAAAAAAATTATCAAAAATGTTCAATGACGGAGCAACGCAAGTTAAACCGAAAGTACGAAATAAGTTTTGCCATCGGTCATAATTTGGAGCTTATGTTTTCGACGCGCTTCGAAAGAGCTTTGCACTTATTAAAGTTAGATCTTTAATAATGACTTAATTTTCAAAATTTGAAATTAGGACTTTGCCGAATCAGTGTCTTGATCTCATTCACCGTCAATGTATATATACACCTTAAAAGTGACGTTCATACGGTATATGAATGTTCGTATCAGATGGATATCTATCGAGTCAAATGTACAGTGTTATGGTCACACAATTCAAATATGTGTGTTCGGTCTAACGTTTGGTTCAGCTCCTTCCCTTAGTCAGCTCACAGACATGCTATTTTTATCTTCAGGTCCGATCTCTGCAACAGCGGCAGATACATTTAAGTTCACAGGTAAGATATCTCAATATCAATCTCAATCAAATAATTGTAGTACTATCAAAGTGAAAGAAACAAACATGTCATGTCGGCTAAAAATAGTTAATAAAATATTTAAAAAGTGTGTTTAAGAAATATTTGACAAGAACCGTATGGCAGACAGATTTGTTGGTACTGCAAACTTCGGCGCTAAAACACACTTACATGTAAACCGTCAAACTGTTATCAAAATGTCTTTATATCAATATTTCTTACAATACGGTAAAACAATAATATATAATTATACCGAACTATGTTTATAACGAAGTGATTTCGCTGGTCCCAAACGAGCTTCGTTATAATCGTGTTTTACCTATATGTAGTCCTGTGATTCCAGCTTCAGCGGGAATCAATTGGGAGAAGTTGTTTACCGTTGTCATGGTGAAGGATACATGGTTTGGTGCCTATCGCTACTGTAGTGACAACAAGCTGGGAATACTGGCAGTCACCGGCTCTAAAGGATCGATGTTTATCAACCTGCGGCACCAGTTACTGCTTAACCAGGATTGGTATTTATCATTCAAAATGTATATTATACGAATCGGAATGGTAATATTTATCAAAACTACTACTTCGTACATATTGAGTACATATATCACTTTGATTTTGCAGTTCATATGATTGGTATGGACCATACAATGAAATCTATTCAGTCGAAGTCGAACTTGAATACCCTATCTTATTCCGAGTACATATATTGTTGCATCAGAATTTCGATTTTTTTAAATATTTTTTTTTGGTTTAGACGCTTAGCCAGCTTTCAGAGTATCCGATGTGTTCCAATTTACTTGATAAGCATTATACATTTTCCCTGTTAATCTGCTTATGGGTAGATATATTCGCCTAGAAAGCTAAATCAGTCATTATCAAATATAATCATCAAAACATGCTGACAATCTCTTACATAGACATTATATGGTGTATTAGTACCGATCTACACCACTCACTATCGTTCCGCTGAAAACGAACAAAACTTATACAGTGAGTAACCCAGGAAACGTTTTTTTATATGATTTTTATAAAAGAAAAAGGAAAGCAGTAAGACCAACATTTTTTAGGTAATTCAAATAATAAGTTTAACTTATGCTGAATAATTATCAGATACATAGGGTCACACTATATTGTGGCGTGTTTACAGGTATTTGATTATGGTGTTATCATACTTGTAGGAACTCTACCGAACCTTTATGGACGGGGATAGTGAAGCCAGTACCAGGCATGACATTTTACAGGTCCGCGTCGTGTGTACCTACTGCGGACTTAGACGTAGATACCTCACCAGACGTACAGCATTGTATCGCCGTCAACATGACATCAGATAACGCAGAAATTGACTGGATTGGAACTAGGTGTTCAGATAAACACTTCTTTGTCTGTTCTAAAGGCATAGGTAAGTTATTGCGTTACACCATACAATATTTATCTTCATCTTTTGTTTGTTTGTTTGTTTGATTAATTGACGTCCTATTAACAGCTATGGTCATGTAAGGACGGCCTCCCATGTATGCGGTGTGTTGCGTGTATGTTGTGCGAGGTGCGTGTTTTGGGAGACTGCGGTATATTCATGTTGTGTCTTCTTGTATAGTGGAACTATTGCCCTTTTTATAGTGCTATATCAATGAAGCATGCCGCCGAAGACACCAAGCACCCCACCCGGTCACATTATATACTGACAACGGGCGAACCAGTCGTCATCTTAGCTGGGTTAATGGTAGTATTGTTGTTGGAGGAATTGATTACAACTTTGATATAATTTTGCATGCTTCCCAATTAATTTGACATTTTCATTAGTTTCGACAGATTTGAAAGCTGTCATGTTTTAGATTATGTACCATGGTTTTTGCAATTTAACTTTAAAAAAATAAATGATAATAAAAAGTGAAATTGACAAATGTGGAAGCTATTTTGAATGTTAGATATTTCATAATTACACATGACATATGGATATATGTTTAATTGATAGTTCATCAATACGTAGCAAACATTGGCATGTTGGCTTTGTCTTCTATCTCTCGATGATACCCCCATCGCCTGTAACATACTGTCATAGTTTCCAATACGGATAGTAATGTAAAACATGGCATTAATGACAATCGTGCTTTATGGTTACTCTTTGTAATGGAACACAATGTAAATATTTCAGGATTTCAATCTATGTACCAAACGTTAATTATACATTGCTCACTTCCCTCTGTTAAATTTGTGTATTGAAATTGCAGTTATTATTATTAGAATAAAAACAATCATAGACTTATCGAATTTGTCTCACTTTTATCGATAACGGTGGTGAATTGCATTTTTACCTACATATTAAGACTAAGGTCTTATAAATCCAATTTATTTGCATTGTCATTTGGAATAACATTCTATGTAATGTTTTTCAAACATACAACAGACATCAACAATGTAAATTTCATCATATTGTATGATATAGGTGAACTGTTTAACTTGATATAAACAATCAGGATGTGTCGTTTCAGGTCCGGTACAACCAAATAATTTTACAAGCTATAAGATCTCGACAATATATCCCACTATCGAGTTCACCATAACTTCGACTCTTAACTCAAGTATGGATAGTTGCCTGGAAAGATGTAGAGATGGATTAGACATCAACCAAGTGGCCATTATGTATGACGTCACAGAATCCACGTGTTTGTACTATGTGAGTGACATCAGAAGCCTGCCTGTCCATGTTACCATTATGTATAATGTGTCACTAAACAACATCATATGCGTCAAGAATCTGACCAATATAGGTAAGAATATCGCAAGACTAATAATAGATGGGTCCAAAGTAATTATACAGGGTGCTAAATTGTCTAAAACACTATACACGGCTTAGCGTATTGTTACGAGAAAGAATAACAGAAATGAGAAACCAGCAGCTAAATTCAAAACACAATTTAGTTATATATAAAATATTATACAGAGATGGTTTACAATATCTAAAGTCATTGCTGGTGGTGCAATATTTAAAGTGTTACTTATCTGTATGCGAATGTCCTAGTATATTCCTTGATCATTCCAGGTTCCGAATAAACAATAATCACAAATCCACGAGGAAGAAGAATGTCCACCGTGTTGTAATAATCCACAGATAAAGTCACAATAGCTCTCCCAATAGAATCTAATATGTCGCTGTATAATTCTTGATATGTCTAATTACATGTATCATTACAGTTCTGATTAGCCTTGGGCAGCTGGAGTATATATAGCTAAACCCTAATTCAAGAATATTAGAAATATCTAACTAAGCACAGTAAACAAATAAACACACATAACGTTCTGGTAATAGATCATTCTAGATTCCTACTTATAATCAACATGTTTACAAACATATTTTTTATACATAATAATATTCTAGAAAGTTCTATAACCTAAATTAATTATATGAACATTATAGGATGTATTGATATTATATATATCTATAGGAGTTATCTCCCTTAATTAATAACTACATGTATTTAGTGTCATACATAACAATATGTTCGAGGCATGAAAATAGCAGCGAAATCTATAGTGTTTGAAATGCGTATTTCATTCCATTACTGGTTCCAAAAATTACAGTAAAACATATGGATACTCCGCAGTTTACAATGACAAATTGGTAACTGCGTTTTTGATATGAAGGTTGACCTACCATGGGTATGTCAGTTACCACTCATCGTTTTTATTCTGAAAATAAAGTTTCCTCCCTCCCCATCACAAAATCCTACACTTCTTTCCTTTTCTATATCCTACTAATATGTTTGTATTGACAGTAAAATTAGTTTACCCTGATGATGACTACAATGTGACGGAAGTCGACGAAGATGTTCCGTGTAAGTAAAATTAGCTGTTTGAGTACCCAGTATTATATTTTGACAGATTTCATCGCAAAGAAGTCTCAGAAATGTTCTGTTCATTTAAGAAGCTGAATAACTTATAGGAATGTGTAAATAATAAGTTAAAATTGTGTTTGCTTTTTTTGTTGTTATTATCTTCAATCCATAATTTGATTGCATTACTATGAATATCATCTTTTTCAAGTCGTTCCTGAAGCATGTGACATCTGTCAACTCTTAAAGTGACGTTCAGCCCTATTTGACTACTTATAAGCTGCATTATACTTACTGATATGCCATGTCATAGTTTCTACTTATCATTCGAACATTGTTCTTGGTTTCCATCTAAAGGCACTATAGAAATAACGACACCACTCGACCCAGCCGTAATTACGACATCTACGCAAGAGGTTCGACAACCACCTTAGCCGAAACAACCACTGCCGGAGGCGAAACGACGACTTCTGGAGTGACCACGACTGCAGGTAATGTACCATTAACAAGTATTATATTGGTGAATAACAAATGATACATGTGTTTTGTAAACAAACGACCAAAGTGAACTCGCGAACGTCAGTTTTCGCTTATAAATAATTACCAAATATATATATAAATAATATTGAAATAAATTTCTAATAAATTGGCAGCCCCCGTGAACTTGTTTCGAAACTAAAATTGCATAATTTAGTAGCGGCGACAGTAGGCTTTTTTATTGATTTTAATAAAAAAGTTATTTTATTCATTCATTATAAGTCATACAATACAAAAAACAGTCAAATAAATATAACATGAAATTGATTCGGAAACAAGTGATTGATTTTTATTTTTCTCATTCTCCAAGACATTGTTACAAGTGAATTGGATGCTACATTATGCACATCAAACGCTACCGTTAAATGTGTCTGCGAACAACAAACACAGATATCAGCGATGGATCTGCAGTTAAAAGTTAATCAGCTAAAGGATGAGCTTAGGCTAGAGAAGACCAGTCTCTCCTCGCACAACCGGAAACGTATCAGTGCACCGGATCACAGGACGTCTGCGCAGGTCATAGGCTTAGCCGGATCGTTACTTTTAGCTGGAGTAGTGATGTCCATTGTTATATTAGATCTTCAACATTTGGTGCAATTTATACGCCGGGTTAAGGCGAAATTGTAATATTTTATGTAAAAAGTGTATTGAAATGTTCCAAAATATGATTTCTGAATTCGACGATTTTTGTTCGGCTGAACACTGCAAGAATGCTATAAAGACAACATTCTGTCATGTTTACTGCTTCAGGAATGAGAAATTATATTTATGTGAACATTGAGCACCTTGAATCTAATAAACAACCCTTTGTAGAATTATATATTGTTTTGTCGTGGGCGAACAAATACGTTTGTATTGTACATATTCCTTTGTATAATAATGGTACTGATTCCAATTTGTTATACGCTATTTGACTCACAATGTTCATAACACATTGTCTACACTCGTTGTACTTGACAATACTTGACATTGATAAAATTGCAAGGTGATCAAAACATCTTTTAATTAATTCTTTTGATAATCCTCGCATAAAGTCACTGTTCCACGTCCGATCATCGACCCGTTTTAGTTAAGTTTCTAGGACAGAAATTTGTCCTTTCAACAGAAGAATACAGAGGAGATTTCAAAGACTTCTCAATACGGATTTATCGACATCTTTACAATTATGTCTGTTGCTTAATTTCCGAGAGTCCATATTCATGACAAAGGGATCCTTAATGCCAGCAACAAGGTGGTTATATTGTACAATACAAGGATTACGGACGATATATGCCATTTGTACAATGATATGTCCCTTTGATGAGGATAAGCAATATCACTTTGTCAATGTCTAATAGACATTAACCAACCATCCCGTGCCGGATCAACACCTTGAGGATGGTGCGATGGTGTGCTGCAGGAATAGTAATCATCGCTGTTCTCGGTAAATATAACTGGTATAATATAACCGATGTGTCTGGTTTGAACGTATGTGTTTATAGCAAGGATTCAGGTTTTCATTACATATCTAATGATATAACCGATTTTATTTTCCATTCTTTCACAGGTGTGTCTGATTTCAATTTGTGTGTTTGTAGCAAGGATTAAGATTTTTAGTAGATACTTTATATATACATTTTCATGAGCGTAACAATGACGAAGTTAATTCATCCGTTTTAATGTTTTAAAGCTATCTATATTATTTAGGCTTAAATCCATTGATTAAGTGATATTAAAAATAAATATAGTAATACTAGATATGGCATAGTAAATGTTCGATATTGTGCAGTAGCAAGTTGAAAAAAATAAAGAAAAAAAATATATGCGCATCCACTGTTTTGTGTGCCCAATAACAAATGGGAAAGGTGTGCATGGTTCGATAAAACCACTTATGGAAAACCTTTTTTTTTTTAATTCAAATACAAATTATTTTATTGCATTCATCATCCATAAAGGTAAACAATTTATTTGAATCGAACTAATTTAACATATATTTGTCACAATTTCTTCGTTTCTGTTTATTTTTATTTTGGATTATTATTTGCAGTCATTCGTTTCATGCAATTACTGTATCAAATAGACACGTATGCACTCGAATAGATTTGGACATTCAATCTAAATTGATTTTTGTTTCTGATGACAACATATAATAAGTAATTCCTATTTTCATGAAAGTAAATAATCAAACACTTTTTCAACATGCACTTCAATGATATATTTTTATTTCACATTTGGTTGTCACACTTTTCTTACAAAAATCAATACCATTAGGATTGATACACCTGCCAACAATACTGGCGGAATGTACGCGTCGTTGCGAACAAAAATGCGTTGAAAGTGAAAGTCGTCTGTATCATAAAGGTATTTACGTAAACAAAGAACTAAAAAACTGGAAATATGTATTAAAATTAAAATAAAACCTCTACCCCGTCTTTAAATAACGTCTGTTACAACCCCAGTTCCGTGTAGATGTAGGATTGGTACACCACGAATGTACTCTATGATTAATGGTCTCTCATGGTGCATGTACAGGGTCACATCGAGTAGACGGTATACATAATGTATAACTGTATGTATATCACCATGACAACAATGTAGTATAGTAACATTATCAGGTTATAAACTACAGAAATAAGGGGATAATCTTTACGGACAGGGGGTTTAGATTAATTTGGATTATAATCTTTCATCGTTTTTGCACAAAGCAGTCGACAAAATTTATCCGCACTCGATCACTCGTTTGGAAACGGTACGGTTAAGGGATTTCTGGTGCTATTTTATTTTCATTTTTATTCCAATAGGAATTAATATTCGGCAAGGTATTTACTTGCAACTACATTTTCTTGTTTTTTATATATGTTGTCTATTTATATCGTCACCGTATGGAAAAACACGCAGTCACCTTCCCTAATATTGTCTGATGAGTCTTTTAGATTAGGATAGAGCTCGATTTGGTTTTATTTTTCTCTTTCATCGCCCTATCTGACATAATAAATCTGACTAACGACCAACTATCACACATCACAATGCATCTGTTGAAATATGCATTAAGGTTTTTTTGCCTTGAAAACCATTGTTTAAATGATGACGTTTCACGTGTCTTCTTCCCAACATAGCACACGGAATTACAATGATATGGTATTATTACTGATTGTGTTAGTTATCCCGTTTAATGCATTTTCTGAATTTGGGTCTATATGTCATATTTGCATTGCTGTTGTTTTCTCTAGAGAAATCAAATTTTCTCAACAACTACAGATAGTAACGTGAAACGGAATTGCGTATAAGAATACATGTAAGAGGTCATTTTATATCTATTCAAATTTCTTGAAGAGGTATGATATTTTTTTATTTCAGGATCACCGTTTGCTACTGGTCAGGCCATAAACATCACGGGTGAGTAGAACACTGCCAGGTCATCTTCACAATGCCATCCGATATTGTTAGTAGACTATTACACGTGTTATAATTCCACCTTTAGTTACTTTTATATGAGTCATCAGTGACGCTTGAAAACATTTGTTAGTGCCATTTTTTTGTTACACTGTATTTGGTATTAAACTATATCCAACCAGATCTTTTATTGAAACTATTGGTTATGCATAGTCCTTACCATGTATTTTTATTGGTACAATCATTGTCGTTATATTGACCTCTATTTTCCAAAGCAAAACGGAAGGTTCAGAGTGTGACAACAAATGTGACGTGTATATAGTCTGTTATGTATGACACTAAATACATGTAGCTCTGAGATAAGGGAGATAACTCCTATAGCTTTATTATCAATACATCCTATAAAGGTCATATCATTAATCTAGGCTATAGAACTTTCTAGAAATATCATGTATAAACATACTTGTTTGTAAACATGTTGATTATAAGTAGAGAACTAGAATGATCTATTTCCAGAAAGTTCTGTGTGTTTATTTGCTTACTGTTTTTAGTTAGATATTTCTAGAAGTAGAAGGTTCTCCAATATTCTTGAACTAGGGTTTAGCTATATATACTCCAACTGTCCAAAGCTAATCAGAACTGTAATGAGACCTGTAATTAGACATATCAAGAATTGTATAGCGCCATATAAGATTCTATTGGGAGAGCTATTGTGACTTTATCTGTGGATTATTAAAACACTTTGTGTGGATTTATTCATATTGCCTGGAACTTTACAAATCATCTGTGGACATTCATTTTCCTCGTGGATTTTTGATTATTGTTAATTTGAAACCTGGGAGGATCAAGGATTATACTAGGACATTCGCATACAGATAAGTGACACTTTAAATCACCGCATTACTCTTGTACCACCACCAATTACTTTAGATATTGTAAACCATCTCTGTATAATATTGTATATATAATTAAATTGTGTTTTGAATTTAGCTGCTGGTTTCTCATTTCTGTTATTCTGGGTCATAACAAGTCATATATTTTATTTTATATGTTAACAAACGTTGACCTAACGAATGACGTGTTATTATAGTGTATAGCCAAAATAACTCGGCCAAATCCTAATCAAAATTCACGCCTGATTCATTTGTTATAACACCCTTTTCATAGCAAATAAAATGTATGGATATTATAACTATTTATTGAGTGTGATATGACGGACCTTGAGGCACCGTTTTCACTGTATGAAAAGATTAGATATATTCGCACTGTTAAACATAAAAGTAATCCCAATCAAAGAAGGCGTAGTAACATTTTAGGTTACTTCTTACTACTTTGCAGCTGCCCAGAGTAATGGAGACGCTACACACACACGTACTGTGGTAAAGGTGGAACTGACCTGGTCTGAGGCCGCAAAGTATTGTACAGACAGCAATTTAGGCGAGCTGTTTCCCGGCACTGGTACCTATAATATCCTGGACCTCCGCCATTATCTACACACAACGTATAATCCATGGTAAATATATTGTGCAACTTTTTGTCTGCTTGCCAATTATTGTTTTCTTCTTTCTCCAAGAACTTAAATGGTCTGTTTTTGATATCATATTGATATTGTTTTCACGCATTGTGTTCTTAGATATATATCTAAGTATCCAATGAACGTCAAAAGTAAAGCGTGTACTTCATTTGAATCACGTTTAAATTAAGTCTAATTTTTGCCTAGTCAAATCGAATTTGATTTATCATTGTTTTACTACATGCACCTAAAAAAAACATTGAAAGGTTATAAACTGGTTTCAATAATCGATTAATATGGAACATTTTGCAACCCTAGTTGCGTAGTTAAACTGCTAAATTAAGGATTTCAAGATGTTCATGTAGATAATGCTAACGATCGTTAAAATAGAATCAGGGGCAAAGATGTGGACTTTCTTGTTTTCTTAATGGCCATACATGAATGTATTGGAAGATAAGTTGACGATGGCCTCATTGGTCAGAATACTTAAATGGTTTGAAATCAGTATCCTAAGCAATGGCGATATCAGTATGCAAACAGTCTTCCAGACGAGAATTTATTTTCTGTGTGTTTGCTTTGCATAATTTCAGGCCACATGGAAAAGATCTATGGCTGGGACTCGTCAAACTGGAAAACGACACAGTATGGTATACATCTAAGTGTGACATCTACGAAAACCACAAACTTCCCAATATCGTACATACTTCGACATTGTGTACAGGGTTGAATATGACCGTTGATTCCTCGAAATTTCAACCAGATTTGATCAGTTGTCTTGAGAAACGTTTTTTCGTCTGTACATCGCAGACAGGTTAGACCACTTATGAATTACATCCAAACCGTGTGATGCCATAATACTGTATTCCATAGGATGCTTTAAATGTTGTGCATTCACTTTTCCTTTGTCATATTATGGAATGATTTCCTTCGTTTAGCCAGCAATATTTGTATTATGTTTGAAATTCTGAAATTATGAGTTCTCAAATTTTGGTAATGCTGACAGGAAAGTCAAGGCTAGTCTAGACGAGTGCCATAAATCACTATTTGCTCAGTTATAACGTATAGCAAAATGAAAGTGTTTCGAATGATGAAAAAGGGTTTCAATTTCAATTTCAACAATATTTTATTGATATTATGTACATAAATAGGATCGGACATCAGGCTACGCCTATTTAAGTCCTCTCCAGATCTTATTTTAAAGTATAAACATGAATTCATTCTGCAATTCATTAATACATATATTTATATATACAAATAAATTGAATTAGTTACAGTATAGTGATAATAATACTAATAATTACTAATTAAAGGGGGATAACTATAATTTATTTTTAATAGAAAATGTTTCAGAACAAGTTTAGTTATTTGGATTTCATATTCCTAATGATTGTAGTTTTTGGATAGGGATAAGAATCATGCTCATTTATTGACAGACTAACATACATACACACCATGAGATATTAGGCCAAAAAGCCCCTGTGCTTATGCACAATCGCCCATCCCCTTGGAATATGTATGAGAGTCTGACAACAAATGAGCATTTTGTCTTCAGTTGAATATGAAAAAAATTGGTAGGAGATTGAATGCAATTAATTATACAATTGGAGTTAACCAACATTTATGGTTCTAAAATGTACATAGTTTGGTTATTCAATTAGATAATTATTACATCATAAAAGATTCTTAATATTCGATAAACAGTATTCAGTATCCATCCAGCCAGGATAGTTTAGAGTAAATCAGAATTAATATTAACATATAGAATAGTTTAGATGTTTAATTGCACTGCTAGATAGTATTTTGACTATCAAGTAATTAAAAATGGGTACTTGTTACTTGTTATTATTTGCTTATATATGCAGAGGGCTATAAGATACATGTATATAAAATATGTTCAGAAATCAAATCTTTTAGTATGGCATATATATTTAATCACGCATTGTAAAATATCTTTGTAAATATCATTATTGCAAAATTTACATCCATATAATAGTGTTTCAATGTTTAAATGATTATGATTATCTGGTAAACCTAAGTTCTGTATTCCCTGTATAAGAATTGCTCTCTGTTCATAGAAATGCCTACAGTCAAAGAAAAAGTGATATGAATTTTTATTGGTATAATAACAGGAACAGGCTGGAGATTCTCTTAAATGATCGTGATAAAGATCAGAGTTTAAATTACTTGCTTGGTTTCGTAGCTGGCAAAGAAAAATGTTATATTTACGGTCGCCATGATATTTAAAAATATTAGAAATTTCTGTAGTAGGAATATCATTATCAATTTTGATACTTTCTTTAAATTGTTCTTATGAATTATTAAATATGAGTTCTATATCTGTTTGATTAAATTATCTTAGCGTTGAGGGAATAAAACTGTTGGAGTATAATTCAGTTCTACAGAGGGGGGGATTAAACAGGCGATTATTCCTTAATGTGTAAGGAGTATTATTATTATCATTAAAGAATGGTTCAATCAAATTAGTAAGATATCTTGGGGATTCATTATTTACAATTTTAAACATCAATATTGATTTATGTAGTTTTCGTCTGAATGCAAGTGAATCAAGTCCAACTTCAGCATAAAGTTTATTATGCGATGTTCCTCTTCTCAGGCCTGTTATAATTCTTATTGCTTCTATCTGTACAGCTTAATAATAAGTCTTTATCTTGGTTTGTACAATTATCCCAAATGACATCACCATATTCTAAAACAGGTCTTATAAAGGATGTATAAATTTTTAAAAGGCTCTTTCTATCTACATTATGTTTTAGTAATCTTAAAATATTTAGTCTTTTAGAGGCCTGAGTATAAATATTATTAATATGTTTGGACCATTTACCATCACTACTGAAAGTTACCCCCAAATGTTTATGAAATAGAACGAGTTTACAATATCATCTGCAAATAAATATCAGGATTGAATATATGTCTTTTTCTTGAGAAAAGTACAGCTTCTGTTTTTGAAGGATTAAAATTAATGTCCCACTTCTTTGCCCAATTATTGATATTACTAAGATCATTGGTTAGATTATCTGCAATTTTTACATGGTTATCAGTTATTATTTCATAAAGTGAAGTATCATCAGCAAAGAGTTTGATTTTACTGTTTACACATTCAGTTATGTCATTAATATATAATAAGAATAGGAATGGCCCTAAGACAGAACCTTGTGGTACACCGGCATTGACATTTTTAAAAGAAGATAGGAAACCCTCAGTAGATACTCTTTGTTTGAAAAAGGGTTTATCGGTATTTGTATAATTACAACTGAATGACTTCTGTATTACTAGACTGACGCTTAACCGCCAAAGAGAAGCTCTCTCTAGCCGAGATATATATTGCGGCTAGTGTTCGCCATTATTACATAGCCATCAAATACAATGGAGCATAAAATTTGACCATCTTTGGTACATGATTACATTACTTTGTGGTCCATGTTTGTAATATGGTTTAAACTATATGTATGAAGGGAGGCAACGACCGGCTATTTATAATGTGTTAGATCAAAGCTTAAACTATTACATGAAATGTCAACGCTTATCAAATATCAGCAGAGCAGAAATGATTTCATTTTTATCACTATAGGCCGTTTACACTAGGTTATTGTGACATATTTTTCAATTCCTCGTGTATTTTTTAAACTGAAATTCACAACCACATGCTTTGGAGGCAAAAAATTCAAAAGTACATCCTATACTCTCAGACTTAATTAATTAGGACAAACAATGAAAATATCAGTTTGGCCATTTGACCATGAATACATATTATGTTGTGAAAAGCATATGATATGCAGTATATATAAAGTATATAAGCTATCATGCAAAATATTTTTCCTATCACTATGTGGCCGTAAAACGGCCCAAAATGAAACCAAATCTTTACAATATGATATTATGTGGGCTAATTGGATATTTGTAAGTAATGATAATCAACCATTGCTAATAAGATAATTATTTATTAGGATGTGGAACAGCTGATTAATTGTAGTGTGTATAACAAAAGCCAAACTTCTATTGTCTACAACACTTGTACATGTTTATCCGCCGATAATAAAAGCAAAGACAGTGGAAAGTTTCAATGATTGTTTTAAATATGATATTACATTCGGTAAAATAAGTAAAAACAGTCGAATAAATGGTCACATCAATATTTCAAAATACTATGTACATGTATTGAAATTGAATATTTTTTCCTTATTTTATTGGAAGCCACAGTTGTATGATATGCTTGTCCGATTGGTTTCTACAGCTAGATAGGTCAATGTTTATGTAGCCATGAGCGCTCCAAAGCGCTCTGAAAGTCACAATCAGTTTTATGCTTAATGTTTTGATATATTTCATTTACAGGTGTACATACCGATGATACCTATTACAACAAGACCCTATTTGACCATGGAGGACTTAACGTTGTGAGCAGTAAAAAGTACAACACGACAAAGACTTCGTGTTCCAAAAGTCTAAAACAATATTTCAAAACATTTCTTGTTATCTACGATAAAAATGAAAAGTCGTGTGCATCCTACAGCACCAATCCTGTATATTTTCTTCGTAGTTATCAGCTGATTACTACGTCGGACAACAATGTCGTCTTCGTCAAAACTTCAGGGAACAACTGTAAGTGTAGCCATCTCTGTGTGCCGTTTTAGCATTTTATGTTACTCAAATCATGTCTGAATGAAAACAATCGCATAAATAAATAAATAAATAAAAATCACGAAGAAACTTTGACAGCACATAAATTACGCAAATAGAGATTGAAGTGTTTTGATTGCATTAAATGTGGGATGAACGCAATGGGATACAGACATATTCAATGTAGCGCGTTAGCGCTACATGTAGAATATGTCTGTATCCCATTGCGTTCATACCACCTTTAATCCCATTGCGTTCATACCTTCTTTAACGCAATCAAAACACTGTTCAATCTTTATATTTACATAAATAAGTCTTTAAAACGGTGATGGTTGACAAGTTGGGCAACTACGGTAGTCATGATTGCCGAAGATATAGTTCCGATTGTTGAATGTTATAGCTGCAGTTTGATTTGAAATATAACAATGACACCTTTAACTTATTTTAAATTATGTTTTTTTTTTTTCAATTTGAAAATGTATCAATAATGTCCATTTCGAATAAAAATTGAGATAACCGAGGCGGAACGACTACCGGTATATTATCGTTGTCAGGGTAGTGGTGCGGTCCGAAGTGGAGCGAGCCGCCATATTTGATTTTCAACCGAGGAAAGTAACTGTGAAATAGCCTGTTGATCAAATGGTATGACTGTTGAGCTGCTGAATGTTTGTAATGTATTATAGGTCTACGTACGCGACATAGACTAAATTCTTCATAGTCACGACTTTTATTTTATTGTACGGATGATACACAAGTGTATATGTTTGCATTATGTGTGACTGACGTAACTATGGAATTCCTCGAACATTTCTGAGGAAAGTCCCCGGTTGTAGACTCGACCAGCGATACTTTTTGTTGTTTATTACCGTTATAATACTTGAACACATATTCTGTTTTGATGTCAAATACATTTTAATTGGATCTAATAACAACTCTTTATTATTATTTTGAATCCGACAACGAGGAAACTTTGTTTACACTTCATACAGTAGGCCAAACGAGTAGGCCAATGGCGAGCATGATATTGTCTGTGGCGCCTAAGGATCTGTCTTGAGACAAATAGAAGACCGAAATCGTTCTTTACTTTATATTCAAAGCAAATCTGTCATCTTTGAAGAGTTAAAATTTAAATTAAGTAATTAAAGTTTATTTAGATTATCTTATGACACAAAATCTTACTGAAGCGTGAACTAGAAGAAGTCGATCCTACTCTGGGTTTGTATTCATACGTCGTTGCGTTTACGCTAATTTGAACGCAACTCCCCTCCCGTTGACTATATAGGGGCATATGTAAATATATGATTTTTAATTCGTTGTTCTATTGATTAACTTAAATATATTTTGAAGTAATCACACATAAATTAGTGTGTCCTCAAAGTAAATGGTAAAATAGTGAAGCTTAGTCTTACTCTGAAAAAGTACGGTAAAACCGAGTCTAGCCAAGACGTTTCTATAACGATGTATACTTTCAGATCCTGTCACAGACAGTTTGACAGTACCTGTGGACCAGCAAACCATGGCTTGTGTACCAAACCTGAGTATGTGTATTATATAGGGCCCGGCAATATATTCCAGACGGCACAAAGCGCAAACATCCTCTAACGACGTTACTATGTCGTTTTCGGTCTTTACTTTTGTTGTTTCTGTAATAAAATTCTATTTTCAATCCTGTCTTTAACAACTTTCATAACAATTAAGACATTTTCCACTGTATAAATGTTAGGAGAAAAACTAATACACAATTTTAATATACCCTTTGGAACTCCCTTTTTGTTATTTATGAAAATGGAAATGAACTCAATATATAGGATTATATTAAACATCCAAATAAATAAATATTCAAAAATAAGTTTCCATAAAAAAGGCTTATACTAAGGACGATATCTTTTTCTATTATTATTCATAGAAATATTATGATTCTGCAAACCGATTTTCATTAGCGGAATGTTTGTCAATGTTTGATCCACTATGCATTCATTATGCAGCCACTCTGTAGAATTTGGCCCTAAAATGTAGACAAATAATATGCATACATTATGTTAATACTAAAGGAGTTGACCTAAGATACTATGACATATATTGTACCTAGATGATGACCCGGCTATGCGGTCTACATCAACTGCAGTCCCTGCTAGTGACGGCACGGTTACCAAGACTGGTGAGGTGTTCACTTCAAGTAGTAAGTATATGAGTATGCAGTATATAACCTACCTCCTACACTTTAGGACATGTCAGCATGATCCCAATATATAAGTATATTAGACGTGTCTAGCTTATTTCTCAAATGTCTGTTTTACTCAGGCAAATGTGACTACACAAAATATCAGCTAAATATTGATATTGATAATCAATGATCATTCAATTTGTTTGATTAAAGATGTTTTATCATGGCTTTTAAGCCATTGGCTTTGACACACTCTTGCTTATTTGAACTGTTTTAAGAAATGCTCATCAATATTATACCAGATATCATTCTTCATTGTCACATAGATAGATAATTACCTTACGGTGTTTTAACGATCGTAAATCCAATGTCAACATAACTATTTTGGGATTAAACCAACATGTTCATGTTAGTAATTTTACAAATATCCTGGGACACAGGCATCCTTTATTGACCTTTAGTTTTTCATTGCACGAATATCAATATTTTATGAATATATAGTTTTTGTATCTATTGCCACACTTAACTTTTTTACAATGATTATTCTTTCAGGTATTCATACATCCACGAATACTACACTCTGTACCTGTTATCCATCGTCCCCTACTATCCCCAGTAACTTCGCCTCTCTGGTAAACAGTCTCCGTATCAGCAGGAAAGTCTTATCGTCCTACAGAAGGGGGCGGATCAGTGTGTCAGATGATCGTACGTCGTGCCGAGTGTTAGGTTACGTCGCCGCCATTGTTATTTTCGGAAGTTGTACCTGTATCATAATCATGGACATTCCTATAATTCTAAAACTATTCAAACACAAGCACACGATCAGGTGGTAACTATGCTGTGTGAGTCGAAACCCAGAGCAATTTAAACAATGTCATTTCAACTTGTATTCGTTGCTATGAACAAATAAACATTATAGCCAGCATTATGGTAACAGTGCATTATTGCGTAAAATGTAAATGGAAGGTAGGTATAATGTTTGTAGTAAATAAATGTGTGTTATCTGTGTAAACGTTTCTTGCACCTGTAACCTATTGTATAAACTTTACATCGTATGTTGTCACTAATATAATATGTTGCCTTAAGTGATGCCTACACACAACGCACCCTTACTTAGCTTATTGGTGATTGGCCGACACCTTTTTCATTTGAAAATCATCTGAGGAGTTGATAATAAATTCGATAACAGTTGCTTATGACTTACATTTTATTTTAAAACAATGAATCGTCCTGATGAACCTTTTGTTCGAATACCTTAAATTCTAATATTCATAGAATATATCATCAGCGATTTTTAGATACAATGTGCTGCTTTTCGTATCGTATAAAAATTATCAATATATTTGAACATAAAGTTTTGGTTTATTTTCCAATAATTTAGGCGCCTACGTTGGTTGTCCATCCAGTATTTTACCTGGCCTGGACATCAAATATTGTCTTGATTCTATTATATGCTTGGATGCATATAAATTCCATTACTTCCATGACTGACAGAACACTTGCTCCCAGTAGTAAACCCATTGATCCGCCAACATCACCTATAATAACAATCGTCATCAACTTATAATCCAATAAAGTCCTGTAGCTGATAGGGCAGCTAGTTCTTGTATGAACACCCAATGTGGCTATTCTCACATTTTAGACACATTTCAATGGTACAAGCATGTACCACTAACAAATTTCATATATCTAAAGTAAATTCAAATTACAAATTTTACGTTTTGTAAAAATCAATAGCTTCCATATTTATAATTTCTGCCATAAGGTTAACTATGAGACTATTATACTAAGAGGCATCATCGTGCCAACATACCATGATCTATTCAATTTAATGGAAAGATATTTTTTTATGTTTTCCAGTTATATTCTTTCTTTCACAATAATGACTCCACATAGGAAACTTCAAATACAACGCACTTTAGTTGTTCAACTTGTTATGTGTTTTAGGTTATGGGCTAGAAGAGTCCCACATGCATCATCTCAAACCTCCGAACCAATATTTTTCTGAACCCTTATGACCCACTGATCACAAATCAAAATGTTAACATTGCATAAGTTGGGATGAACTTCCGGTTATGACGTTATCAAGATGGCCGCTATCTCGAATTTCACAAAGAAATGAAAAAATAGTCATAACATTGACATTATTCAACCGAAGTAGACAAATGGGGTATCAAAATGACCACAATAGAACAAAAATACATATCAGGACCAAATAATTCAATATTTGAAGTGATTTTTCGCAGGAAATGAAAAAAATAGGATTTTAAGCTCAAAAATGGTAACGCAGTAAAAATGTTTCCCAACTGCAAACTGTTATTTCGAATCAGCTTTTTGACCACTTATCAATTAGTTTAAACATCAACAACACCATTGTAACATTGTATATTTTCCTGTTATGACGTTATCAAGATGACAGCCATCTCCAATTTCACTAAAAAAGGAAAAATAGTTATTAAATTGACATTTTTCAAGTGAAGTAGGCAAATGAGTTATCAAATTGACCACAATAGAACAACATATACATGTACATATCAGGAATATACGCAGAAAATTAAAAAATATGATTTTAAGCTCAAAAATTATGATTTTTCAGCAAGTTTTTTATACTTGGCTTGACGCAGCAAAATTGTTTCCCGGCAGCAAATTAGTATTCGTAATAAGTTATTTGATCTCTTATCAATCATTAAAAACAACAACAAAAAATACACATATAGAAATGCAAAAGATAATTATTGTTTAACCCTCATTAGGTTTACAAAACATCACCGGGTGCATGTAATGGGCATGTGCTATTTTTCGAACTTCAAACCGTTGACACTATAGTTTCCTGGTGTATCATAATTTCCTTAAATAGAACATTGACTTTTGACGATTTATAAGTAGAAAAAAACCTATTTAAAGTTGACAGAATATCTAGGTAGGACAAGTTACAGTGTCCTAACTTGAAAATTTCCAAACATAATCTATTTTCATGTTTGAAATTGTGTCGATTAGCAGCGTCTCAAAAATAATTAACAGAGCACAACACCTACTGATAACGTAACAAATGTAAATTAAGCTAAGCCTGTTTTTCTGTTAATATCGTTAACAGTTTCAAAAACGTTTTTAAAATGAGCACATTCATTGTTTATTTCATATGCATAGCATAACCAAAATGTCATATTGTTACTGCAGTGTCATATATTTCTTTCACTGGCTCTCAATGATAACCATTATCATTGTGCGTGTTTTATCGCCTCACTGCTCTATCTATTGAAGAGACTCGGCATGTCTGGTATCTGGTACATGCATCCGGATAAGAGTAATCAAGATATCAGTATCCAATTCGTCGAAAGCAAATTGCAAAGCGTCGCCTTCGATATCGATGAGCTGATGTGACACTACATTACAAGTGTTGTTCTAGCCTGTAATCTTTCATGACCCATCCATGGCCAGAGTTCATATCAGGAGCAAAAGGTTCAGGGGTGTGGTATCTTCTTAAGATTCTAACATATCGAATATGATGTTTCATACTTGTCCGGCATAACGTAAATTACACCAGACCACATTCTTCGAATGGTGGAATTTCGTTCTACTTAGCACATAGCTCCATAGTTCGTATGAAGTACCATTCATCAGCCTTTTAGACTCTCGTGCGACCATAACTGGCACGGGTAATATCGTCGAGATTATTAATGAGGCCATAAAAGTTAAAAGGTTTTTCATTGTTTTGACTTTTCCCACTCCCTTGATGGTGGTGTTTGTGTCACGTGTGGTGTATGTATAAAGAGACCATTGAAGACTCTCTAGAAAAAAGTTCTTTCAGTGTTTTATAGACTTGGCAGAGAGTGGATCTTCACTGCAGACCTCATTTATGACCTCAAAGAATCCACCTGTGCCAACTATGGTCACTGAGGGTTTACATTTGAATGAAAAATTATGCTTTACGAATTAAGGAGAACCAACTCAACCATCCGCAGAATGTGGATTGGTGTATTTTCCATCATGCCTAGGAGGTCTGGAATATTATATACGATATGTGAATCACTAGGTTTGAAACAGGAAGAGCTCCCACATCACTGAACCCGATGTTCCGTATGTTAACTCTGGCCATGGACGGTTGACAAGTTAGAACCTCGGCGTTAACCCGATAATTTAATGTACCATCAGCTCATGAGCTCATAAGCTCATCGACATCAATGACGACACTGTGGCGAGAAATCATGCACAATGATAATGATTATCAATGATTATCAATGTTAAAGGGCAACCTAAGACATCAGGAAACACCAGTGTCAGCGGTTTGGAAAAAATAACAATCATTTTTTTGCTGTGTCAGCCAAGTATGATAAATTTGCTGAAAAAAAAAATCATCATTTTTGAACTTAAATTGTTTTTTTTATTTCCTGCATACAAAATCATTACATGTTGATTATTTGGTCCTGATATGTATTTATTGTTCTATTGTGGTTATTTTGATACCTCATTTGTCTACTTCAGTTGAAAAATGTCTTTTTTTATGATTATTTTTCATTTTTTAGT
This sequence comes from Argopecten irradians, assembly GCF_041381155.1. Lineage (NCBI taxonomy): Eukaryota > Metazoa > Mollusca > Bivalvia > Pectinida > Pectinidae > Argopecten > Argopecten irradians. Next base: position 7,291,809 of record NC_091140.1, on the reverse strand, counting down.
GAAATTCGAAATGGCCGTCACCTTGATGACGTCATAAACGGAATATACAATGTAAACATTGGTGTTTTTTGTTGTTGTTGTTTAAACTGACTGATAAGTAGTCAGAAAACTGATTAGAAATAATAGTTTGCTGTCGGGAAACATTTTTGCTGCATCAACCCAAATATGAAACATTAGCTAAAAAAATACCATTTTTGAGCTTAAAATCCTACTTTTTCATGTCCTGCGTAAAAACCGCTTCGTATAATAGATTGTGTGGTCCTGATATGTATTTGTTGTTCTATTGTGGTCATTTTTATACCTCATTTGTCTACTTTGGTTGAAAAATGTCTACGTTATGACTTTATTCAGTTTTTAATGAAATTCGAGATGGCGGCCATCTTGATGGCGTCATAACCGGAAGTACATTTTAATTTGTGATCAGTTGGTCATAAGGATTCAGAAAAAAATATTTGTTCGGAGGTTTAAAGGGGGGGGGGGTTCCATGTGGGACCCTCCTAGCCCATGGCCTATTTGGATCTGTCCCCAACAGAGCAGGGTACTATTTCACACAGCACACGTAACTTTACGGGTACACGTAACATGTACTTAAGTTATTTTGACAGTTTCACAAAGCACACGTAAGTTACGGGTACCCGTAAATAACTCACGGGTACACGTAAATAACGTCAAAACCGTACGTAACTTACGCCAAAAAATACCACCCGTAAACCCCACGTAAGTAAGATAAAAGTCACAAAATTGTATATTCAAAGTTTCTGAACAAATACAAGTTTGTGTTATTCATGAATATGTTCAAAAACATCATTTAGCCAAACAAATTACATAACTTTTAACAAAGTTTTCTCGCTTAGATTGTCCATGCGGAAATTTTCACCGTCGACGGTATTTTGTATTTTTTGTACTTTTAAAATGTTTTATTAGCTTTTTTTCTTCTTTTCATCTTAATTTATCATGTCCGTGTGTTCCAGTGATGCTTTCTTTTTTCTCGCTTTGAGAATTCGTTTGCGAAAGAAACACGGGTTAAATCCCAATATTCGCATAACTTACGTCAGAGCGATGTATATGGTGGCTGATTTCACGTAGATCTATATCTAATGTTGCTATCGTTCCGTTTCGTATTGAAACCTAACATTATATCTGGATTTTGGTGGTTACAAACACATATATACTGTATTGTAAACTTTAGGTTATACAGACTGTATTAGCATGTATACATGTAGAGTCATCACTGGTTTCAATCATTAAGGTATCCATTTAATTAACGCGTCACAAAGATACTCATGATACAACGTTACACGAACGTGACGTCAAATTTCGCCGATATTACGGACATCACATCAACAAATTGTGACACATAAACAAAATAGTACATTCATCCTTAGGAGCAAATACAATTCGACGTTTCTGCCTATTGTTAAATTCGGAATATACACACACGCACGGACAACATCACAAGTTTGAAACTTTTTTTCTATTTGATTTGACCAACATGAGTTTCTTGGCAGTTTAAAAGTAATATACTTTTGAATATCGTAAAAGCTACAACTGCACACTGAGGTCATGTGTTTTAAGTTGTACTATCACGAGTGCTCATTGCTACGTCATCGGAATGTTCAAAACTGTACATTGTACAACAAATGTTGGATGTATTTAAAAGTTAATGATAGTATAACATTAATAATATAACTTTGGTACACTTTTATAACACACGTAACTGTTACAAGTATGTGTTTGTATCAAATGTTCCTGTGTGCTATCGGTACTGAAAACTATGGACATACAGAAAATAGGTAATGTCCTATTAACGTTCCTTACATGTTCTTCAAATTCATACTCATACTATTCTGATATTTTTTTTATTACTAACTCTCGAGTCCTACAAATCACATGCATACATGTAGTATTACGTGCTTATAATGACACGTGAGTCTATATATTATTATATACAAAAAAGCATAGAAAATTATGCCAGATTGATTTTCTGAGGCAATGCTCAGTAACACATAAGCACCATTTCTTACATATACCCGGCCGAGAATTTAAGTTGGCCGGGTACGTATATTCGTTCTAGAAATAACGTTATATATGTATTATAGAAACATTCGTTCTGTTTATATTAAATCTAAACTCGTACATTATATTTTATGTATCTTAGTTTATTATTCACGTACATGTACATGTTATCGTCTAAATCGAAAAATTTGATTATTTTGGAGAAAAATCTGGATAACGGCAGCAATAAACATATGATGGATATTAGCAAATTGTTTTCACAGCCATATCTGAGAAAATAAAGATTGATTGTGTTTGCGACATTATCCACTTCCGGTCCACGTAAACCTGCACGTAAGTGCGGAAAGTTACGTACGGTTTCGTGAAACGCCCTTGAAATTCACGTACACGTAAATCTTACGTGTACCCGTAAATTTACGTGTGCTTTGTGAATAGGTACCCTGTTCAATACTTTTGGGTAGAAGTCTAAACAACATAGCGGCTGATAGATTTTGCAAATAGCACATGACAGAATCTAAATGAAAAGAACATCAGAGATCCCTTCAGTAGTTTTTGAGAAATGGTGATAACCTGCAATTGTCAAAATCTTACACAGTTGTCTGCCAGCCATCGTGTTTTCTGATCCTCCCTAAAGTGCGCCCATATATACAATTTATAGTACTGTGTAAGACGTGTAGCGTAAACAATACTGGTTTACGGACAGACGAACGGACGACAGACCACGGATGAAAGACGATCATCTCTCATTATCTATGTAATCATAATTCTCTATTTGCATATTAAATTGTTATCTGTCCTTACGGGTAGGTATTGATTGTGACGTCATGTGTTTGCGAGCGTAACGTCATATGGTCAGGAGAAAACGACGTGAACAAAATAATGACGTCACAATGTAAACCGCAAGGAAGCCAACTATGTAATATGCAAAAACAGTATAGTTATAGTTGAAGACCTGAAGACACACTTACACAGTAAAGCGAATATATCATAACCGATTTGATGTCGTACTTCTTCATAACTCAGCTGTTTATAGAAAATACTCATCTTCAAAAACGTATTGCTGGAAAATAAAAAGATCTAGTTCACAGTGTATTCATAATTTGTAATGTTATTGTAATCTGGCAATACCGACATTTGTAGATATGCATAAATGTGTACCGTTATTGTTGGTCTAGATTTTTTAACATTTAATTTTGATGTATGCATGGAACGCATATACTATATTGTTAATTAGTGTCGTTCAACACTTTTTCAGCTACTACTTCACTCGACACAGTATACTATAATAATATAGCTATCACGTCAGGGAGATTCGAAATGTATAGCTGGTGTGTAGAATAAGGCATGAAAATCACAACTTTTTTGAAAATTTCACTAGACCGACATATTATGTTATCATATTATGTTTCCACCTACCTCACAAAATCCTTATCAATGAAAGCAGATTCTTGGTAAGCTCTTGAATCATCAGAAAGCCTTGTAAATATGTGAAGAAACGTTAGTTCCTTGCTTGAGACAATAGACGAGAAACGAAAGAGGTGTTCCAGATATGTGTAGTTGGAGGCAATATCTACTGTTACTGTAGACAGGTTCCTGAGATATTGAAAGTCATCCACGTACATATAGTAGTCTGTCGAATCTATATCATCTATGGCAGTCTTCCATAGTAACGTTGCTTCTTTCTCCATTAATTTTATCCAGTCAATTAATGTAACTTCGTTATCTCTAAGAAGGTGAAAATATCTCTTAAAATAATTGACACTTGCTTTCATCCTCTCTGATAACAGCAATTTAGAAATCGCTAAACGGGTTTCATTTCGGAAAAGCATATAACTTTCCATTTTATTCTTAACTTCTGACAAAGGATTAAAAAACTCAGCCTTGATGTTCTGTAGTTTGACTTGCATTGACTGTAACCGTTCTTTCACGTTTTGCGCAACGATAATATACCGATGCCACATACTTTGAAAAGTGTGAAGTCGAGATTTAAGTATTCTAATGGGCCAATCAACTGTTTCATAATAAAACACACTCCGTGAAAAGACAAATCGTGCCATATTGCTTTGATAAAGTTCTCTTAAATTAATCAAACTATCTTTGTCAACAAAACTGTTGTCATATGCAGCTTGAGCTATTTTCAGAAGACTTTTCAACTGAAGTTTAAGACTATTTAGATAAAGAAACAGTAGATTCCCGTGTAACCTTGCGTATTCATTATGTACAGGAGCCTCCATAAGTAACGTCTTCGGTACAGCCGCAATATTTGACTCACTTGAACAATTTCTAAATGAATGATTACAAATTGGCGATCCACTTTCATAAGCACGTTTTAAGGTCGTATAATTAATATATGCATTACTGACCTGCTGCAGTTTGTCTTGTAGGTTTAACATGAGAGATCCGCTCAACATTAGCCGAGCAGACGGATCCATACGGTTGTTATCTGCTAATAACAATATTGTTTTCTCAGTTTCCATGATAAATGAGTTGTATGCGATGACAATTCCTTGTACAATTTCTACTTCCATATCATCCCTAGCTTCTATAAAACCTTTCTGTACAATGGTAAGTTGACGTTTATACAAACGTTCCTTTGTGTTACACATATCTATGAAGTTATCTATGTTGTCAGATAAAACACTCGTAAGATACGTAACCCTCCTGGACAGACTAACAAATAGTCCTTCTTCAATGTCAACTAGACTGTCAATGAACTCGCGATAAAGCATATTTGTCTGTTGCCAAGTTTCATTCCTCATCCGCGACGTCACTTCCGCTGCAACAATTCGAGCATTTTTCAACTTCTCGATGTTATTTTCGTTAATGAACTCTTTGATGACGTATTTTGAGGTTGAACTGTACGATATGTCAGAATAGAATGACCTAAATTCGCATGAGACGGGGCAATTACATATCTTAGGTAAACCCGCTAGATTTTCTGCAAGGGAAGAAAGGAAGGGCTTTCAGTGAGATATTTATAAACCTCAGATTATTATTAAACTCGTTTTTAATACGTTTAGTCAATTAATATTGTCAAATTATGAACGAATGAATCACTTAATGTATAAAGAATAGCATATTTACTTTGAATACCTACCTAAAAGTGGCTTTAAACAGGTAACATACTGGTATACGGTACATATAGGCGGGACACCTAGACAAAAATTAAAAAAAGTATGAATTTTATGTATTATGTCAAAACGAACTAGAAATGGGTATGGACAGATGGTGGACTATTTGTTTTGTCATTGAACGTACACGTATATTTTACCATTTGACATATTTCTCAACAAATAACACATAAAAAGCATAAGACCTACTATGGCTAATCTGAATTGCATACAAACTTAATCAAATTAGTTTTGGCTCCGATCTTTCGAAATATACTGGTTTAAGTCAAATATTTTTTTTTTTCAATTCGTAACATAAAGAATAAGGAAAATAGTTGACATAGTAAAAAGGAACTTGTTCATATAGTTATTGTGTTGGCTCATAAAAGCGAACAATTAAGCAAAACAAAACTGACATTGCTACACAGTATGTGTTGGATTATATTATGTATGTCATAACACTATCCTCGATACTCCAGGGATTGCTATCAGTGTCGTTATATCTACCCATAACGTGTGTCAAAATCAATTTGAGGGCAGTTCAGGCGCACAAACCCTACCAATCACAGGCCTGCAGCGCACTGACTTCCTTCCAGGATTACAGCGATAGATGTGCGTAAGAATCACAGGAGTGGATATTAACACAGTGATAGTAACCCATGAGTTATCAAGAATGACCATAACGTATGACTGACCATAAACTTAAAATCTTGTAACCTTGTCGAAAAACATTTAATGGTAATTAGTTAATGACATATTTGTTACCCTGTTTATGTAGCATGTATATATCCCGACATTGACAGGCGTTATACGCGATCCGTGTGAGGCAGTCCATCTGACAGCCAGCGACAGTATACTGGTCTATATACTCCAGTGACCTGTTGTCACAGGTACCATAAGGTCCAGGTAAATTTGTTACCTGTAATATAACTCAATCCTCTGGAAACGAATACGAACATGAGAACCAAACCTTAAGTTGAATCACTGATCACATATTATATGTTTAGAAGCTTAAGTTGGAAAGCGGATGGCGTGTCGCCGGGAAATGAAAATTAACAATAAGGAAATCCAGGCTATAATCAGTGATTGCTATATAAGACGCCTTGTGTGTCCATCATCTGTGCGTTCATATTGAGGAGTCCTTAAACCTTTCACTGGAAACGGGGAGGAAGGCGATTCCGATAGTAAGCACGGACACGCGTTAACTAATGCAAGCAAATTTTTGAATTTTACTTGTATTACCAATTACTTTTTCTTTACGTTGAATATGTTTTTCGTCATTTTCCAAATAGTTCTTTTTCTGATACGTGCTCTTGTTACAACAATGTAAAACAGAAACGCTATAAGTGAAACAGACACAAGTGTCTAAGACAGTAATTATGTAAACACATTTTGATCTTGCTTGCAGGAAGGCTTTCCAATGGCTTTAAAATATTATATTATATTATCATCCCATAACATGACGGCGCCAATAATAACGATTAATTGGTTGATACCGTAACGGTAGGGTAATGATTTCAAAGAAAAAATATTTTATCAAAAAATAGGAATTACTTCCGCACCCGCACACTATACTAACCGTTTCATTCCCTATTCGTTCTGCAAATTGTACTGAATATCTTCTCATTAAACATTCAGCATAAATTGAAGCAAGAACAGGACTGAAATTCGGGTCGCAAATTTACTCACCAATTAAATTTGAAAGGATAAAATCAATTTTGAAAAATAAGCAACAGTAAAGGAAATGTCATAAAATTGTCACCGTGACAATTCAGCACCTTATGTTTTTGTTCAAAACAGTTATTGTTAGACAAGATTGTTAAGTTAAAATTCTGTATCATTTATTCTATCAGTAGTTCCATTTTGGTTGGCGTCAAATTAGAAGCTTTCTAATACTTTGTTACACATATATAAGCCATAGACAGATATGAAGTATAATATTTTAACTATAACAGCAGGAAACGCTTTAATTTGACTAAAGTACTGTGTTTTACTTTTGTTTGGAGAAATAAAACAATGATAATGTAAATGTCACGTTTTAGATTCAAAACAAATAAACTCTATACCTGGACCATCTTCAGTGCGGTAAATGCGTGTGTTCCTGTTGGAACAGCATGCCCCAGTGCGTGGACACGTGGCACGTCACCGCGTTTATGGAACAATATCTTCACACCGACGGTATCACGTGGGCCAGGCATGTACTCATATTGCTCAACGTTCAAGGTCAAACGTAACCCATTGTCGCTTCCTACAACATATAACGTACCAATAGCTGTAAACATATCAATAGAAAACAAATATTGCTGAAGGTAGAAACATATAAAAAACAAGGTATTGTTAAATATTTATGTGAGCCATAAATGATACATGATCTTGAAAACAGATATAATGTGTTTGCGACAGTATAATTGCTTGTATCGAATGCGCTGATAATCAGCGTTTATATATTAAATATCTTAATACGTTTTGTTGAATGTATAACTAGACGTTTAAACACCGTGGCATTCCAATGGAATGGATAATGGATGGTTCAGAATTATAAAGATGTATTTACTTTGACATTAAAGACATTACAATGTATCGAGTTTTAGAGTGTTATCGAACACAACATAAAACCACGAAAGGAAATTTTGAATACAACATTTTATCCTAACGATGGTTAAATACAACCCTATTAAATCTTTTCCGTCACTAATACTACTATGCGTTCGTTTGTTTGAAATATAAATCAATACTCTGTATAATTGACTGTACCCATACTGTCTATCTTATTCGAAACGGTAAATTACATATATACCAGCGGGAATAGTCGATAGCCGTGAGCTCAGTAGGTCTGATTGTCTGATGATATACCATTGAAGTGATAATTAAGACGTCAAGAGAGGCATTTCTTAAAAGAATCATTTAAGTATACCAAACAGATATCGGTTTGTCGTAATTCACTCATTTGAAATGCTCGGGTTGAATAATTGTGCAATATTACAACTATCATCCAAGATTCGGATTGAAAAACGATTCGAACATGTGACAATTATCATAAACTGACAGTAAATTATCTGCTTCATAATCTTGACCGTGACTTTTATAGTAATTAATTTCTGATTCTTTTCATAATAAATCCGTTTTTCTGATTGGCTGATTATTTTTCTGCAAACTGCTATGAAGAACAAATCCGAGAATGACGTCACAATAGTGACGTCGACATTGCGTATCAATTTAAAAAAATAATCCATGGAATACCCATGGTATCGTGTGTTTAAACGTATTTTATGTTAATAAGTAATCTGAAAAATAATAATAAACACTGATGTGACTATTTTTACCTTCTTTGGGATACAAAAATGAATTTTGTTTGCCACGCGGATTCACACATTTTCAAACCAAAATTCTCTCAGAATTTTTATTTAGCATTTTAAATGTGCAGTATATACCAACAGAAGACGCGTGCCTGTCCTCTTCGCGATTGTTGAACGTGTAACAGATGCCATGGTCCGTAGCGATTTGATCGAAGTCTTCTGGTCCACATTCCTTTCCTCCCCAATAACACCTACAGCAGAGAACATACAATATATATAACTTATACATTTTGGACGAGTTCACTATACAAATAGTGCTTCTGAACATTTACTATTTAACACAGAAGGTTAATCTTGAGCAGCTCACTCCGATAAAGAAAGCAGAAGTCGTTTAATACAAGTAAATGTCCCAGTCACACTATGTCATCGTTGGCACCTAAATATATATGTATATTTTGTATATAGAATGCTATTCGTATATATTTACATTGATGTTGATACGTTTGCTTTTCAGTTGACATCAATGCATACATATGTAACTAGTATGTTTCTATAATAAATGCATTTTGAACATACAATTGTATATCTCTTTATTCATTTTCATTTTATAGTCTATGGTTCGAATAAGACATTTATACGCTTTAAATGATATATAAAATGTCAGAGTAGTCCACATGCACAAACAAAACGTGCTGTACAGGTTGAAGTATTATAAGGAATTATGTGTCTTTCGCTAAGTTATTTTACGGCGAAAAGAGTGAAAATAGGCATAAGCGGAACAGCCCATAATACGGTGTAGAAATACCATGATGGTAGACATACTGTGAGATGAAGTCTTCTTTTCTGTGAGCAGTGCGGGTAAATATCTCATCCAAAGTAGTATTACTTAGACCGTTTATAAGTAAATCGTGGCTTGTTAATTTCTCCGCCGAAAACATCTTGTCCAGCACAGTGTACAGATTAAACTTATCAGCCAGAGTGACCCTGGAAACAATGAACACATGAAGTAGTCTGCAAACTGTTTAGCTTTCGTAGGACTGAGGGTCATAACCAAATCAATGTTATACATAAGAAACCAACGTAACTTGATATCATCAACAATACACAAAATAACCTAGAATAGAAATGTGCAGAATGTAGATAACTAATATCATGTTTGTTGGGGACATTTTCAGTTATTCAAGCAGAATGACTTCGAGCATGGTATCGCAATTAAATCTAATCTACTTCTTATAAACTTAGGAATATTAGAAATGAGTAATTATTTAAGGTAAAAAAATCTAAAAATTCAATGACGCTATAAATCGTTTCTGATGATTAAGAATCGTTCAGGAACGTTATAAGAAATATATTAAATGACAAAAGCCCAAATAAAAATATGGTACATATAGGTTGTAACCAATAGTTTATTTTATTCGTCTATGCACATGACATTTGACCAATATGTTTTTTCAAGTTCAATTTAGATAATGAATCCGCAATTATATTTAAATAATTCAATTTTGCTTGTTACGAGCATTTTCGTTGGCTTAAATATTTACTTTATCAGCCGATAAAGGAAAAAATGGCGTCGCTGTTTGTTACGTTGCTTCTGATTGGACGTGATGACGACGTAATGATTCATAGACAAATTAAAAGAGTCCCAAAATGACTTTTGAATATTGAAGAGATTATCTTTAGTAAATTGAATTATAAAGATTAATTTAAATAGATTTTTTATGTTATGGAGATATAACACAAAAATCTGAGTGTACATCATAAACTGCTTCGCGGTTTATTTTAATCTCCATAACATAAAAAATCTATTCAAGTTAATCCTCAAATATATCTGATATCATGGATGGAAATATGTATACAAATTAATCTCCAATTAAAATTCTCGTCCTGTCTTTCTGAAATTGTATAGAAATAGTTTTTCTATTTTATATATTAATCTTAATATTATGTTTAGAGGAGCTAGATAGCACATACTTAAATGCATTCTGATTACATAGTGTAACTGCTGGGAACAGGAGTGACGAGTTGTAGTTGACACGAACGTCGACGTTGACGGGTAGGGTGTTGTAATACAGCCCTCTGTCAATCATCTGGAGCAGCAACATACCCGCACACACCACGATCACCACCGTCCATATTAGCCTAACATTAATAGATAATCAACGATGGTCTTAAACGGAGGAGGTGTAAGGTGCCCAGCCGATTTGAAGTTTATGTATCATATTATGGTGAGATATTGTCAAATACATGGCATTTTGTACACAAATGAAAAATGACAAAAAACATCAAACTAATTAGATGATATCTGTAAACGTTCAACAATATAAAGATAAAAGGCGTTTTATAATACAGCTAGTTTAGTTGTAGTTTAGCAGAATCGCTAGCAGGAAATGTTCTAATCAAATTTACCTTCGGACGATTGGGAAGCTTGGCTGGAGAGCGTACTTGAAACCGTGTAAGGTGGTTCTGTCCGTAAAATCGGACAGCCTTGTGGCTTTCTCCGCTGTTGAGTGTAACTCCTGGACATCTGTATTGGTAGTTGCCGTCATGGTTCTACTCTTGGTTAGTTTAGTTTGTTTAACAACTTACTTTTTACACCTAGCTGTCCACATTTTGAATATTTACGGAAATGCTACTGAGTAACCTTGTCTGTTGTATCTGTGTAATGCCTTGGATTACTCCGCCACAGACATTTACCCTTGTTTATACAGAACACTCGAGTATTGATTGAGACTATATTAATACTGCCTCCTCGCGCACAATAGATAGTAATGGAAGTGTTAAGAACAAATTACGGTATAACAGCTTATCAATAAATTTCTCTGATGAGGTTTATAAATTGGAATGAGCACAAGTGACAATGTAGAGAAATGGGCTCACCAGAGTTATAAGAGTGTATCAATAATTGCAGTCACAATGAACTCAAATTATCGATTTTGCTTATTTTATTTTATGCTAGTCATATGATACAGAACAATCACATCATGTGCATTTCAGGTTGACATAATCATTGGATGTCAAATAGATCTGCCGAAAGTTGAACTGTATAACTGTTCGAAAAAAATTAAAGCAAAATTCAGAACAAATCATAATCTCTATCTACGATATCTTCACACTATCAGCATTCCTATGATAACTGTACATAAAACGGATCTGCCATCCTAAATTTAGTTAAAAATAACCATGCGTCAAAGTTGTCATTAATGAAAAGAATGTAATGTAGTTTTGTATACAAGTAGCTAGTGTTCTAATCTTGTTGAAGTCCTCTATTGAAATATACCTTTACATCATGACAGCCATTTTATTGTCGTCACAAAAGGTTAATTAGATATAAATACGACTTCCGCATCTCTGCGACACTTCTGAAATAACTCAATATTGAGCTTGGTCTAGAAGAAGTCTAGAGACCAACTGTAATTCTGGTGGGAAATTGAGTTTATAAGGCGGATTCACGAACTTTATAACCTGAGCAAAAGAATTTAAAAGTACAATTATATTATATAATATATTTACAGTCTTTATCAGATAATATTTTATGGCCCTAAAACGTTTGTGTGACAAAATGTGCGAGAGGAAAGGGGAGGCTACTCCGACCAAGGAGCAATCACATGTTATACAATCATCCAGTTTCCTACCCCGCAACGACGATTCTGATATGTGGTATTTGTTAAATCCTGACTTATTTTTGTTTATGATTTATGAGTTAAAGCTATAGAAATAAAACGCCATTGAAGGGGGATGGGTTGCCTGTGTATAAATGTTATTAAATAGATTATTACTCATTACAGAATCAGCAATTAATGCTTATTGAAAATAGTTCGACATGTGTTTCTTGTAACCACTCAAAACTAATATGTATAACCATTCAAAAACTTCTTTTAATTGAGATGGTACTCCACAACAATTACATAAATCTGACATAAGAATTGTCATATTTTGGAATGGAACTAATTTGCAAACCATATGTTTAGTAGACAGTATTGTCGCATTAACAACTAGCTAGATTGTCCACAGATATAAATCCCCACATTGTGTTTCACTGGGAAAACCAGTTAGAGTTTAACTGGAGATAGTTTGCTATAAATGTGATAGGAACTTCTATCCACAGTTTGATTCAAGGTGTTAGTTGTATTCCCTGGGTCGTCTGTACGTGTTTTAGACACGACTGAACCAACGCGGCGACAAAGGCGAAACAAAGCTAGGCGATGGAATTTGACAACATGACAAGCCCCCAGACATTTACCACCTATAGATTTGATCCAGGAGGATGCACCAGTTTTAAATTCATATAAACTAACTCTGTTAGCAACTAGATGAAAAGCAATTAATTCAATTATAACTTTTCAAATTCTATCATCCGATGTGGCAACTCCTACATAAAAAAAACTAACGCTGCGTACCGGAAGTACAATCGCAAGTATCCACCTTTTGATATGACACATAGACAACATTTTTCAAATCCTCATGTGTTTTTTTTTTATGTAAAGATACATGTATAAAACTGAAGCAATGCGTTCCATTCATTAAAACGGCTTTTCGATTTCGTCCACTTGCTATTATTCTCATTAGGGACCATGATTATACAGACAGTATATCTGTGTCTGGTGATTATTACAGGGTTTCCTCACTCTGAAGGTAAGCTATTTCAACTATTTTAATCTACATTGTATACATGTGCATAAACACTATTTGTTAATAATGAATTGTTCTACTTAACCAGTAATATTAGTTTGGATAATATTGTACAGACAATGAGGATTTACTTGTTTTCTTCATATCATGAGCGAATCTAAATTACTTTTAGGTCAATGCCGATCAAATTGTCTATCTAGCCACCCATTCTATTCTATTATATTCTATTCTATTCTATTCTATATATTGTATTTAAATGTTCATATTTAGAGCTACCAAAAACATATATAATCCAAACACGCGATTATTAAAAATTGCGATTTGCCCTATATTTTGGTGTGTCTAGTAGACTACGATAACTTTGCATTATATTATTAAATCCGTCTTCCACATGATTACGAAAATGGGGCTGGTAATGTAACAGTTATGTATACTCCGTATTATAACTAGTAAAAAGCGGAGGTTTTGGAAGCTCTTTATAATAATCAATTTGATAATGTCATAAACGTAGCAATTAGAACCTCCTCCTTATCGTTTACTAATGACATGAATTTAAGATTTATAACAGGTTTTTTTCTTTTTTTTCTTGCTTTATTCCTTAAAAGTACATTCATTTAATATGCCTTTATCACTAATATTAAGTTCATACTATAGATAAGAACGTCCGGCTGTTATCATAAGAATTTTTGGATATATGTTTTAAAAGTATGTAAATGTACACAAAGTGACGACAACATGTAACACTCCAAAAGTAGCCTTCAACTTACACACCTAATGATGAACATAACATAGATTAACATTATTTGGTATACCAAGCACATGCAAGGAAATGTATCCGAGATCGGATTTCGTAGCGTGTATAAAGAATACATAGTCAGTGTCTTAAAATATAAGCTGTATGTTGGAGAAGGTTAAGAAAGACTAAAGTGACGAGCCTCCGACGAGCCACTATTGTTTTTATTCCCTGTATCCTACAACATTACAATAATGCTCAATAGGATTTTTATATTTAGTAGTCTAGTGTTAAATTTATTAACATATTCGTATTTCAATGCTCAAAACAAATGTTCGACTTTTAAACAATGAATCGACCAATAGGAGGTTGATGGCATCAGCGCACGTGAAAAATTACAGCTTTTTCCGTCAGTGCCCAATACAGCAAAAAATGTAAGTGGTAGGTGTATTCTCGCGATGCCAATGCTGGTTGTAGGATATGATAAATTATCTATTATGTAAATTTTATGCAAGATCAGAGATATCACGAAATAAGATGAAACTGATCATTGCATTTCTTAATTGTTTATAGAAAACAGTATGTGAAAATAATTAAGAATGTACACTTCTAAGGTTTAAGTCTTGTTGGAAAATCTTTCCGTCCTAAATAAAAATAGTTTTGAAATTTTTATATGAAATTTATCAATATCTGTATCGAGTTGAATTATGCAAATTATGTCCAAAATAGAATTTTAATGTTTGCAGTTTTTTGTTTTCAGGGATTTAAAAAATGACCAATTTTGCGCTATTTTGAAAATGTGTCTTTCTGCTTCAAAAGTTTAGTACCAGATTAAAGTTACCGAAACATCTAAAATGGTGCATTTTATAAACAAATTAAGGTTAGGGGTTGCATGTGTTGCTATACTAAGACAAAGTCGCATTACAGTAGCTGCTATATTTTTTAAGAAGACAACTTCACAATACATTTTGCAAAGGAAAATATACTTTTAAGTTATCACGACTATGGTCAACATATCCTCTAAAATATATAACATATGACATCCGTGAAAGCCACATCTTCGCTAGTCAAGTGTAGTGGAACGTAATCAGAACTATTGACTAGCGAAGCCATTCCATCAATTCTATTTATTACACACTTGTAGAATATCCTACCTGAGTCTTGATTGGTTTATTCCGATGAACGGTTTGTATTTCTAAGCATGGCAAATGACCTTCTTTTTTACTACTAAATTTGAATAAGAAACGATGAATACATCAATCGATAGATTCATAACTGTGTGTAAAATCATTGAAGATTTGACAATGATGTGAATGATCAAACTATATTAATGTTTTAAATAAGCTGGCTATTTCTCGCAGTATTTACAACGACGCATTGGTACTTAACCAACTTTTGGTTTTTAGTGATATGATCCGCATCGCAACTGATCGATTGACTGATCAACTGTCGGGAAAATCCATTTGAGAAAAAATAAGGCAAATATAAGGCATATGATCAATGTAATCTGTCATTCATTATCCTTCATGTTGGATTGATAATACTCGTTTTTTGTTTTTCCTTTTTTGCTCACCAAAGGCTTGCAAAAATGAAAACTTCTAAACAAGTATCATAAATCTAATATAGAGGGGAACTCATGAAAGATACTCTGTTTTGTCAAAATTAATAATAAATAACTCAAACAGGAGCACACAGATATACTCATATGTTTTTCTTCTATTTTCGTCTATGGTGTAAAATCCTATTTCCAAAAATGTATACGAGAAAAAAAAGGTTTAATATAGAAACATTTTGATATCTGAGGGATAAAAATGTGAAAGAGATAAAAAAAAAGAACCAATTACCCAACATGTTCGTTTATAAGACAGATTGTGTCGCTGATTGAATGATTTTGAAAGATTCTTTGTTCGTTCTATATCATATTTTAGAATCAAAGTACTGATATATCCCTTGATGGCATTTTTACAAAGTTCATGGCTTATGCTGCAAATGTTGTTTACAGACCTCATTTATAAGGAACAATGTGCAATGCATGTAATATACAAGTATTTTTTCGATGAACTATGTGGTACAGATCTATTACAGGAGGAAAGGGCAAAAAATAAGGGTCAAATGTTCATTTAAATAATTGGTTACTGCACCAAAATAAAAAACTTAATTGTGTTGAATTATGTTTATTCAAAAATATTTTAATACAAACATGAAATAACATCTCAATACATTGTTTTTTTATAGTTCTCTTCTGTGATACACACATTGTATTCAGGCATATTAGTAAGTAATCAGCAGTTCTTGATACTTTGCTGCAATATTGAGGAAAAGTCAAATCAAAGCCAGATTCAGTATGATACTGTCTCTATATTATGCATAAAATGGACACTGAGAATTCTTAACAGCATATTAAAACAACCATTCTCAAAATCAGAGTGTTATTTGTATACATTGACATGTACAGTGGACCCTCGATGATCTGGACACCTTCGTTCCCTGCCTTAACCGTCCCGATTACAAATTTTCCGGACTGCCGAAGCATTAACTAATGGGAAAAACCAATGGGCTATGTCACCTGAAGTGTTAAAATTTATGTCATTGTGGTGAATACAATGTGAAACACACTGCATAAAGTCAACAAGTAAAACTGTTTTTGTTCCTGTTGTAGCAAATAAATGAATGTCATTCCATATACTTATATGGTAACATAGCCAAATTGTAAGTACTAGACTTTCTCACAAAGAAGATCATGGCAGCCAATTACTAAAGTAAGTGAGCCGTGTCACAGATGTGAATCTTTGAAATATACATTGTAGTAATGATAATTCAGGCGTGATGATGGGTAAATAAATTATCAGTTTATATTATAAATGTAGGATATTTCTATATATATCTAAATGCAAAGTTACTCGACATTCGCTAATTGTCATCACTTGATGTTTTGCAACATTACAGTCAATGGGACAGAATTGTAGTTCTGACGATGACCGTCTATCAGAACATATATAGTGTGTTTCATTCAAGCCAAGAAAGGCTCTGTTTTGTTTATTTTAATTTTACAACAAAACAGAAAGACTAACACGTGAGTCAGTCTGTGAAGTTAAAAGTTTAAACACCTGATATCTCTCGACAGATTGATAACAATCGACAGTATGTCAAATGGTGACAACTCTTCGCAAAAGTTGCAAATATACTGGATTTTCTTTTTTGTATTAATTTTGGTGTTTTCATTGGCATTATGAAACGATGCGAATGTGTAGCGCCAACCCATACGCCTGTTGTCCAGAGCTACATGTATGTTGTCGCAGCTAGTTTAATATATGCCTGGTAGTCATCCTTAGAATCATTTCACTGCTTCCAAAGTAATCCTGATATTCTTCAGTCTTCAACAATTATGAATCTGCTTCAGATGACTAGCCAATGAGTCGATTATGTAATTATAAAATTCAACATATGCTTATATCAATATTCCTATTTTGTTATAAAAAAGTTACAGAAATCATCTAACAATGACAAAAGGAAGAAATTGGACTCCTGTATACAAGTACTTTGAGTTAACTATTAGTATCATAATTAATCTGTTTTTTTATACCTATACACATTGATACAAAACAATGTTTATACTGTTAGCAAAACTTACTTTAAAACAAATACTGTAATATTGAGTAAGTGTAAATTTACCATGTATGATATATTACAGTGCACAGGTTATTGTTTATTTTGGTAAGTGTTAATACTTATTATACAACGGTATTCTCTGAATCCATGAAGTTATACATGTAGTGACAATCTGATTAAAATACAGATCCCCATTATACACTACGTTACACTACTTGTCAGATTGATGTTTTGACTGTTTAATCAATGTTTTAAGTTCATACGATCAATTTCGAAACCCCAGATATTAATTGTCTTAATTAAATCTAGCATTACAATTCTTGTATGTATTTAAAGAAACACTGTATTCACATGTGTATTACACACATATGTACGTATTGTGTATGGATCTATATCATACATTTGTAGAAGAACAGGGAAAATACACATTCCTGTCGAGTGCCCCAACCAGGAATCGAACCCGGGTCTCCGGCGTGGAAATCTACGGCTCTACCGACTGAGCCAAAGAAGCATGCTCCGTCAGCTGAGTGACAGAGACCGTATTTAACACTATGTACAAGTCACACCGACCCGCTCCTTTTACACTACTCCCCCTGTTTTTCTTGAGATTTCCTAAATCTCAACCCGAGACTCTTTAACCACCTACCATGGGTTATTTAGTTGGGCGCCAATGTAGAAGAACAGGGAAAATACACATTCCTGTCGAGTGCCCCGACCAGGAATCGAACCCGGGTCTCCGGCGTGGAAATCTACGGCTCTACCGACTGAGCCAAAGAAGCATGCTCCGTCAGCTGAGTGACAGAGACCGTATTTAACACTATGTACAAGTCACACCGACCCGCTCCTTTTACACTACTCCCCCTGTTTTTCTTGAGATTTCCTAAATCTCAACCCAAGACTCTTTAACCACCTACCATGGGTTATTTCGTAGGGCGCCAATGTAGAAGAACAGGGAAAATACACAATCCTGTCGAGTGCCCCGACCAGGAATCGACCCCGGGTCTCTGGCGTGGAAATCTACGGCTCTACCGACTGAGCCAAAGAAGCATGCTCCGTCAGCTGAGTGACAGAGACCGTATTTAACACTGTGAACAAGTCACACCGACCAGCTCCTTTTACACATTGTTTTGCCTACAAATAAACACATGCTTTGTGATGTTTATAGACATATTGACAATATGTTAAATTGACTCTGTGCATTAATATTAAATTTTATGTCATTGCATTAGAAAATAACACCAAAAATGAATCTTGTCAACTGCTAATTGAACAACAAACTATTTCAAATTTAAAGTGATATTCAATTTTGTTTGTTGCTTTGTAATGAAATAAAACGTCGATGATATGCATGTTAGCAGGAATACACACATACTCTTGATGTTATAAGTTCACTTGTAAGTTCACTTCATGTGCCGATGTCTGTCAAATAGTTCATATCATAATATACCGTCCAATATGCATGATAGGCTAAGAAACAAAACGAAATGAAACTTATGATTTTCACTGCTTCTGTCTCCAAATACGAATTCCGTAGTTTATTAGCACTGTGGCTTGCAACATGCAGTGTTCAAATATTCTTCGGTGTTTTTCAGATATGAGAATGCATTTATTACGCTGGATAATTAAATGGAAAATATCTCTTGACTTGCAAGTTTACATCACAGTTCTAACACAGGCAACTCCAAGTCCGCTTTGCGTGATGACATCTTTGTTTACATTGGGCCGTTTACACTATTGCTGAGTGTCACGATATTTCATTGTACATGTATCTGTATCCATGTATTATATATCCCCTCGTTAATGAAAGGATGCGTTTGTTGACAATCCGTGCGAAATGATAAGAAGCCAGCGTAACTAAGAATTTATCGTGTTTGTCAGCTTCTGCATAGATCATCCAGACGCTTGATGCGTACGTAGATAACAAGCGTCTGTTTGAGTGAGACTTAGTTAAAAATCAGTGGGCCATGGTAATGACATGATCGCAATACGAACGTACCTGTTACTAAAATGACTATCAATATAATACATGTAAACACAAACAACTTTTGTGTCCTTCTTATGTCACGATGAATTTAAAAATTATCATTATATCATAGATTATGAATATATATAAATCAAAGTACCATTAGGTACTTACATACCAGAATCCTGATTATTCCTTCATTTAGTGTTACCCAAACCGGAAGTTTACATTAAATATATGCAAATGACTGGCGAGAGTTAGGCCACCGATCGCTACCACTGATGCAAATTATCCTCACTATTTATCAATTATAGACTTTCATGCTATAGTATTTGTAGACATGTTTGAAACTATTCTATTTAGGGAAATAACATAGAAGATGTTTATTGCAATTAAACGGCACTATGGCAGTATATTTGTTCTAGAAAGAGGAAAAGAGAAAAAATCGTATGCAAATGAGAGGTCAATCGCCTTTAAATTAGTTGTGTCATTCGGGCCGTAGCAATACTGCAAAAGCAAGCTAGTTCAGTAAAAATAACATTAAACTGTATAAAAGTATTTATGTTTATGTTAGCTGTGAACTATTATTCGTCTCCTATCTGATCAGATTCCTTGTGCCACCTCAAAGAAATTCTATATCTGCGTTCTAAGATGCTTTATAAAATGGAAAGTACATCAACCTAGAAAATTTCATATAGCTCATTACGCACAATCAGATATTCCTAATTTTAGTTCGACACATATACTTAGATATATTTGCATATTAATATTCTTGCTTTCGACATTTCATGTATATATTTTTATTCTTTCTTTTTTAAAGTGAACAGTCGGGCAAAGAATGGCTAAAGTCGGTAAAAATGGTGTAAATGTATCAAGTATAATTTCTTATGAAATAGAAAAATGAAAATCTCTCGCAAAAATCTGTTTGCGTACCTAGAAATTAATTTAAAGTATAGACGTAATCCTAAAACGTCCAACCGGCTGACTATGTCCGTGGTTAAATTACACTTCCACGCAGCCTCGCTTTCAATGCTTTCAACTTTCCTTTACTTTAATGGTCAGAACTGGGAAACGTAAGCAGAACTTGGCCGTCGTATTAAAATGTGAGAACTTTTGGAAGGCCAATGAACGCATTTAGACTGGTTTTCTTTGCACGACTATTCACTTTAATTTGAATTGATGTTTAATTGTTGAAAATTACATGCCGTTTAATGAAAGATGGAATTTAAATCCTATTTATTATGACGATAATGTTTGCGTTGTAGGAAGTCTTGTTGACAACCTTCTAGAGCTTGGGAACAATTGCTCGATCCTAGCACGGCAGTATCAGCGAAACTGTTGTCAAGTATACGAACACACTGGGCTACAATGTCTCGGTGAGCCAGATAGTATCGATGGGGATATTCTGATCGTCTGTAGGAGATTAATATCAAGGCAGGACAGTGAGTATCAGCAGGTCAAAACCTTTTCATCATCATGAAAGACTCATGAACACATAACAACGCAGCGGAACAAATACATGACTTGTATATATAGTATATATAACTATCGTTCTATATTCTGTGAAAGTAATAAATCAACATATGAAAAAAGAATCATAGACATAGACATTTCTAATGGTATATGATAAAACAGTTATGTGGTGCACGAATTCTTTTAACATCTTTAATATTAAAAAACGAACACTTTTACAATGTCAAAACATTTTTGAAAAAATATGTCTACTAGTCAGAAAACATCATCACCATCATCAGCACTATTACTATCATCATCGTCATCATCGTCATCACCATCAATACCACCACCACCATCACCACCATCATCTTCATCACGATGATGATGATGATGATGATGATCATCATCATCATCATCATCATCATTATCATCATCATCATCATCATCACCAACACCACAACCATCATCATCACCAGTACCACCATCAACATCATTATCACCACCAACATCATCACCACAACCACTACCGTCGTCATAATCATCATCATTATCACCACCACCACCACCACCACCACCACCATCATCATCACCATCACACAACCACCACCACCACCACAATCACCATCACCACAACCACAACCACCATTACCACAACCACAACCACCATCACCACAACCACAACCACCATCACCACAACCATCAACAAAATAGTACTTATGGCAATAAACCGTATAGTGCGGTTATCGGAGGGCACCTGTTGATTTGGTAACGTGATACCTAAAAATGTTATGTCAGAATTGCTGACGAGTTATTCCCCCTTTTCAAATGAAGACAACTTGGTACAACGACAGCTTTGATAGAGGCTAAGTGTATGTGAAAAAATAATTGGTTTGAACACTCAATTCCTTCAAAAATTTCGATACATGTTTTTAATCTGATTTTGGATTGATTTCTTAAATACATTCTGTTAGATGGGAATGGATTTATTTCCCTGTCATTGACTTCATAATCCGGCATAGCGCCGGCGTGATCGATAATTGGCAAAGTATTAAAAGTAAAGTCATACTTATTGTGATACATAATGAATGCATCGAAATTAATAATTTGTATATTTCATTGTTTTGAATCTGTTTCACTAGAGGATATATCCTATTATATTCAACTCGGAATAATTTTGACGATCGTGAATGTACTTGGGCCGAGTTTGACTTTGTTGCCTAGATAGCCATACATTTGTAAATGTAGGCTAACATGAATGTGATCAATCATTTAAATATTAAACAATTAATTGTAACAGTAAAACACTTCCTTGGAGACGATTGCGATCGTATTGATTCACTTTACCCATTCGGGGCGAGATTCCCAGTTGGGTCGAGTTTACCTAGCGGTCATGACCTATATATTTCGGTCAACCACCACCAACATCAACACCAACACCATCACAATCATCATTATCAACACCATCACTACCACCACCACCACCACCACCACCAACACCACTACCATCATCATCATTCCCACCACCACCACCATCATCATCATCATCATCATCATCATCACCACCACCATCACCATCATTATCATCATCATCACCACCACCATCACCATCATCACCACCACCATCACCATCATCACCACCAACATCACCATATTCATCATCAACATCACCACCACCATCCTCATCATAATCACCATCATTACTACCATTACCACCAATATCACCATCACCACCATCACCACCATCACCACCATCACAATCATCAGTATAATTACCATCGCCATCATCTTCACCACCATAATCACGACCTTTACCACCACCATTACCACCACCATCAAAAGTACTTAATCAGTGGAATACAATACGTATTTGTTTAATTTTACGTTTTTTTTTTCATTTTTTGTCTTGCAGTTAGCTCGTGGACACAAATCATAGACACCTGCAGTCGGAAGGCTCAGAAATATCTAAGAGAGTGTTGTATGGTCGAGACCTTACACATCCAGTGTATAGATGTTGTGTAATCGGCAAGTCGTGTATTTGAAAACTTCGGAATCTGAAGCCTCGAAGGATTATCCTCAAGGAAATGAAACATTCAAATAGTTCCCTAGTACCTGAGGTAACCCTGCCCAGTATTGAAAATGTGTTCAACATCAAGTATCTGTTCTGCACCAGCATGCATTTTACTAGTAAGGAGTACGTATAAATTGTGTTACCTCAATGTTGTCGTTGTTAAGTGGACTTATTTAGACATCAATGTGATATCTGTCACAATTCTATGTCCGTTCTGTCGACAATACATTTTATATCATTATTATTTCATATCGATAGTTTTGGTGAATATTTATTGCCTACGATTTTGCATTATATTTTCATATGGTATATACGTATACATTACATATATGTATGTGTTTGATGGTCTTTATGAGTAATATTAGTTTTTAATACGTCTATATCACGAACAACATCATCTGTTTGTAATAAATCGTCAACAACTAGTTTATGTGTTGACTTTGTTAATGTTATAACATTCGTTCATATCAAGAATCTTCCTTTCATGCTAAAGATAGCATAACTAACACTGTTTTATTTATTTATCTATTATAATGACTTCTGGCGTTTTCCCTGAGATATTGTCCTTTAATCGTATATCGTATATTAGCATTAGAAAAAATCAAATGTGCCTTCTTAACCCACCTAGAGTTAAATATGGTGTAGGTTTAACGCACTTTGAAATTTTTTTTCAAGCTGCATTGACTTGCACCATATTTAAAGTACTTTGATTTTGTTTTTCAAAATGGATTAAGAAGATGCATTGAATTTTTTTCAAACTGCATTTTGTTCAAGTTCTTGTAAATATGTTTTTATCCCTTTATACATGTATATTGCAATGTAACGTGACGCTACCCAAATTGGTACACTTTTTGAAGATAATTGTTAAAATTATCTAAGGTGTGCTTGAATCCAGATTTTTCTTTTAACGTTTCACAAATAGATGCCTTCAGTTTACTTTCATGATTTGTTTACTTGTCAGCAGTGCATATATTTATAAATAGAGAGCTTTGAAGCATGCCTGGTCCACCCCCAAAACAAAATTTGATTAATACATATGCCTAGACATGATAAAAAAACTTTGGAATTCATTTAAGGAAAGTTCAAACATTTTTTTAGTTTATTTATAATTCACATATCTGTCAAAATATTCCATTCAGCAATTGTTTTTCTTGTTTTAAAATATGTCGTCGATGTCGTTTCCCGGATTCTTTTCACAATTTCATTATTTTCATGTTTAAATAGAGATAATAAGCAGCAGGAAAGAATATGACATATAAAAAAGTCATATTACAATTAAGCACCTTATGTTTTGTTCAGGCCAATTATTGTCAGTTTACATTGTAAATTGAAAATTCTGTTTCATATACATGTACTAAAATGTACCAATTTTGATTCCAGTATGCATCTATTGATAACAATATATACCTATATACAAAAATGTTTAATTATAACAAAGGTAGAGCGCTATAGTTCTATAAAAGGAATATATATCATGCGTTTTTAGTCGGTTTTGTTACATTGATGAGTAATTATATGAATATTTAATTTCAAAATTCAACATACTTCAATACTTTAAACGAGAATTAAAATTGGACAATTATTTTAAATCTATGAGAAGAGGTATTTTTACTCTCCGAATTTTACTTTTCGAAGGCAAGTATAAAAACCAATATCATATGACATTAGTGTACTTAAATATGCTCAATCTCTGACAGAGCATACACGATACTCAAAATTTAAACAACAACTGATGTTTAATCGTCAATATATGTGTTTAGTTAGCACAGAAATTTACAGAAAATTATTTGCTGTCCTTGTGGTGAATGCACTATTAGTTTTTACTCCATCTATGGTTTATGGCTTATTAAGTCGTATCCTTCTATATCTGACTTTAAATAGAGTTCTTTGAATAACTACATATTTTTAATGTAATATTAAAACAAGGATTTATAATTGAGAATCCTTGATTAAACAATGTTGTGTTTATATGCATAAACATTAAGTTACAATCAAACATAGAAATGTGATTATAATTTAAAGTTTGAGAACCCTGTCTAACAACCATTGTTAGGTTATTCTGAGTGCACGTACAAAGTTACATGATATTTCATCATAGTATCTATTACATTTTGTTTCGAAATATCATTCGTAATTAATGTGTTATTTGCATACAAATTACAATTAATATCCCATATTAACGTAGCCTATGGCATTTACACTAAATTGCACCACGGTGGTCACGCACTGCCTTCCTTTTCATCGGTAAGCTGATGAATTGCACCACGGCGGTAACGCACTGCCTTCATTTCACTCGTTCTGCTGATCGCCAAGTTCCTTTGAAGTAACCGTGAACAAAGTACAAGTAACGGTTTGTTTGTGGTCTTGGTTGAAAGCCATTCTCGCGCATTCTGATTGGTCGTTTACCTGGAATCGATGAAGGTGTCCGACAGCAGCAGAGCCACGTATATACTCTTTATTTGAAAATTTGATACGACTTTTTTCTTCTAATGACCTAACACTTCTACAGGATTTAGGCCTCTTTGTTAAAAAGTCATTTGAACTGTAGAAAGCTGACTTGATAAATGTTTAAGTTGTTGTTTTTTATCTATTGTGTGTTATGTACATGCATGTTTTGCTATCGATCCTTTTTGTATGGATGTGAGAAAGCAATAAAGTTGAATTAAATTTGGAAAAATGACACACAATCAGATGTATTTTTACATTGAAAACGTCGTTTTTATGACGTAAACAGATAAAATCAACGTGTGGTCTTCACGTACCCGTACACATACACATAAGTCGACTTGACGTGATAATAAGGCGACATGGCCAGATATTTTTATGAGTTCATATTGCCATATACGTGCACCACTAGAAATGACATTTGAAATTTCCAAATGAGAGAAGTCATTTGATTTGTCATCAACTGTTCATAGGGTTTGTAATATAGCAGCTCTGAACAAAACGTTGCAAAGTCAAAATAATGTAATCATGTTAAGTCGACATAATTATCTCGCCAAGTCTATTTATTATCTCGTTATGTGATGGCAGATACATGCCATCATATATTTTTATGTCGGAAACATCATGTTTACTCTAAAACGAGAAAATATATTGGATCGCCAATTCGACACTACGACATGGACGACATCAGGCGCGATATGTATGTTAGTAATAAGTCTGCTTTAATAAAAGAACAGAGAATGTTTTACATATGAAACAACTTTTTTCAAAGTGCGTTGAAATGTCCCATATTAAGGAAAAATGAAATAAAAAAAATATTTCTGAAACTGCGATGATCCTACGCCATATTTAGCGCAATTCGATTTTTTTTTCAAAGTGGGTTGTAACAGTCCACTACGAAATTTGGCAAAATGCCTCATCAACAAAAAAAACCGATATTGATGCAGAATTCATTATAAATACATGTCTCATTATCTAGAAGTTTACTTAAATATACACCTTCCAATTATTACTAGTAAAGAATTTCGAATGTCGTTTCCTACAGATGAGAAAAAGGATGCTTAAAGCTACAACAAATGTCAACCTTGCACTGAGCTCCCTTGGAGGTACCGATACCCGAGCCCGGTAAGTATTAGCGTGAACTAAATAAGATAGCTACACGTGATATTGTCAAAATAATATTGGATAAACAACTGTGACAATTATGCCGATATTAATTCTACACGTCTACTGTACAACTTTGCTCGGCTACTGTACAACTATGACTATATTTACCCTACCCGGCTGCTGTAGATAGATGCAAGCAAAGATGCAATGTCGGCAACAACTATGAACATAAACACCAGTGTTAATATAACAACTCCACAACTGATACCTAGAACCTGCGATGATACACGGGAATCCATCACACTCATCTTTGTCCTTTTAAATGTAGATGTCGTCTTCTTATCGACGGTCAGTTCCTGTCGAGTTGTCGCCATCATTTCATTTAGGCCATCCTCAGTTATATTTAAAAGTTTTCTCGTAAATAATGTACACCTACATTTGCATCGACCTTTTCTATGTGGCATTTTTCTGTTTCCTTGCAACACATCACTCGATTTTACACAAATGCTAGAACTGTCATTTTGTGTTCTTGATAACATATGGGGTGACAGCGATGCATTGACCTCTGTTGACGAATTTGGTGTTGTTGTTCGTGGTGGTGTCGAAGTTTGCGCAAATGTGGTGACTTCTGTTGACGGATTTGGTGTTGTTGGTGGTGGTGGTGTCGAAGTTTGCGCTAATGTTGTGACTTCTGTTGACGGATTTGGTGTTGTTGTTGGTGGTGGTGTCGAAGGTAGCCCTGATGTTGTGACTTCTGTTGACGGAATAGGTGTTGTTGTTGGTGGTGGTGTCAAAGGTAGTCCTGATGTTGTGACTTCTGTTGACGGATTAGGTGTTGTCGGTGGTGGTGGTGTCGAAGGTAGTCCTGATGTTGTGACTTCTGTTGACGGATTAGGTGTTGTTGGTGGTGGTGGTGTCAAAGGTAGTCCTGATGTGGTGACTTCTGTTGACGGATTAGGTGTTGTTGGTGGTGGTGGTGTCAAAGGTAGTCCTGATGTGGTGACTTCTGTTGACGGATTTGGTGTTGTTTGTGGTGGTGGTGAAGAAGGTAGTCCTGATGTTGTGACTTCTGTTGACGGATTTGGTGTTGTTGGTGGTGGTGGTGGTGACGAAGGTAGTCCTAATGTTGTGACTTTTGTTGACGGATTTGGTGTTGTTGGTGGTGGTGGTGTCGAAGGTAGTCCTGATGTTGTGACTTCTGTTGACGGAATAGGTGTTGTTGTTGGTGGTGGTGTCAAAGGTAGTCCTGATGTGGTGACTTCTGTTGACGGATTTGGTGTTGTCGGTGGTGGTGGTGTCGAAGGTAGTCCTGATGTTGTGACTTCTGTTGACGGAATAGGTGTTGTCGTTGGTGGTGGTGTCAAAGGTAGTCCTGATGTGGTGACTTCTGTTGACGTATTTGGTGTTGTTGTTGGTGGTGGTGTCGAAGATAGCCCTGATGTGGTGACTTCTGTTGACGGATTTGGTGTTGTTGTTCGTGGTGTTGTCGAAGGTAGCGCTGATGTGGTGACTTCTGTTGACGTATTTGGTGTTGTTGTTAGTGGTGGTATCGGAGGCAGCGCTGATGTGGTGACTTCTGTTGACGTATTTGGTGTTGTTGTTAGTGGTGGTATCGGAGGCAGCGCTGATGTGGTGACTTCTGTTGAAGACTTGGTTGTTGTTGTCGGTGCTGTTTCTCCGGTCGAATGTTTAGTCTTGGTCGATGTCGGTCCTTCTGATTCTGATGAAGGCGTTAAAGTTGACATGTCTGATTGTGTCGTCGTTTCTAGCTGCATCTCGTTCTCTGTAAAATGTATAATTAGGTTAGTGCCAATCAAATTCTTGCCATACTTTTTGGAGGATTTAAAATAAATCGGAGTACCCGGGAAAACACCACCACCCAGCGGTCAGTACCTGGCAACCGCCCCAAATGGATTTAAACTTGCAACTCAGCAACTTGCAAGTAAAGAGCTTGACAGGACATCTTAAACACTCGGCTACCTCCACTACCCACATCACCCTCCCTCGTCCGACACAAAATGCATACCAAGGTCGAGACGTTGCTTTATGTTACATGAACATTGAGTAACGGTCACATATATTCTTAAAGTTAGATTAAATGATATAACCTAGGTTTTATAAAAATGGGCACGATGATTTTGGCCTTGAAATAAACCATTTGCGAAAAAACTCATAAAGAAGCGAAGGATATAGATTATTTTCCATACCATGAAATTTATTCTCGTGACCTTTACTTTGACTCGATATACGTTGTATCTTAACCGTTAAACATTTTTTTCTTTAAACATGTATGGAACTAATAGACATACACGAAAAAATGAAATATTATCCCAGTCTACATATCAAAGATTACAAGTTGTGGAGTGTCTATTGCATTGATTTTCTTTGTTATTGTTACCTTCTTTCTCACATACGAACATGCGTGTGCCCGAGCATGAGAAGTCGTTCCAGCGTCCCGAATGTACATATACTATTACACAATTCTCAAACGGACCGCCATTTGGTTCACCTGTTTGAAAACACAAAAAGAACATACTATACAATGGTGACATTAAACATTATCAGATACAGCAAGACGACGTACTTTGATAATGAAGTATGTTTTTAGATCACAAAAACATTTATATCAATACCTTATTTTGTACCAGAAATGTCTTATAAACAGTCTAGTAGTCCAGGACATTCGCAGTGTTTAAAAGTAAAGATTGGCGTAACGTTTATTTATAACACATCTAAACATTATCTGTAGTCTAAACAGTATTTGACCCAGATTATTGCGTTATCTACACATGATTAACCAACACCTACCGATTTCAATAGTATTCGCCTTTTCGAGATGTCAGGCTCACAATGGGATTAATCCTTTTTAACACATTATACAGGTATGTATTTACACATACAATATATGATTTTTTCCAGGTAAAATTCAAGTGATGAAATATTGCTTGTGTAGATTTTTTTCCTTTTAGTTATCTTGAAGGTACTGACTACAAAATTGTTATTAACAAAGTTATTGATGAAGTATTAAACAAT
Organism: Argopecten irradians; assembly: GCF_041381155.1. Lineage (NCBI taxonomy): Eukaryota > Metazoa > Mollusca > Bivalvia > Pectinida > Pectinidae > Argopecten > Argopecten irradians. The sequence goes on along the minus strand of NC_091140.1, from coordinate 7,262,345 downwards.
GATATGATTTTAAATAAAATTGAATTATGGGATTACTGTAAAATAATGATTAAACATAAAACAATAGAATACTGTAAAGAAAAAAGCAAAATAAAAAAGTGCAATATCAGTTGCTTGGAAAAAGAGTTGGTGGCGGAAAATGATAAACACAAGAAAAGATTTCAGAGCTAGAAAATCAATTAAATATTCTTTACCAAGAACGGGTAAGGGGTGCCCATATTAGAGCCCGTGTAGATTTGGTAGAGAAGGGAGAAAAGAATACGAAGTACTCCCTTGGTATGGAGAAGCAAAGACAGTTAAAAAATACAATCACTCAATTAAAAACAGACGAGGGGCTAATTGAAAACTAACAGAAAAAAATTAAAGAAATTGAAAACTTTTACTCTAATTTATATAAATCAAACAATCCTGATAAAAAGAAAGTGCATGAATATATAAACAGATGTGAAATAGACTATAGATTGAATGAAAGAGAGAGAAATAGTTGTGAAGGAGATTTGACATTGAAAGAATGTGAAGAAGCTTTATCTTGTATGAAAATGAATGAAAGTCCGGGCAGCGATGGTTTAACTGTCGAATTCTACAAGGCATTTTGGAACAAAATAGGCTAAGAGCATTAAACAGTTGTTATAGTAGAGGTGAATCAAGTACCTCTCAAAGAAAAGGAATAATTTCCCTTATTTACAAAAAGAATGACCCTTTAAATTTAAGAAATTGGAGACCAATTACCTTGCTTAACACTTATAATAAAATAGCAGCTCATGCATTGGCGTCTAGAATTAAATCTTTAATGCCCAAGATAATTAGTACTGATCAAAATGGTTACATTAAAAATAGGTTCATTGGTTATAATATCATAATAATTCAAGATGTCATTGACTTTTCCGAAAAAAATAATATGGATTCTTGTATTTTATTTTTAGATTTTTCTAAGGCTTTTTATACAATCGAGTGGGAATTTATGTTTAATAGTCTAGAATATTCATTAATTGGGTCAAAATATTGTATACAAATATTACAGGGTGTGTCAAAAACAATAACTGGTTAACAGCAAGTTATAAAATATCACGTGGTATCAGACAAGGCTATTCTTTGTCTTGCTTACTATTTGTCATAGCAACTGAACTTCTTGCTGGAAAATTAAGAAAAGATGAAACGTTGCGTGGTGTAAAAATACATAAATCAACTGTAAAGGTATCCCAATTAGCAGATGACACAACTTTGTTTATGAAATATCATGATGTTAAAAAAGCTTTGGATCTGGTAGACGAATTTGGCAATGTTTCCGGTTTGAAATTGAACAAAGAAAAAACAGCGGCAATCTTAGCTGGCAGAAACAAGAATAGAGATACAAGCTACGCAGGTATTAAATGGGTCAAAATGGTAAAATCGCTTGGGGTAAATTTTGGCCATTATAGTAAGGTATGTTCTAATCTGTGCTGGAAAGAAAAAGTAACAAGTATAGACAGTCTTCTTAAAAACTGGAAGAAAAGAAAACTAACATTGCTTGGTAAGTCTGTAATTATTCAAAGTTTGGTGATACCAAAGATAACTTTTTTAGCAAATACTATTGGTATGGATAGCACAACAATAAAGATATTGGAAAAAATGATATATAACTTCATTTGGGAGGGTAAACCAGATAAAATCAAAAGAAATGTAATGATTGGGACTCTTGAACAGGGAGGATTAAATGTAAGAAACATAGAATGTCATATTGATGTCTTACGCATTGCATGGATCAAAAGGCTGTTAGACTCCAGTCATACAAACTGGAAATTGGTGCCAACATTGTATTTTGAGCAGTTTGGTAAAGATAATTTATTATTTAAAATGAATATGGCATCTACAAAAAGTTTACCAAAAAATCATGGGATAACAGACTTCTATTTGGATCTTCTGGTGGCATGGCTTAAAATTCAAGCTGATAAAAACATAAAGAACAAATTCAGAAAGATAAAACAATAGGTAATTTGGGATAATAAACATATAAAATTCAATGGTAAATCATTGTTCTACAAAAACTGGAGCGATTCTGGTTTAATTTACATAAATGATCTAATTGGAAATGATGGAAAGATCGACGAGGACATCATACATCAAAAATTAATATGTAAAAGAAATTGGATAGTCGAATTAGTGTCCATCAATCAAGCTATACCAAGAAATTGGTTAGATATCTTAATTACAGAAAAATCGATGGCGAAAGTACACATAATAAAGAAAGACATTTGTCTGTATAACACAGTAAAAGGCGACATGATTCAGCTGAAGACGTTAAGAAATAAAGACATATATAATATATTGAGACGAAAAAAATCTTGTATTACTTATAACTTTGATCATTGGAAAGAAAAATTTGACGTAGAAAAAGAAAGCTTCACAAACTTGTTCAAATTTATTTTTAGTGTTTTAATAGAAAATGATGAAAAAATGTTTCGATGGAAATTGTTTCATTGTATCATTCCAAATGGTCCTTTATTAAAAAGGTGGCGTATTGTTGAAAATGAAAATTGTAAAATATGTAACGTCAAGGATGACTACCATCATTATTTTATTGAATGTCAATGTGTCGATCCACTTTGGAATCACGTTAGACAATCATTGGATAAACTTGGCTATACTATTGTATTAAGACACTTAAAGTTTATAGTAATAGGATACAAAATTGTATATAATGCCTATAATGACATTAACTGTGTTTTATCATTGATTGGTTTTGTCATATACAAATGGTATCATCTAAGTGAATTAAGAACAAAATATGTAGATATTGTTCAACTTTTCAAACATGAGCTGAAACGGAAATTTTGTTTTCAGTATTATACAAAAATGAAAAAAACTGTATGCTTTTCTTTAGAAGCCGCACGAAGCAATGCTTCACTAGAAATTGAATTAAAAACATTACTAATGACAAAAACTTAAAAAAAAAAGAAAAAAAAAAAAAAGATTTTTTCCTACGCTAGTAGCTATAACACGGTACAAGTACCTGGTGCCCAGTTAAAATAATGGAGTGCCTGTCCGCTCTCCCACCAGCTCCATTGCCCGTCTATTGTAAGGTCAGTGGCGCCGATATAAAAGTGGTCTAATCCTAAAACATCTGAAAACGTATAAAATACACGACTGAATGAGTTTAAACATATATTAAGGGATAAAAATGCTGTTATGCACATACAGGTACCACTAGAAAGTGTACTTTAGGCATATCCTATATACTACCTAGATTGCGTTTACGCACGGAACACATTCATATAGAACACTAATTAAAACATATTTACTTTGATGAACATGTCTGTCTATATTTGTAACTAATATTGTTTATTTAAGCCATGGTACATGTAGTACTTGCAACGATTGCAGCAAACATAAAAAGAATGCATAAGATAAAATGTATTCATTTTAATTGTTATCTTTGCTTCGATACAAACAAGGGAAAAGGGAATGTTTTATTGATACGAAGGTAAATTAACACCATTGCCAATTGTTGACTTTTATTTTCTGACTGGATTTGATATGAATTGTTCCCATTTTATGTTCAAAAATTAATCTTATCATTAAACAATTCCTAGAACATAAACGGAATATGATGAAATAAAAAATGGATTGCCATGAAACCAATATTTATAATCCAACGACTAAATAAGCTACATAAAGGCTGACTCAATATCACTTATGATGCGACTAACGGTTGGTGTTGTTGACAATGTAGGGAAGACCGAACAAATATCATTTATGTATAGATGAGAAATCAGTGAGAGGACATAGTACTCCATCAATTACTGGATGAACCGCAACCATTGATATAAAAGTATCGGTGCTGAGTGGTGAAGGGAGATAACCCTTGTTTATCTATAGCACGCAATAATATACTGTAAAAATAAGGTTCACTCCCCTTCTGTGCTGTGATGCACAGTACAACATATAATGACAAAGTCAATACAGGTTTACATGGAGAGAGCATTGGTTAAACAGAACGCTAAACGCAAAGTTCTAAATATGACCTTTTTTTCACTTTCATTATTCATAATTAAGCACCGTTTGTATTTCTCCAATATCAGATATAATGAATGAAATATCTTATCTTTCAACAGTCATGTATTACATATTAGTGCACGGAACAGTTTTGTGACAGTAAAATTTATTAGTTCATAATTTATAACGTTTTGGTGAATAAAATGTGACCGATATCCCTGCTGTCAAAAAATATTGTGGCGAGGTGTGTGCATTATCTGAGCTAGCTCAACGATTTCTAAAAGCTTCAGAAGCATAACAATAAACTGTCTTTGACGCACAATAGGTTTAAAAGATGTATTGCTTTTATGTCATTATTTCAGCCGATTTACATCTGAAAGCGGGCGTTTTCTCCTTGTTTTTGAGTGCCCGATATCACTTCCGGTGACCTAAGTTGTCCCCATTGAAACTGAGCTGTTAACTTAATATTTGTAAATGCGCGTCGACAAGCTAAATGCTTGTTTGATCTTCTGACAGGTGAAAAGAGCAAGAATCCATAGTAGCCATTTTAATGAAGAGTGATTTGATTTATATCTCGATTATAAGATAATCAACATTAAAATTACCCTATTACTATCACTAAGAACAAAACCACGTATCATTATATACAAAGTGCCTAACTATAAATTGTTACTAAGTCGGATTACCAAAGAAATGAAAATACACATTATTCTGACCATTACGCAATATTTCAAATATTATACATACTCAGGATCACAGATCCCTCCTCTAAACTTTTGATTGTTAACAGGGTAGAATTCACTTCTAGGCAAGCTTTAAACGCATCTTTGAACGTGTATCGAACACTCCTCTCGATACAGAATGTGCTGTTGGTTACCTCATTATGTAGCCAATTATCCGGCCTAGAGCAGTCCAAAGACGCACCTGATAATAAAAGAGGATGAAATACAAAGATGTTAACTGAGAAAATGAAATAGTTATTCAAATAAGACATTGACGATTACTCAATCAGTTTAGGAAGCTTACAATTATAGATATCATAGTAACATCATATGTGATAGTAAAACATAGGTAGCTAGCGAAAGGTATCTAGTAAATGTATTAAAATTGTTAAAATAAATCATATCTTGTACGAGGATACGCTTAACCTAGTTTGATATGATCAGAAACACAGAGTGACGTTTATGATATGTGAATTTAAGTCTGGACGTCAACCTCTATTTCATCAAATTATCAATACGAACATAATAATGAAACATTAGGTTCCAAAAGTCCATTATACAGATAACGTCTAGAGTCTTGAAACTTAACGTGCGGAGTATATGGACATATACATGTAAAAAGGACTGAATTGCGGTGGAGGATACTTACAATTATATTTGGTAACAGATAAGAGTAACGCCACTACAGCCCTCCATTTAGTTAGTTTGTTTGTGCCACTCCCCATATCTGCTGTACCTGTGTGGAAGAGAATTAATTTATTAAGAACTGATTTTTGTTTTTAATTTTACTTGCATTATCCCATGTCATTGACAAAAAATAAAAACCAGATGCCAGTCCTCTGCAATACACTGAATGGGTTTTAATAGCTATTAGCGTATTCATCACATTTTCCACTTTTATCCCAAAATTATTACCTAATACATATTGTACACAAATAAGCAATTGCTTTCATCAAAGCACCAGAGGGTGTCATATTCGGAAAATATAGATTAAAAAGAGACTTTAAAGTGTACACGGAATGGTTTGATATATAAGGCTTGACAAATGTGTCATTGTATAAAATTTAGAATGGAGAAAGTACGAGTTTCATATCGAATACGGTATTAGAGATAATGCGACTTTTCTCTAGAACACACCTGAAGCCCCAAGCCATTGACCCCGATTCGGGACCCCTGACCTGTGACGTCACGAGGACAACGGGACCTACTCTACTCGCATAAGATATTGTGATGAAATACGGTTGTATTACCATGCTATCCGGAATCGCTGTCCGCTCTTTTTTGTCTGTTAGTCTCGCCGTCAAGTAGACGCTTGTAATGTTAAGCTATATGTAAGTTAAGCGTTCTAGGGCCTAGGATTATTGTAAATAGAGGGCGCTAATGTCGTTGCCCGGCAGTATATAAAGCCGCGGTTTCAGCGAAAGTTTTTTTCTTATTTGTTGGACGAGCTGCTGAAGCGAAAACACCTAAGTGGTTAATACAAGGTAAAAATAGATGTGCCTGAACAAGGCTTGCCTATATACGTCAGTTGATAATAACTTACGGTAGAGTTGAGATCGGAGATTGACGTGCCTGAATAAGACTTTCCTCCTCCGCGTTATATACTCTGGAGAGTAAGTTGTAAACTGAGCCTTGGGATTGCTCGTTGAATGATTGCGTTTACGTGAATCATTGAGTGTACTAGTACTCTGTAATATGTAATGATTGTGTGTGTATCATTGCTGGAGTAATTGCTCTTAGAGTACTCGGTAAACGTGAGTGCTCAGTAGCAGTGAGTACTGTGAGTGCACAGTGATTTTGAGTACTCGGTAGCTCGGTAGTGTTAAGCCTTAGGGAAAGGTTCTTATAGATAATATTACATTGATTTTATCGTAGTCTGATTATATATGTGCGAGTAGGGATTATCAAATCACCCGAGGTAGGGGAGACTACTCGCATAGGCTTATAGATCACTCAGTATTTGTTGCTAATCATTTAATAATTATTCCGATCTGTATGGTTTATGCTGTTTGTATATTTTGAAGTTAAGTTATCATGATCACTCAGAGGCACTGAGTGATCATTAGGATTGATATTGTTAATCATAATATTTAGGGATATATAGAATCACAGCTAGGTCAGCTGTGTATTATTTGTATATATTTGTAATTTGATAGGAACAGTACATAATATAGACACTATAGATCATCAGTTAATTGTGACTGGATCGGACCCGGTAAACGTCACATAATTTGGTGGCAGCGGTGGTGATCTTGTCAATATTTTTGTGCTGTTCGATTACTCAGTTTTAAATAACATCTGATTTTAGATTTAACTGTTATATTGTTGTGAATATGATTTCTGATGAGACATCTCGCACTCAGTTAAGAAATTCTGAGATGGATTGTGGTGAGGATAGTGGACAGGGATTTCACTCTACACCGAAACTACAGATGTTGAAGGGGAGCAGTCATTATAGAGATTCTGGTATAACATCTATGTATGCAGATGGCAGAACTTCTGAGGTAAAGGCAGATATTGCTGATTTATATAGCAGTATGAGCACGCATGAAGATATTTCATCTCATGAGATTGAGAGGGAGATAGAGAAAATGCAGGAACAGTTACGCCAACTAGACGTTCAGAATCAGAGCCTGCGAGAGTCTGCTAGTCAGCAAAGACTGAAGAAATCATCACACGAAGGAAATTTTGGAGTCCGAAGTAAAGGGGAGAGCACTCCTAAGGTGAGATTCTCGGAGAACACCCATTCCTCGCAATTTGATGATGATAGAGCAGACAATATCACTTATCGAGACAGAAATCAAAGAGGTACAGCTCGATTTATCGAGAAAGAAGATGTATCGAGCTATTATTCCCCTCAGCGGAGAAGAACAAATCCAAAGTCGATCGATGATTTGGATGATAGTGATTATGAGGACCAATCATTGAGTAGGAAACCCAATGTAAAGCATGTGTCAGTAAAAGCCTCTACATATGATGGCACGACACCATGGAGGGATTATTTGTCTCATTTTGAGACATGTGCTCGAATTAATCGCTGGTCAGAGTATGAGATGGGACTATATCTTGCTGTGAGTTTGAGAGGACAAGCTCAGGGTATACTTGGTGATTTACCTACCAGGAAGCAAGATCACTATTTCTCATTAGTGAGAGCTCTCGAGCTAAGATTTGCCCCACCAAATCAAACTGAACTTTATCGAGTACAGTTGTTGGAAAAGAGGCAGAGGGCAAATGAAACACTTCCAGAGCTGGGTCAAGCTATTCGTAGGTAAGTTAATTTAACCTATCCAACTGTTGAAGGTGGAGTGAGAGAAACTTTGGCCAAGCAACAGTTTCTAGAGTCACTAGCTAATTCGGATATGCGTATTCGCATTAAACAAGCGAGACCTGAGAACTTTACAGATGCGATTCATCTGGCGGTTGAGTTGCAGGCTTATAAGAAAGCAGAGAAACATGGAAATGATGGTCATGCCTATTTGAGGAATACAAGTACTGAGGGTACTGATGCCAAACATCCAGTAGAGACTGAGAAGTCTGGGATGGAATCCATGTTGAGTAGCATCCAACAGAAGTTAGAAAAGATGCAAGGAGATATCAGCCAGTTACAATCGGGAGTGAAAAATCAGTATAAGCCCGATCAGCAAAAACAAGGTGGGAAGGATTCGAACTTTGAGCGACGCTGTTTTAAGTGTCATGAAACAGGACATTTTCGTAGAAATTGTCCTCAGCTCAAAAAGAAATCGGATAAGAAATCAAATGGAGCTGCTAATCCAGTCAGGACTAGAACAAGAAGGCGCAGGAGTAAACAATCAGCCGGAATTGGAGTATCCTCTGCAGCTCAGGAGGCTGGACTGTATATCAATGCAGAAGTTCAGCATACCAATGTGAAGCTGTTGGTCGATACTGGAGCTACTGTGACAATCTTGTCACAAGAAGTGTATGAGAGAATTCCACAAGAGCGGAGACCAAAACTGAGAGAAGTTAAAAAGGATGTCTTGGCAGCTAATGGAAGTGAACTCAAAGTCCTTGGTTAGGGAGGTTTTATGATAAAACCTGAAGGCTGCAGGGATGTTTCCTTTGATGCAGTAGTTGCACAAATGAGTAATGAGGGAATCCTTGGCCTTGACTTCTTGAGATCAAGAAATGGTCTGATTGATCTGAAGCGTGGATCATTTTAAGCTTATACGGAACTAGGAACCAGACCCGAGTTCCGTTTGAGCTTATACGGAACTAGGAACCAGACCCGAGTTCCGTTTAACATACATACTGGCCAACGAGCGGCGTTCCGTTTATTAGGATTCCTATCTCTAACTGCATGTTCAATTACCTATTATATACAGGAATCGAACTTAGAGCTTCCGTGAATAATACAGCATAGAATTAATCTCCTTAACACAAGTTTCCTTAAACGGATCTGACACCTAGACTCCAGTTCCGTTTAACTTAAACGGAACTAGGAACCAGACCCGAGTTCCGTTTAAGCTTATACGGAACTAGGAACTAGACCCGAGTTCCGTTTAACAAACATACTGGCCAACAAGTGGAGTTCCGTTTATTAGGATTCCTATCTCTAACTGCATGTTCAATTACCTATTATATACAGGAATCGAACTTAGAGCTTCAATGAATACTACAGCACAGAATTAATCTCCTAATCACAAGTTTCCTTAAACGGATCTGACACCTAGACTCCAGTTCCGTTTAACTTAAACTAGGAACCAGACCCGAGTTCCGTTTAACTGAAACGGAACATGGAACCAGGCCCTAGTTCCGTTTAACTTAAACGGAACTAGAAACCAGACCTGAGTTCCGTTTAACACAAATATACTGGTCAATGAGTCGAGTTCCGTTTATTAGGATTTCTGCATCGTATAAGATATTAAATTCAAATGATATAAAGGAATCTAGCTCTGAGCTTTCAGGAATGATACAACAGAGAATTAATCTCTATAACACAAATTTTATTAAACGGATCTGACACCTAGACCCTAGTTCCGTTTTGCTTAAACGGAACTAGGAACCAGACCCTAGCTCCGTTTAACACAAATACTGGTCAACCAGCCGGATTCCGTTTATTAAAATTTCTACCTGTAATAAGATGTTTAATTACCATTATAATTCTGAAATCGAACGTAAAGCTTCCATGAATAATACAACACTTAATTAATCTATATAACAGAATTTCTTCAGCGGGTTTGACACCTAGACCCCAGTTCCGTTTAACTAAATCGGAACTAGGAACCAGACCCGAGTTCCGTTTAACACAAATACTGGTCAACCAGCCGGGTTCCATTTATTAGAATTTCTACCTCTAATAAGATGTTTAATTACCATTGTAATACAGGAATCGAACTTAAAGCTTCCATGAATAATACAACACAGAATTTCTTCAACGGGTTTGACACCTAGACCCTGGTTCCGTTTAACTTAAACGGAACTAGGAACCAGACCCGGGTTCTGTTTAAGCTCAAACAGAACTAGGAACCATATTCGAGTTCCGTTTACTGGATCGGAACTAGGAACCAGACTCGAGGTCAGTTTAGAGCCGACGCTTGCATAGATGTGACTTTTTTAGATATATTTTTACAGGAATTGTCTTTGAAATTTCAGGACCATGTAATCAAAGTAAAAATCATTTCAGTGTAGATTTCTTTACACGAAGTCGACAACGAGACCTGTTCTGTTCTGTTTAATATTATGCGGATCTAGGAACCAGTTCCTAGTTCTGTTTAAGCCGATGTTGGCCTATACATTGCCTTTAAAGACTTTAATGAATATCCTGATGCTTAATAGTGCCCCGTATTGCAATACGGGTGCCTTATAGTAATCAGGTTGTCGGTCTATCTGTCCGTCCGTCTGTACGTCCGTCCGTCCGCCTGTCCTTTTTTAGCTCTTTTTTTGTTACCAAGAAGTCTTAAATTGCAGATGTAGGTTACCTTAGTGCCCTTGTTCTGCATATTACATTTTTGGGCCAATCGGTCAATATGATGGCCGACAGAGAAACACCTTTGATTTTGGTAGTTGAAGATATTTATCTCTATTAAGCACCAAAGGGATCTGTCTGAAATTTCAGAGGTTGGTTTCCCCTAGGTTCCTAGTTGCGTATAAGGCATTTTTGAACCGATCTATCAACAAGATAGCCCCAAATGGGCCATACAACTCAATCAAACAAAATCAACAACAAGATGGCCAAGAGGCAGTCATCTTGGATTTTAATATTTATTGTTTAAAAAGCAGAGAAAATATTCCTCTTTCGTCAGACATACATCATTCTTTGGTACGCGCCAAGAATCCTCTAAGATATCTTGTAATATATACTGTCATCAATCATTTCGAAATCAGAGCTTCAATTGTACATTTCATTGTCAAGATATTACTTTTCCTAATCGCAAAGCATCTTGAGCGGGGCCTATTTTGACGTGTCAGTGTTCTAGTATTTAACAGTAATCGTCTTCGGAACCTTTAGGAACATATAATCACAGGAAAACTCAATATAGCGTAGAAACGGAGTCGAAAAACCATGCCCGAGTTCCGTTTAAGATCATACGAATCTAGGAATTAGACCCGAGTTCCTTTTAACCCAACGCAGTCAAATTCCATATTCAGTTCACGTGCTTTTACTGACCAATGAGTTCGTTTATTATGATTCCCACGTGTAATAAGATGTTTAACTGGACATTTTCATTGGACAATATGGCGGGTGTTTATCTAACAAGGAAAAGTGGTCAACGGCATTCATATCTTAACTCGAATTATGAAGAAGAATTTTTCCTCATCTCGCACGCTTAAGTTAGCCATGTTGCACCTCAGTTTTGGTCAAAGGTTCAAGCCCCTGGTTATGCAATACACGATAGACTGCCGTCCTCTTTGCCTGCTAAGCTTGAGTGCTGAACTCTGGAAACTTGGTCAATGAACCAGGAAGTGTTCGGCTCCAAGGAGCACCACACGATGGAGAGGCTGTTGCGTCTCTCCATCCAGAATGTCATATATAAACTTGAAAACTTCTGCCCTGAACAGGACATTGAGAGGATTGGCTTCTTTGAAGGTGTCATTACTCGTCAATGTCAGACGTGGTCCCTTCTGCCTTTTTTGAAGAGAATTCAGACGTTGAAGGCCATTACCTCACAGAGGTCAGCACCACCAAAAAAGAAAGCTAGAAATTCTGCTCCCACTGTTATATGCGATCGAAGTCAAAGCCTTATTTCAATGGTAACATTGGGAAGGGTAGGAAGAGTACAAATCATTGGGACAAGACGAAAAGTTCCTGATTCGTCTCTCCGTCCTTGATCGTTCCATACGAAAGGTCTGTTCTTGACAATTCAGCCAGTCTCAGATTCAAGTCCTCCAATCGTAAAATAGGGTTTGAGTAAGGCAACAATTCTCCATCTGTGAAGGTCTCGATATTCCTCGTTTTCATCTTCCTGTAGGAGATCGTCAGTCCACCTTCTTTCTAGAGTCAATGGAAGGATATCACCCAGGACCCTTGAGCCTTTTCTGTAGTGAAGGATCGGTTTGGCATTCCATACTTGCGGCATCCGCACTTTGTGTCAAAGTATGTATTTTTTCCCTCCTTCGGGGGATCCGGAGATGGCAGTTTCCATCCGGGAGGAACTAAGGACCATGCTTTTAAAGGGCGCGGTCGAGGAGGTGCCTATTATGGACTACACACTCGGCTTCTATTCCAGAATAATTCTGATCCGCAAGAGGTTTGGAGCTTGGTGTCCCATCAACTGCTGCTGGTTGTAGTGTGATTTCTGCACTCTAGGGAAGACATGTTCACAACTATGTCGACGAATTCCTAATGATCCATCTAGTTCGGGAATCTTTGGATCGGAACACCCGTCTGGTCATGAAACTTTTGCTTAGAGTTGGCTTAGTTCCTTAAAGAGTATGAGGTTCCCCTTCTTAAAACATTGTCTTCTTGGGAAACCGTTTCCACGCGGTTCATGGTATTGTCATTCTAACTTTGAAGAAATTCGAGAAGGCCAGAGATATTCCTGTGACCTTCATCGGCTGGCCCCTCGTTGGTATCTAAATATTCTGTGTTATCTCAACTCATGGGGTTTGCTCGGTGGTGTACTCTGAAAGGCAATTACAAATGTATTTCAGGGGGTTTCGTTGTCGTCCATGCCAGCTCCCACCGTTAACATGTTCACGGATGCGTTCATGGAAGTGTTAGGGGCTTACCTCGACATCCATTGCCAGTCGATGGAGTGGTCTGGGGAACATGCAGAAGATGATGGCTCTTCTGTTTTCTCTGCAGACATTTTAGAAGATTCTGCATTCCAATGCAGTTTGAATGGCTACGGACAACTCTACAGTGGTCGCTTATCTGGAGAGAAAGGGACACCAGCTCACGTCCTTTGTGCCCTCGCTATCAGTATTTCCGTATTATTCCTATCTATAAGGAAATGCAGTTAACAATTTTAGTCAAGCATCTTCCAGGAAGCGCAAATGTTCTGGCGGATAATCTCCAGGCGGCGCCAGCTGGTTATGACAGAACGGTATCTATATCCCTCGACCTTTTTGCCTCTTTTCTCAATAATCAGTTGTCAACCTTTGTCTCTCCGTGGCAAACCAAATGGCTTGGGCCATAGACGCAGGGTTCTACAGAAGTTTCCGGAGCATTATTGCTCCTTCTTTCCGATAGCGCCACTGTTGCCGCGTCAACCCTGGTTTTCGGAGCTCTTGTCGTTTCTGGTGGCTCGTCCTCTGGTTCTCTCACCAAAACCAAATGTCTTTCGTTAGCATCGGCCCCAGACGTTATCTTCACGCTTGGACGTGATTTCAGGAGTCCTAGCTCAGACAGGCTTTTCTTCGGATATGTCAGCTCGCATCGCCTGATCAATTAGGTCTTTCTCCTCTGCCGCCTTCCAGTCACGCTGGAAGATCTTCTTTGATTGGCGTCAGGAAGATTGATCCGGTCATGGCCTCTGCCCAGCTGATTGCGAGTTTCCTTCTCTGTCTTGTTTAGGAGGCACAATCATGTACTATTGCAGGCTATCACGCAGCTATTGCCAGTGTACTTTCTTTCGGTGGTAAACCAGAGGTAGGATCTTCATTTCTTTGTCTTTCTTTATTCGGGGGTTCAATCTGGACAGGCCTAACGTACAGTAGTTAGATCCACAGTAGAACCTAGAACTCGTTTTAGAGTCATAAATGGGGGCTTCGGCTTCTAATGGGCCTTTAGGATCGGACTCCATAAAGTTTTTTTTAACTTTTAAGACTGTCTTTCTGCTTGCTGTTGCCTCAGACCACATGAGAAGTGATATTTATGCATTGTCTTTTCGCTCTTCGCGTATTTCATGGGCAAGAGCTAGCTCTGCCGTTACCCTTTTCACTGATCCTGAAATTTGGGCAAAGAATTGGGAACCAGGTTTTTCGCCCGATTCCATTAGAATTCCTTTCCTGTCAGTCTCTATTGAGTCTGGGGAGAATTATCAGATGCTTTGTTCCTGTCGGGACCTTAAAACAGGGTCAGCAGGATATCTCCTTCCAGTCCATCTCCACATTGATATGTCAGGTGATCAAGATTGCTTATGAGCCGTCTAATGATCAATCTCATGCAGAATGCAAGGTGAGGGCTTCTGAGGTTAGAGCCCTTGCGACCGCAATAGGTCCTTGTGCCAGGACATCAATGTCTTCTGCCGTTTGGCGTGGTCAGTCTACTTTCACCTCCGGTCTCTGTCCTTCCACTCTGATGGACTGTTTTCTGTCTGTGACTGTTTCTCCTCAGTAGACATTAAATGCATTTATGGTCTTTTAACCTTATGCGAGCAGGTTTCACAATGGTGCACCTCTTTCCACGGGGAGGTATATCCGTTTTTACCTTTGTTCGTTCAACCCTGTTTTATATTCTCTGCCTGAGGCCTGTCCCCTACATTTACCATTTGACTGGGCTGCCTGGCTTCGGACTCGCCATTACGGTAAGAAAGACAAATTCGCATACTAAAGTTATAGTAGCGTATTACTGTAAAGAAATTGAGGTTTTTCAATGTAAAACCAATTTACATGATGTAAAACTAACAATGACTTTATGGGGTTCCACTCTTCTGTCCTCCCTCCCTTTCCTCCTCAGTCATTTGGTCTCGTGGCTACATAGAGGTGTTTAGGAAGGGACATCATTCTATATACTCTCGTCGAGTACGAAATAAGGTACGGTAGGGAGACGGGATTCTCAAATATAATGTTTTCAGGGCTATAAAAATTGGTCTATGTAGTGAATTTGAATTCTCATGTTATAGTAAGTATTATATCATGAAAGTGGCTTAACATTGAAAAAAACTCTAATTTCCTTATAAAAGACTTCTTCTCTAAAACTAAGCACGATATATAACAACTCATATTGCAAAGGTAGTATCTGTATGGGGCGAGGATAAAAAATTATAAAAAGGGTGTGGCTTATCCCCTTGGGCCTGAGGGGCGGGGCCAAAAGGGGTCAATTTGTTTATTTCCATATAAACGACTTTTTCTCTGAAATTAAGTATGGGATAGTACTCATATTGCGATGGTAGCATCCTTAAGGGAATTCAAAATTGTAAAAATGCTGGGACTGACTCTCTACCACTATTGATTAGCACTCATAATCATATGATATTGAAAGCATCATTATATGATGGAGATTTAAAATTAAGCAAATCGTGGAGCCTGTTTTGCTATTTCCAATTGTAAGAGTTTTTGTGACAATTACTTCATAAAACAGGTGATTCTTCGTGATCTATTTTGTTTACTCATGGAAGGATATTCTTAACCAAGATCAATAGGTACAATATACATGTATATTTCGAAGGCAGTTTTGGTTTATGCTTGCAGTTCGATAAAATGCACATCAATTTAACAAGATATCAAAATATCAGAAAAATATTAATTTGAAATACTCCTTCACATAAAAATAAAAATAAATGGAGAAAAATAATCTGGAAATCTAAATATTTCGATGAAACATTGTTAGATTTAAAATTAAAAATAAAATCCTTTTACCATGGGGATTAGATAAAGATAAAAGTAAAAATCGTATGTACTGGGCTTAAACGGTCTAGATCTGTTGCTAGGAATTTCCATTTAATTTCAAAAGAATTCCGGTCTCATTCATAAACGCTACACGTCGCGTTATCACATAACTTCACTCGGTCCTTTGGACCAGTTGAGCTAAAATGAGTAAATGCTATGGCAAGCCAATTTAAAATTTATTGAAGGCGCAAGGTCCATCCAGAATTTGATCGAATTATATCAGATATCATATATTATTATATTCGATATCAGGCCCTTCAGGTCAGATGAGCTTTACAAATGTCTATACAAGCGTGGGGTTATACGGAACTCCGGTCTGGTTCCTAGTTCAGTTAAAGCTTAAACGGAACTCGGGTCTGGTTTCTAGTTCCGTATTTGCTTAAACGGAAACCGGGTCTGGTTCCTAGTTCCGTTTAAGTTAAACGGAACTGGAGTCTAGGTGTCAGATCCGTTTAAGGAAACTTGTGTTAAGGAGATTAATTCTATGCTGTATTATTCACGGAAGCTCTAAGTTCGATTCCTGTATATAATAGGTAATTGAACATGCAGTAAGAGATAGGAATCCTAATAAACGGAACTCCGCTCGTTGGCCAGTATGTATGTTAAACGGAACTCGGGTCTGGTTCCTAGTTCCGTATAAGCTTAAACGGAACTCGGGTCTGGTTCCTAGTTCCGTTTAAGTTAAACGGAACTGGAGTCTAGGTGTCAGATTCGTGTACATGTAGCTTTAAAAGGAAGATAGACTCGTTACAGCTATAAGTGAATTATGTATTTTAAATTCAATCTCTCAAGTGGTTTATTTTTTTATTTACTCCCCCTCCCAATTTATGTCTATGATATCTACGTGTATTGAACTATAAAATACATTTAATACATTTTCTTTTCGTTATGCTGATTCTTGAAATCCATAGGCCTAGTGAATTTTTATTTATACAGACACGTATTCAAATGGATTATTATATGACCATCATTTTTCGAATTCGTCTCTTTTTATATGACATTATGAAAATTGAATATTCCCCAGGTTTGATAATTTAGTAAGCTGTTAAAACAGAGATAAGATCTCTACTTAAAAGTTTTTACACAAGGTACACCTGGCTTTTACCAGAAACATAAATAACTTATACATGTTTCCGCTAATCTACTTATGTATTTAGCATGATTTCAGTTGCAATATTTCCTATTTTATATATAATTAAGTCGTCACCATAACTGTATACTGTATGTATATATGTAAAATTCTCGTAACCCCATTTTAGGAATACATATATGTCCACCTTTGTGCTATAACCCCACTACCAAACACCTCACTGCCGTTGTCCTCGTGACGTCACATCCGGTTAATCCCCAAATCAGCGTGAGCGGCCGATTCCCTGATTAGCAGTTGATATACAGGTAAAAATCGAGCACTTCGGAGGGCTGTCTCTCGGTACTGAATCGGCCGATTTTGATGCGGTTTTCAACATTCTTGTCAGGAGATCAAACAGAATAACATATCTAAATATTATTTTCCATTCCGTGTACACATAAACAAAGACTACAAAATAATTCATTACGCAAGTTGTAGTGTTCGTTCTGTAGCAAGGTAAAGTTGGACAGTTATCCGTTATTCGAAAAACGAATAACTGTTTAACTTTACTTCTGGCCGGGTAAAGTAAAGTTAGACAGTTATTCGTTATTCAAGCGTCACCTGTTTTGACGGATGCAGCTAAATTACATAAAGTTATTTTTTTTGTTTAACTCCTTGGAAAAACTATATTTTTCGGAGTTACGAATAACGAATAACTGTCCAACTACCTTGCTTCGTTCTGTACCCTAGGTGTGACAATTTTATTTAGACCTGGCTTTAGTTTTAGACAGGGAAGTTTAGATAAGGTCGTCATAATTCGGACGGTCAAATATATTTAAGACTGAACATGGATAATCAGTGATGTTTTTCGAAAATGGTGTAAAAATTCAAATTGATAGAGAAACGTTCAGGCGCGGATAAGGGAATTATGAGTCCATTGAATCATTTGTCATACACATAGTTGTTCGTCTCGTCGAGATCTAGTAATAGAGTCTACACGTAGTCCTTCAATATTTGCCTCGGACTCGGTCTCTTCATTTTGCCGTCTCTATAATATTAGACTGATTCTTAGATCCCGTTGCTGAAAATTATACATTCACTATAAAATTAAACATTCTTTGACCTCACGCTATCTTTTCTGAGGAACAGTGCCTGTACCGGGCCGGTGATTGACAGCTCAACTACGCAGTAGCACACTAGGTGTGATGCCCCCCCCCCGTGGCTAGGTAGGACTGACGCGGGGTCCCCGCTCTGCGCAAGTTTGATTGACACTTAACTCTGAATTTAAAAGAACACGCTGAATATAATCGGACACGCTGAGTTTTCGGTCTTCACTCTGAATATAACCGAACATGCTGAGTTTAATATGACACGCTGAATTTAATCGAACATGCTGAGTTTTCGGTCTTCACTCTGAATATAACCGAACTTGCTGAGTTTAATCTGACACACTGAATATAATCGGACATGCTGAGTTTTCGGTCTTCACTCTGAA
Source organism: Argopecten irradians (assembly GCF_041381155.1). NCBI lineage: Eukaryota > Metazoa > Mollusca > Bivalvia > Pectinida > Pectinidae > Argopecten > Argopecten irradians. The sequence continues at coordinate 7,244,077 of NC_091140.1, read as the reverse complement.
TATAACCGAACATGCTGAGTTAAATCTAACACGCTGAATATAATCTTCCAGTCTGAGTTTTCGGTCTTCACTCTGATTATAATGTAACATGCTGAGTTTTCGGTTACAATTCTGAATATAACCTGGCCACACTGAATATAATGGTGACACGCTGAAAAACTCAGAGTTGTTGCTTAAAACTACCCAAAAACGAGGAAATTCAGAGTTTTATATTCACCAGTGTGTAGTTACATGTACGTTCAAATACACCTTATATGTGATACAAAATAGCATTAGTTTATACAGGGCCTTATACCGAAAATCGAGCATAACATCTTTACAGTTTTATTTAAGGATAACAATTAATTATGAATTATTTGCACTTACCTGCTCCGAATGTAGAACTAGTCTTCCCACCGCCAACACTACAGCTAAACCATCACTTGGGGTTTGAAATACATTAGTTTGTACAACAAAAGTAATGCTAAAATCTCATTTATTATAAATGTATGTAACGTGCACATCCAGTCAGTCAAGCGTAAACGTACCCATAAACCAGCACACTAAATATATTATAACACGCAGACAAACGAACCGATCAAACTGAGAACGGAAAGTGATCTTTTATTTATCTCCCGCTTTTTCTGAAACAGGGGATATTAATTTGGGTTTGTCCGTCTGTCTGTCTGTCTGTCTGTCTGTCCGTCTATCTGTAACACTTCGTTTTGTGCAGTAACTGTAAAAAAGAAAACAGATTTTATTGAAACTTGGTGACAATGTTAAATGTCTTAAGGGCTCGGCCAAGTTCGATCGCGACTGTCGATGGACCTTATTTAGCGGAGTTATGGCCCTTTGAAATACTAAAAACGTCATTTTCTGCCATTTCCGTGTAATAAGTGTAACAAATGTTAACCGATTTTCTTCATACTAAGTAACAAGGTTAAATGCCTTAAGTGCTCGGGCAAGTAGCTAACATTTTATAACAAAAATTCTGAAATGATTGAAATAATATAGCAAATTCCGAAAACATGCCATTGTACAAATTTTTGGTGAGGAGGAACCAATTAGTATAATTGATAATTACGGCATTTATCTCAACATTACAAGATCGACGAAAATAATTACAAATGTATATGAAAAGATTAGATAGCTAGGGAGACGACAGTTTTCAGGTGACTGGCGTAATTATGCAGCTATTGAAATGCTAGTGTTATATCAACTGGATTTTAACCATGTATCACATAATTAGCACGTCCAGCCATGTCGCAGGATTGTCTCAGTAGACGGAAAAACGTGACATCCGAGACGGAATTCTATCTTTTTATATAGAGACGAAATTTCAAGTTTAACTTTATTTCTCTGAATAAAAGTTATGGAATACATACATGTAGAATCTTACACTCGTGACTATGTGATATAAAATGTATCAAACTCGTTAAATAATTACATTCACAACTCTCCTTAAGTCTTGTCGCATATCAACTTATTGAACTCGTTTGATAAATCTCACATTACATAGCCACTCATGTAAGATCCTCTATTTATCGGATGTTATTGTTTTTGACCCTTGAGATTACTGATAAATATCTTGTTCATGTAAAGCTGTTGTATAATATCCCTCTGTGGGTACCCGGAACATATTCCCATAATTAAGTAGTCTTACTCGTTTGCTAAACAGTGATGACAGGTTTGGATACATACAGATATGAGAGGTGGTAAAGTCCCGCTCAGATTGTCAATGAATATCAATTGATTTAACGGCACCAATAAAGGCTTGTTAATACATCATAAGTAAGCATATCTAGAAAGGAGACCTATCTGTCCTACGAATACAAAACCATTGACCATTATGAAGAAATCATATTATGAGGGTTATGTAAAGTTTCGTAAGCGATTTAATCACAAACATATTATGAATTATAAAAAAGTAATTTTGTTGAGTAGCAATGACTATTGTTACAATAAAATCATATCTACCAAAAGCGACGTAAATAACTTTAACACTTAAGCAACATGAAAGCAACACAATCTTCGGTAGGTGTCTTCTTTACCGATAGCCTTGCACGACATGTTCATCTATTGTAGTATATCACGTTACTTCCGTTTTTCTCCACGATAATAAATTCCAAAGAACATGTATTTTAAGAAATAATAAATTTAGCATACATCATAAGTTTGATTTATTCAAATTCCAGTGTATTACTCACTCATCAGAATATTTATTTCAAAACCTCAAATATCAAAGAAACACAATTTTAATAACAAAGCATGACGATTTATTGACTCGTGCCCTATCCGGGCCTCGAACTCACGATCTACGTCATCCAATCGCCTAGCCAAACATACCAGCGCCGTCTACCACTGCGCCACATCCATGTACATCTAAACTACTGAACAGACGTAGTTAATCTAAATACAGTAGGTACAACAAACCGAATGTCACACAAATCATGATTAATATAATGTTTGTATCACTCCTCTTAGATTCGAGCCTACTCCTCTTAGATTCGAGCCTGACGTACTAGTCTAATCATATTAATTATTCTCTGTCTACTACATCTTTATCTACCCTGGACCCAGTTATTTAATGGTGATTATCTTAGGTTGTCAGATGAGTGAAGCTTTCTTTTCCCACAATATCTGTGGTTAGACCTTCTCGTAAATCAGCAAGTGCATATTGGTAACGAATTGGGTTTTCTGGAATCTTGTTTAATTTTGTCAAGTAAGTTTGACAAGATATCATTTTATCTTAATTTGAAAATGGTTGTAACTAACCTATTCATCCTTTCTATAACTGGGTACTGGTAAATACAGGGATTGATATATATATATATATATATATAAACTCTGTAACTAAAGGACTATACATTTTATAGTCATTGAATTGAAGTAGTTCGTTGATAAAAATGAGAATGGCACCGCAACATATTCCATATAACAAGATACTAGGGCTCATAGATAATGTCCCATCCTCAGTGACGTTGAACTCTTTTGAAATCCCCAAGGATCGATTGAATCCATTTAATTGTCTATTTACAAGCATCATGGTATGCGGATGAATATATGATACACATATCTATGCAGGTAATTGCTACTCTCTATAATGCACTTTCAGTTTACATATAAATATACATGGAAAATTTAAATGCTTTGTGGTTCATTTACTTAACCATTGAACTGCATTCAGTTGGCAAGTAAGATTGTGTGAATGCCAACTGGACAACAGCAAATTCAATGCATGGTACATAACAAGACTTATGGTTTAAAGATTACAAAAAGAAATAATCATAATCCACATAGACTTACTCATACACATAATGCATTATATAGTATACAGCTAACTTTAAAATGCTAATTGTTATATCAACACCGTTACTACATAGGATTCCAAGGGTACAAACTTTAACTTCAGAATAAAACAAGCGGCTGAGTGTTTAGATGATCCGATATATTACCAGAAACCTCTACCCAATAGATGAAGAGCATTTGCCAGATCTGATCGCTGGTTGGCGGTTTTTTCCTCAAGGTTCCTTTATACCTATCCTCATCCATTTAAACTGGTGCGTCCTTAAATGATATTTACTGTTGATAGAACGTTAAAATCAAACTAAACCCCACAGCGACATATAATTACGTAATTGAATTATATTTTGAGATGAAAGAAGTTTTTCATGAGTTATATTGCACTTTATGAGGATTTGCAGATCAGCTTCCTGGTACATTATTTGAAACGTTTGAAGAGCAAGATTTCACGATAGAGTGAAGTCGATAGGGTCAGTCAACTTCCTTGATAATTCATGAGCCATGAGTCAGTTCTCAGACGTCTCAGAGTCACTCAGAAAATGGATGACCTCACTATATCTCAGGCCTTTGTTGGCTAAATATACACTGTAAATATATATAAAATAATGAACATGATACACATACTGTGCATTGCTCCCCATGAAAGGTTAGGAAGAGTCTTAGCTCTCCATTTTATGTCACTCAACTCACGTACGCTTGAAAATAGAGATTTATACCATGTGTTACGGTCACATATATATTTCTTAATCATTTTACAGTTTGTATTGTTTCGCGCATTGTAAATACGGAATTTAGTTATCCGCGCTCGGGTCTGTTATAAGCTATAACTGTGTAGCGACAGGTAGATAGCCATGCGTGAACGATAATAATCCACGTGCAGATATGTGTACAAGAGCACAAACTACAGATTGTGGTGAGTTTTTACCCATTTGTCAATATTATATCATGTACATACCTGTGTATTGCTATCTGTGAGTCTAACAAGGGATTAGTTTAGCCAGGTACCTCCTAATTAACTCACCTGTGGAGTGTATTGTAATGTGGCGTGTTGTTTACATACGCGCACATGTACATGCTAGTGTCATTTCTATATAGTATATTAGTTCGTGGGAACATTTAAACTATTTAATTGATGTAATATAGCAAACTATTTTATAATAGCAATATTTATCACGTAAGTTAGTCAATTGTTTACTACTATTGAACGTTTACAATGCCACGTTATATAATCGTGTAGTCGTCACGGTTGAGTGAACCGCACCTGTTGGAATGCGCCAACCATTAAGGCGGAATGCACAGTCATTTTGTAACATCGTGTTAGGTAAATATATATTGCTAAATAGTATATTTTATTAATTTTATCATCGAATATAGTGGTGTAAATAGTAAATCTGACATACGTATATTTTAGCTTAAAACCCTGACGATGGTGGATATATTATGGCACTACTACCACTTCAGCCAAGTGTATATCGTTATACAGTTTCCATAAAGGGTTGCATCGAGGCTTTGCTTGGCGGTCCTGTGTGGGCGACGTCTGTAGGTTCTGTGTGAGCCGAGTGTTGGCCTTTGTTCTATGTGAACACTTATGCATTATTTCATGCTGATGCAACGCGTCATGAACTTCGACTTTGTTGACTTTGATCTGTATGTGTGTTGCTGCATCCAGGTAGCATCAACTTAACCACAAGGTAGCAGCTGGTAGCCAGACCGTGGATTACAGACCACGACAACTCCAGTGATCCTATCTGAGAGACTCTAGGGGTTTATTATAAGTATTATATGTAATAAGCTTTTATAGGTACTTTTGTATATTATTGTTTCATATGTGTAATTTGTGCAATAAATTTATCTAGTTTTACTTAAGGAAAACCCCAAAACAATCATGTATATTTTGTAAAATAAATCTTGTATATATTGTATAACAGTCTTAGTATCATTGCTTACCACACTTGCATTGCCGAGCTCGTCCATAGTTACACCATGCATATATTGATGTACCTGTCGTAGATAAATGAACATTTCTGCGCGATTTGTGCACAATTATACACAATATAATGTGTATCATAATCCACGTACGTTGTAAATCTACGGTATTTGGAATCACATATACATGAATATTGTGTAAAGGATTCTTGACTATGTTATCCAAAACCCGACTCGGGTCGTTGTACTGGTCAAACCCGCTTTACAAATTTCTGACTTAAAAAACCCCCAAAAAAACTGCCCATTCGATTAAGTTATGATGATTCTAAACATAATTTTTTGCATATATGTAAATGCATTTACTAATTGCGTTATATCTGAAATCGATCCATTTTTTTCGACGAAATACATCCGACGACTTGTTGATATTTCGCTCAAGTTCATTTATTAGTGTCTTTAATTGAAAAAAAATAAACCATGCACGAGTCAAACGAAAAAAAGACTGAAGATGTCTATGTCTAATCCAAGTTGCAGATATCAAGTACAGAACAAAATCAGAACTGAACTTCCGAATATGTCGTGCTGAGTTTATCTCTTTACTTGTATACTGCAGTAACTAAAACGCGTGGTCAACCGAGACTAATGAGGGGGCTAATAACCAGATTACGTAAGAAAGGTGTTTAGTGACCTGTCACGCTTCGTTGATTAGCTCACGTCAGGTGTCAAAAGTAAGATCACAGGTAAGTTAGCGATGGACCATCATTTAATTGTTGTATAATGTCATATTTGTTTACACTTATAAATCCTTGGTTTACAGTAAAATATACCGTTCGAACATAACATATAACAAGTGTATAAATTACTAGATGTATACATAATTGTATATTTCAGAATGACCAATGTATACATTTGTCTCGTGTATATGTTTCTAGTTATATGTATATGTATTTTTTTAACAGAAACTACAAAATTATTTACAAATGGCATGTCGAGAAAGAACAATGCAAATAAGATGCACAATGACAGAATTTTGATATTTCTGGTAGTTGCTAGATTTTGGATATGCAATTCTTTGTGAATTTGGTCAATATCGATCATTATATAATACTAATAATGATAATCTATATGACCAATACATTACTGTTGGATATTGTTAAAATAACACATGTTCTCATACGTGTACATGTACATGTAGCTTTAAAAGGAAGATAGACTCGTTACAGCCATAAGTGAATTATGTATTTTACATTCAATTTCTCAAGTGGTTTATTTTTTTTATTTACTCCCCCTCCCAATTTATGTCTATGATATCTACGTGTATTGAACTATAAAATACATTTAATACATTTTCTTTTCGTTATGCTGATTCTTGAAATCCATAGGCCTAGTGAATTTTTATTTATACAGACACATATTCAAATGGATTATTATATGACCATCATTTTTCGAATTCGTCTCTTTTTATATGACATTATGAAAATTGAATATTCCCCAGGTTTGATAATTTAGTAAGTTGTTAAAACAGAGATAAGATCTCTACTTAAGTTTTTACACAAGGTACACCTGGCTTTTACCAGAAACATAAATAACTTATACATGTTTCCGCTAATCTACTTATGTATTTAGCATGATTTCAGTTGCAATATTTCCTATTTTATATATAATTAAGTCTTCACCATAACTGTATACTGTATGTATATATGTAAAACTCTCGTAACCCCATTTTAGGAATACGTATATGTCCACCTTTGTGCTATAAACCTCACTGCCGTTGTCCTCGTGACGTCACATCCGGTTAATCCCCAAATCAGCGTGAGCGGCCGATTCCCTGATTAGCAGTTGATATACAGGTTAAAATCGAGCACTTTGGAGGGCGGTATCACGGTACTGAAGCGGCCGATTTTGATGCGGTTTTCAACATTCTTGTCAGGAGATCAAACAGAATAACATATCTAAATATTATTTTCCATTCCGTGTACACATAAACAAAGACTACAAAATAATTCATTACGCAAATTCTCGTGTTCGTTCTGTAGCAAGGTAAAGTTGGACAGTTATTCGTTATTCGAAAAACGAATAACTGTTTAACTTTACTTCTGGCCGGGTAAAGTAAAGTTAGACAGTTATTCGTTATTCAAGCGTCACCTGTTTTGACGGATGCAGCCAAATTACATAAAGTTATTTTTTGTTTAACTCCTTGGAATAACTATATTTTTCGGAGTTACGAATAACGAATAACTGTCCAACTACCTTGCTTCGTTCTGTACCCTAGGTGTGACAATTTTATTTAGACCTGGCTTTAGTTTTAGACAGGGAAGTTTAGATAAGGTCGTCATAATTCGGACGGCAAATATATTTAAGACTGAACATGGATAATCAGTGATGTTTTTCGAAAATGGTGTAAAATTCAAATTAGTAGAGAAACTTTCAGGCGCGGGATAAGGGAATTATGAGTCCATTGAATCATTTGTCATACACATAGTTGTTCGTCTTGTCGAGATCTAGTAATAGAGTCTACACGTGGTCCTTCAATATTTGCCTCGGACTCGGTCTCTTCATTTGGCCGTCTCTATAATATTAGACTGATTCTTAGATCCCGTTGCTGAAAATTATACATTCACTATAAAATTAACTTAAAGAATCATCAATTGTTTAGCGGCTATATCTCGTACGTATGCATTTGAGGACCCGGTTGTAAACATTCTTTGACCTCACGCTAACAGTGCCTGTACCGGGCCGGTGATTGACAGCTCAACTACGCAGTAGCACACTAGGTGTGATGCCCCCCGTGGCTAGGTAGGACTGACGCGGGGTCCCCGCTCTGCGCAAGTTTGATTGACACTAAACTCTGAATTTAAAAGAACACGCTGAATATAATCGGACACGCTGAGTTTTCGGTCTTCACTCTGAATATAACCGAACATGCTGAGTTTAATATGACACGCTGAATTTAATCGAACATGCTGACTTTTCGGTCTTCACTCTGAATATAACCGAACTTGCTGAGTTTAATCTGACACACTGAATATAATCGGACATGCTGAGTTTTCGGTCTTCACTCTGAATATAACCGAACATGCTGAGTTTAATCTATCACGCTGAATATAATCTTCTAGTCTGAGTTTTCGGTCTTCACTCAGAATATAACCGAACATGCTGAGTTTAATCTGACACACTGAATATAATCGGACATGCTGAGTTTTCGGTCTTCACTCTGAATATAACCGAACATGCTGAGTTTAATCTATCACGCTGAATATAATCTTCCAGTCTGAGTTTTCGGTCTTCACTCTGAATATAACCGAACATGCAGAGTTTAATCTGACACGTTGAGTTTAATAGTACACTCTTGAGTTTTCGGTCTTCACTCTGAATATAATGTAACACGCTGAGTTTTCGGTTACAATTCTGAATATAACCTGGCCACACTGAATATAATCGTGACACGCTGAAAAACTCAGAGTTGTTGCTTAAAACTACCCAAAAGCGAGGAAATTCAGAGTATTATATTCACCAGTGTGTAGTTACATGTATGTTCAAATACACCTTATATGTGATACAAAATATCATTAGTTTATACAGGGCCTAATACCGAAAATCGAGCATAACATCTTTACAGTTTTATTTGAGGATAACAATTAATTATGAATTATTTGCACTTACCTGCTCCGATTGTAGAACTAGTCTTCCCACCGCCAACACTACAGCTAAACCATCACTTGGGGTTTGAAATACATTAGTTTGTACAACAAAAGCAATGTTAAAATCTCATTTATCATAAATGTATGTAACGTGCACATCCAGTCAGTCAAGCGTAAACGTACCCATAAACCAGCACACTAAATATATTATAACACGCAGACAAACGAACCGATCAAACTGAGAACGGAAAGTGATCTTTTATTTATCTCCCGCTTTTCCTGAAACAGGGGATATTAATTTGGGTTTGTCCGTCTGTCTGTCTGTCTGTCTGTCCGTCTATCTGTAACACTTCGTTTTGTGCAGTAACTGTAAAAAAGAAAACAGATTTTATTGAAACTTGGTGACAATGTTAAATGTCTTAAGGGCTCGGCCAAGTTCGATCGCGACTGTCGATGGACCTTATTTAGCGGAGTTATGGCCCTTTGAAATACTAAAAACGTCATTTTCTGCCATTTCCGTGCAATAAGTGTAACAAATGTTAACCGATTTTCTTCATACTTAGTAACAAGGTTAAATGCCTTAAGTGCTCGGGCAAGTAGCTAACATTTTATAACAAAAATTCTGAAATGATTGAAATAATATAGCAAATTCCGAAAACATGCCATTGTACAATTTTTTGGTGAGGAGGAACCAATTAGTATAATTGATAATTACGGCATTTATCTCAACATTACAAGATCGACGAAAATAATTACAAATGTATATGAAAAGATTAGATAGCTAGGGAGACGACAGTTTTCAGGTGACTGGCGTAATTATGCAGCTATTGAAATGCTAGTGTTATATCAACTGGATTTTAACCATGTATCACATAATTAGCACGTCCAGCCATGTCGCAGGATTGTCTCAGTAGACGGAAAAAAGTGACATCCGAGACGGAATTCTATCTTTTTATATAGAGACGAAATTTCAAGTTTAACTTTATTTCTCTGAATAAAAGTTATGGAATACATACATGTAGAATCTTACACTCGTGACTATGTGATATAAAATGTATCAAACTCGTTAAATTATTACATTCACAACTCTCCTTAAGTCTTGTCGCATATCAACTTATTGAACTCGTTTGATAAATCTCACATTACATAGCCACTCATGTAAGATCCTCTATTTATCGGATGTTATTGTTTTTGACCCTTGAGATTACTGATAAATATCTTGTTCATGTAAAGCTGTTGTATAATATCCCTCTGTGGGTACCCGGAACATATTCCCATAATTAAGTAGTCTTACTCGTTTGCTAAACAGTGATGACAGGTTTGGATACATACAGATATGAGAGGTGGTAAAGTCCCGCTCAGATTGTCAATGAATATCAATTGATTTAACGGCACCAATAAAGGCTTGTTAATACATCATAAGTAAGCATATCTAGAAAGGAGACCTATCTGTCCTACGAATACAAAACCATTGAACATTATGAAGAAATCATATTATGAGGGTTATGTAAAGTTTCGTAAGCGATTTAATCACAAACATATTATGAATTATAAAAAAGTAATTTTGTTGAGTAGCAATGACTATTGTTACAATAAAATCATATCTACCAAAAGCGACGTAAATAACTTTAACACTTAAGCAAGATGAAAGCAACACAATCTTCGGTAGATGCCTTCTTTATCGATAGCCGTGCACGACATGTTCATCTATTGTAGTATATCACGTTACTTCCGTTTTTCTCCACGATAATAAATTCCAATGAACAGGTATTTTAGGAAATAATAAATTTAGCATACATCATAAGTTTGATTTATTCAAATTCCAGTGTATTACTCACTCATCAGTATATTTATTTAAAAACCTCAAATATCAAAGAAACACAATTTTAATAACAAAGCATGACGATTTATTGACTCGTGCCCTATCCGGGCCTCGAACTCACGATCTACGTCACCCAATTGCCTAGCCAAACATACCAGCGCCGTCTACCACTGCGCCACATCCATGTACATCTAAACTACTGAACAGACGTAGTTAATCTAAATACAGTAGGTACAACAAACCGAATGTCACACAAATCATGATTAATATAATGTTTGTATCACTCCTCTTAGATTCGAGCCTGACGTACTAGTCTAATCATATTAATTATTCTCTGTCTACTACATCTTTATCTACCCTGGACCCAGTTATTTAATGGTGATTATCTTAGGTTGTCAGATGAGTGAAGCTTTCTATTCCCACAATATCTGTGGTTAGACCTTCTCGTAAATCAGCACGTGCATATTGGTAACGAATTGGGTTTTCTGGAATCTTGTTTAATTTTGTCAAGTAAGTTTGACAAGATATCATTTTATCTTAATTTGAAAATGGTTGTAACTAACCTATTCATCCTTTCTATAACTGGGTACTGGTAAATACAGGGATTGATATATATATATATATAAACTCTGTAACTTAAGGACTATACATTTTATAGTCATTGAATTGAAGTAGTTCGTTGATAAAAATGAGAATGGCACCGCAACATATTCCATATAACAAGATACTAGGGCTCATAGATAATGTACCATCCTCAGTGACGTTGAACTCTTTTGAAATCCCCAAGGATCGATTGAATCCATTTAATTGTCTATTTACAAGCATCATGGTATGCGGATGAATATATGATACATATATCTAGCAGGTAATTGCTACTCTCTATAATGCACTTTCAGTTTACATATAAATATACATGGAAAATTTAAATGCTTTGTGGTTCATTTACTTAACCATTGAACTGCATTCAGTTGGCAAGTAAGATTGTGTGAATGCCAACTGGACAACAGCAAATTCAATGCATGGTACATAACAAGACTTTTGGTTTAAAGATTACAAAAAGAAGTAATCATAATCCACATAGACTTACTCATACACATAATGCATTATATAGTATACAGCTAACTTTAAAATGCTAATTGTTATATCAACACCGTTACTACATAGGATTCCAATGGTACAAACTTTAACTTCAGAATAAAACAAGCGGCTGAGTGTTTAGATGATCCGATATATTACCAGAAACCTCTACCCAATAGATGAAGAGCATTTGCCAGATCTGATCGCTGGTTGGCGGTTTTTTCCTCAAGGTTCCTTTATACCTATCCTCATCCATTTAAACTGGTGCGTCCTTAAAGCCGCATAATCCGTATCTTTCAGGGTCCGTAAAACAAACAATGACAAGATATTGTGTAATAGCCCTAAAAAGTTACGAACTTTCCCCAAATTACAAGTCTAGAAAGTTAAGAGGTCCAAAGATATAAATATACAAAATTTTATTTTAGACTTATGCGCGGTCCGACAGAAAGTCAAAAGTTAACGCCTCCAAATCTTAAAAATGCTACTTTGCGCATGTCCGGAAATAAAAGTTGTTTACCGCAATGGAGCGAGCTTTGCAGTGAAAGCTCGCCGGCTTAGAATCAACTGCTGATTCGAAGTGAATAAGGAGATTATTTAAACTAAGAAATGTTGTGAATTGCTGAGAATATTATATGGAAACGAATTCGAGCTATGACAACAACTATGATTTGCGAATGATCTACCAAAACCACATAAACCGATTTCCCTTCGTCTCTATAAGGTGAGTGGGGCCCCGAAGGGGGTAACAGTTAGGCCTATATTCTATAAGTGTTTGGTCGCTTTTTGGAATTGGTACCATAGTAAAACAGAGATTAGAAATCAGGAAAAGTGTTGATAAATCGGGGAACATATAACAGATTTAATCTTGGATTACAACAGAAGCATTAATAGAGTCGTATTATACGCGTTTCCTTAAAAGATGATCGCATTCTTTAGTGTTATACATGTACATATGTACGATATATATACATGTAGCTACTGTTACAGGCTTACAGCGTCAGGAGTGTGATATCTTTTCCGATATCTGTTTGTGTATTTATGTATATCAGTGATATATATCATTTTACTGTATGCTATGGATATTACTGTATTAAAGATGCTCCACCGCTGACAAATGGTATTTTTTCACTATCAAAAACAGGAGCAGACGATTTGGTATTTTTCTTCAGTTACAAAAGTTACTTACTTTACACCATTACCAACATTGAAAAGTTTGAGCTTCTAATTTTACTTCAAGTTAAAAATATGAAAAATAATTAATTGCATCCCGAAAAAATTCCACAGCACTATATCCTATATGGAATGATGTACTGATTGCGCATGCACCAACGGCAAAATAAATTATTTTATATTATTTTTTGTGTTAATTAGACATATATAAACACGATAATACACCAATTATTGTTAAAATAATGAATATCATTTATGCTCCGTCGGCGGTGGAGCATCTTTAAAGAAGCCACTTTCAAACTTACTTCATCAGTGCTCGTGTGTGTAAGATTGTATTTTTTTAGACTTACAGTCACTTAGTCACGTACTCGTTATCCTATCTAATGGTCATAATTATATAAAATTCACACCAATACATCATAAGTGGTGTAAGTAAAGAATAGTAATTGACTTTTTACAATATGTATTATATATTATGTCCAATGGCAATATATTTAGGCTACATAAATTCTGGTACTAATTAGTACCATTATTCTTCACATGAAAATGCCTAGACCCCTGTAATTCAAGAAATGACTAACTTATAATTAGTATCTAGTGAGGTTTGATTTTGATAAACTTGTGTTCAAAAGATGTGTAATTGTTATAAATTTGTGTTTGACAGAAAACAATTGGAACTAGTTTGTTTTACATGCAGGATAACACTGAAAGATTATATGCATGCATGTATACAGTATTAATCTATGTACATAACTGACATTTACTCCATATTTTCTTTATAGAATGTATGGGACCTTCAACCAGATGACAGAAGTGCAAGATGTGATGGCAGCTCGCCCAAAAATAATAGGGAAAAACAACTACATGTATCTCTGAGATCAAAACTGACAGTAAAAAATAAAGTCTGTTTGTAATGTACCCATTATGAACCAGAAAGAAATTATTTTCAAGAAGGAAGGACAGAACAAACCTAGCATAATTCTTTACTATTATCACCAAGATATTTTCAAATTATTTATTTCTTCTTCACACAAATGAAAAAAGGAATAATAACAATTATTGCATGTCTACATACCTAGTATGTATAACTTTTGAATAATTTATATGGGACAAGGAAGTAATTCCAATTTATGAACAATAAACCAATTAAAATAATATGTCATTTGTCTGAGTTGTTAAATTATGTATTGTTCATTTTAGAAATGTTCAAATACAGAAAATAAATAGCAAACAAGATTGGAGCTAGATCAAGGGTTATTTGGGTCAAAAGTCAGTGTCAAATCTCAAGGTTTTGGCTCTATAGATATACAGATATCCCTATGTGTAATAAAAAAAAAATCTTGTTGTTGTGTTATACACAAATTGCACATATATATAAGAATATCCATATATCTGTAGAGACAATAGCCTGTGATGTATGTTGTTAAATTGCATTATTCATTATAGACTATTTTAAGTTGCAAAGTTTTGATTGAATTAGAAAGGAATAGACTGACAATAATTTTAATTAGTCCAGGTCAATGAAGGTCTACATGTACAAGCTCTTAGCAAATTCACTTAGTGTTTGGAGCAAGATCACACTAAAGGAATTAGGATTGCTTAAATATATAAAGATAAACTAACAAAATACAACTAATAAAGTTGGATTTTCCACAAGGTTAGACTAAATAAATACTAAAAAATGAATTTTACTGCAATTACTCTGATGATATGAGAATCACATGCAATGGTCAGCTTATTTACTACTGGATGCTATTTTGAACTCCAGTCATTTTTTTTATTGACTTAAAATTCAATGCATAATATGTGTACATGCACACTATACCATGTATATGAATGTGCTATTTGTGCATGAATATGATTGTATAAGAAACACCTAGGTCTTTCATTATACATGTTTCTGATTCATTTGATTCAGAGGCAAATTCACGGCTGGACATCATATTATATGGTAGCTATTATATGGTTCATTGGCAAGCTATCATGTACATTTAACCAAGGGAGCTGTCTTCATTATCTTCACAGAAAATATATACATAATTGCATGTTAGACATTCAGAACTTTTAACACACATTAAACCGCCGTATTGCAACCTCGACCGCATTTTTTCTTTTATTTTTTTTTTTTTAATTTTCTGTAATCCTTGAAATCATATAACCAAATGTTTATAGTTTCACCAGAAATTTATCATCATGTTTTTAACGAACACGGAGCTTTTCCAACGTAAATATCAGAAATATACATACAATAACGCGTATTAAATTTTATACTCGTTTATGGCGGTACATGGTGATTTTTTAACTAATAGATATGTATGTATACATGTATACATATATATATGACATTGAACAAAAATACATATTATGTCAAGTTTGCTCTCCGTGCTTACTTTACTTGATTTATTATTATATTTCATTTGGACCTTTATAAAACAAGTTATATGGTCATCCAACTGGCAAGTCAAATATCGTCCGAATTATTTATTTTAAAAAATATCACCAGAGATTTACATGTACATGTAGATAACCATTTTCGTCTCTATATAGTACGATGTGTCTTGTCTATTTCATTATTTATCAATACCATTATTTATATATCTGATACATTTTTGTACAATTTATTATCTTGTCTAGTACGATGTGTGGTATCGCAACACATATTTTATACGAAGGTTAAATACCGTCCCCACAAAAATCCCTCCGGTGGCCCCCGGAAATTAGGCAAAGCATAGTCAACCGATCGCCGTATTGTAAACACTCAAAATGACCGAATGGAAGTATTGTTTACACGACGATAATGTATATATATTGTTCTGGAGGACTCTTTAACTTCATCACATAACAAAAACATTCATTTGTTCATGATAAGTAACAAGTTCTTCCGTAGAAGTTCCTGCTAACATGAACGACACGCTTTTGACTGGGCACGCCATTTCGTTTGGTCTGGAAAGTCACGTGATCGTCTACGATTGAAAATGCATATTCAAATACTCTGGATATCGAATTTTTAATCATTAATTTCTTTTGAACTCGGGACTTTTTGGGTGTGTAATTAGGGGAAAGTTGATAACTTTTTATAATATATGTACCCGAATTTTCTTTTGTTGATTTACGGACCCTGAAAGATACGGATTATGCGGCTTTAAATGATATTTACTGTTAATAGAACGTTAAAATCAAACTAAACCCCACATCGACACGTAACTGAATTATATTTTGAGATGAAAAAAAAAGTTTTTCATGAGTTATATTGCACTTTATGAGGATTTGCAGATCAGCTTCCTGGTACATTATTTGAAACGTTTGAAGAGCAAGATATCACGATAGAGTGAAGTCGATAGGGTCAGTCAACTTCCTTGATAATTCATGAGCCATGAGTCAGTTCTCAGACGTCTCAGAGTCACTCAGAAAATGGATGACCTAACTATATCTCAGGCCTTTGTTGGCTAAATATACACTGTAAATATATATAAAATGATGTACATGATACATATACTGTGCATTGGTCCCCATGAAAGGTTAGGAAGAGTCTTAGCTCTCCATTTTATGTCACTCAACTCACGTGGAGTTCACTGTACTATGACTACACATACAGATGATTGCATACACCAAAATTAAATGATCGGTCCAAACAACGCAGGGATTTCTCACCGCACAAACATGGAAAATATTCAGCCTATCACACATAGGTAAACTACGCGACGAACTACTCTTTGCCTTCGGATCACGTGCTTTTACTTCAATATAGGTTTAACTAAATGCTGTGAGTAAACATCTCTTGCAGTTAACTGCATTTATAATCATTCTGTCACCGACATACAATGTATATTAGAGTTTTGCATGATTATATGAAGCATGCAGGGATATGAGTGATCTCTTGGTTGATTATTCAAGCGGAGCTTTAAAACGACATATTGTCATTTTCATGACATTATAATATCTGAAACCATGCCTCGAACAATATATATCATTTCACATTATTGCTGACGGTGTGTTTTTGTGTAATCTTAATGATGGATATTTACACATACTGTAAATATATCATATTTTCTGAAAGTGCACATCAACATCATATTTATACCTATCATCTGCTGTGGATGGATGCTAGCCATGATAACATGTCTAGAATAACACGACAACTCCACAACTGATACCTAGGATTTTACAGGACAAACGGTAATCGCCATCACTTAACTTTGTTTGGTTAAATGAAGATGTCGTCTTCTTATCAACAGTCAGTTTCTGTCATGTTGTCGCCATTATTTCATGAAGGACATCCTCAGTTATATTTAAATGTTTTTGCGAAAACAGTTTACATCTACATCTATATCTGTGCCATTATATGGAAATGTTAAATATTTAGAAAATTAACTTTATGTATAATTCAATGAATACACTTAGTCTACTATAGGTACACATATAGCCTTAGACATCCTGGTCACAGCACCAGTGAAGTATTCTTTTCTTTGTGTCTCTTTATGTCGATGAGGTGTATTGTTGGTGTAGAGTAAAGTTGAGTATAAGTCAAATGCTGAGTTGTGGTTTCAGTGCTTTATTCCGCATCTTCATCGAAGAAACTTTTACAACATTTTACTACATTTTCAACATTCATGGAAGAAACTTCTACATCAATACCAACACATCAAACATATTTTACATCTTCTGGATAGTCCCCCTGATGTGATTCCTCACCAGGTTGTTATCGTAAATTAGGACTATGCCAGGCTATGTCAGAGTACAGAGATTGTGACGTGTTATTTCACGCACAGTTTATATTATATACAACTGCTAACATTGACTTTGCCTGAAACCATACTTTGATTTTGTGGCGGTGATGCACTAGCAGTCGATGGCGATGATGTGGCATCCTTTATACGATTTGTTGTTATCGATGCTACTATATAAGTTGTCGATGTAGACATGTCTGAATCTGTTCTTGTGTTACATCGCATGCCCTGTCCTGTGGAAAAAATGAATACATCATAAAGTTTAGGGCAAACAGTAACATAATGTAATTAATATCGTTCGATTAAAGATGCTCCACCGCTGACAAATTGTATTTTTTCACTATTAAAAACAGGAACAGACGATTTAGTATTTTTCTTCAGTTACAAAAGTTACTTACTTTACACCATTACCACCATTCAAAAGTTTGAGCTTCTAATTTTACTTCAAGTTCAAAATATGAAAAATAATTAATTGCATCCCGAAAAAATTCCGTGCCACTATATCCTATATGGAATGAAGTACTGATTGTGCATGCACCAAAGGCAAAATGAATTATTTTATATCATTTTTTGTGTTAATTAGTCATATACATACACGATTAAACACCAATTACTGTTCAAATAATGAACATCATTTATGCTCTGTCGGCGGTGGAGCATCTTTAAACTTTCTATTCATCAATTATTACGACAAGAATAGATGATGTAAAGACAAAGGTCAATTCCTGTAACTAGTATACCTTAGCTGTTATTCCTTAACTACCACTTGTCGCTAATGTCTACCGCTCTAAAGGCAATTTACCTTGTTACGTGTTCGTGCCAACCGCGTATTTAGATCTCCAAAATTGGCTTTGACATCAATAAATGACTAAACATTACATAAATACTTGATTTCTTGCAAACCTTGTTGAATAATTAACAAGCTAGAACAGGAATTTCTTAGTAGGCAGTCAAATCTAATAAAATAAAAATGAAAGAAGACTTAATTTTACCTGCATGTAGAACCATTACCCATATATGAGTGTGAATTGATTGCATTGCAGATACGTTCGGTAATCATTCTAAGCTATTATAGTGTGCGCCGAGATTGTTGCATGCAATTCTACCGCGTTTCAGGTGTGAACCTATCGGCTTTTAATCATCGAAAGTCTAAGTAAGCCATTACCTTCTACTTCGCACATGTAATGGTACACATTGGAACAGGGACAGTCATTTCATCAACCATTGGCTGCGTAAAGCATTCCACAATTCTCTCGACGACCACAATTAGGTTCACCTGTCCAAAATCACATTTCTGACTTACAAAGACGAGAGTACTGTAGTCCATAGTAATTAATATATTACAATAGGAAAAAAGTGTGTAAACAATTTGTTTTAATCTGTAAATAATTTTAACAATAATTTTGTATTTTTTTGACTTCTTGGTACCCTAACAAATATACCTATGTTCCACTTGTAATAGTTAAGGACATCCTCACTACCCTTCCATCGCCATTCTCCCTCTGTTGCAATATCAAATGTCCTGTTACTGCTAAAGCATCTGGAAGGAAAGCAAATATTGTCAAAATAGAAAAGGGAGATTTACAAAAGTTTCTTTGCATATTATATGACAAAATGGTAGTACTCAAATTTAATTTGAAATGAATAAAGCTATTATTCCAATTTATACTAATGTATGTAGTCCATGTATTTCCCTTGCATGTTCCAATACTTAGTTAACAAATTCCAAAATATATTATTATATAATTAAATTTAATATGGATTTCTGATTGGCAGTTTTTTTCATACCACTATAAAAAGCAAATCCAAAAATGAAAAAAAAACCGACGTCATCGTGACGTCACAATAGGAATTGATTTTGGTATTGATATGATTTTGGAAAATAATCCCCTAGGAAATCAATGGAATCTAATATCGAAACCACCTGAAAGATACTTTAATCTATATATTTACAGTATAAAATAACAGATTATACTGATAATAATATTCACCGGCATGTCTACAAAATGTTCTTGACAAACTAAATCTATCGAGAAATAAAGTGGATAAGCCTTTGGATGAAATCAAGGGTTTATAATATCATTTAACCATAAATGTGTATAATGTGATACACGTATACATCGATACCTTTCATGAGCAGTGCAAAGGATGTGGACCCATTATGTGGAAATCGAATATCGTGCATTCCATACATACTCAGTACAGCAGTTTCCTCTTCCGGACAGTTGATTGTTACCAGGGTTGAATTCATATTCTTGCAGGTATTATGAGCGACTGAAAAGTTGACGTGAACGCTGCGCTCAACACAGAATGAGCCATGTGTAACAGCATTAATCCAAAGAGATACCTGTTGAGGAAGGGAAGATAATGATTCAAAAGGTTGACACAGACGCTACAGACCATAAAACGGCATAACTTTAACACTGTTTACGCTAAATTATCGAAATGGATATGCATGTGCTCAGTACTGGTATTCAAACACCAAATAAAATAACCACCAGGATATGATAATAAACTCTAGCGCATTACTGTTAAATACTTGTTCTATAGCGAGGCTAGCGTTGAATTCGATAGAACGATTTATGCTGGTTTCATGATATTTTTATTGTAATATGAGATTGTGTGATCTAAGCATAATATATTTGGCTGAAGGAAGCCTGTCTTGGCTTGTATATTTGTCTCTTGATTATCGTGGCTCGTTGTAGATATGGTTATTCTTTGTGGATAATTTCTCTACTTATAAATTCTTCTTCCGGTGCGACGTATTGTATATATACTGGTATAAGTTTACATAATATAGATAGTTCTTCTCATTTTCTATTCTTTTTTTAAATTGGATAACATATATAGACACAATGCCTCACTTGTAGTTAAGATATATTGATACTTAGATGCATTTACTCGAACTAGTCCTTCCATTATATTAAATTACTATTTACATAATTTAGATGAGGGGATATAAAACCTTGAAATGTCTCTTGGTCCAAGTGAGCACCAAATAGGCTGGGAATGACGACATATTTACCTAATCAAACAAATGGGTGTTGGTAATTAACTCCATTGCCCCGGTAGGATATACTAACTATTACGTTGATATACTTACTATTACGTTGATATACTAACTATTACGTTGATATACTTACTATTACGTTGATATACTAACTATTACGTTGATATACTAACTATTACGTTGATATACTAACTATTACGTTGATATACTTACTATTACGTTGATATACTAACTATTACGTTGATATACTTACTATTACGTTGATATACTTACTATTACGTTGATATACTAACTATTACGTTGATATACTTACTATTACGTTGATATACTAACTATTACGTTGATATACTAACTATTACGTTGATATACTAACTATTACGTTGATATACTTACTATTACGTTGATATACTTACTATTACGTTGATATACTAACTATTACGTTGATATACTTACTATTACGTTGATATACTTACTATTACGTTGATATACTAACTATTACGTTGATATACTAACTATTACGTTGATATACTAACTATTACGTTGATATACTTACTATTACGTTGATATACTAACTATTACGTTGATATACTTACTATTACGTTGATATACTAACTATTACGTTGATATACTAACTATTACGTTGATATACTTACTATTACGTTGATATACTAACTATTACGTTGATATACTTACTATTACGTTGATATACTTACTATTACGTTGATATACTAACTATTACGTTGATATACTAACTATTACGTTGATATACTTACTATTACGTTGATATACTTACTATTACGTTGATATACTAACTATTACGTTGATATACTTACTATTACGTTGATATACTAACTATTACGTTGATATACTTACTATTACGTTGATATACTTACTATTACGTTGATATACTAACTATTACGTTGATATACTAACTATTACGTTGATATACTAACTATTACGTTGATATACTTACTATTACGTTGATATACTTACTATTACGTTGATATACTAACTATTACGTTGATATACTAACTATTACGTTGATATACTAACTATTACGTTGATATACTAACTATTACGTTGATATACTAACTATTACGTTGATATACTTACTATTACGTTGATATACTAACTATTACGTTGATATACTAACTATTACGTTGATATACTTACTATTACGTTGATATACTTACTATTACGTTGATATACTAACTATTACGTTGATATACTTACTATTACGTTGATATACTTACTATTACGTTGATATACTTACTATTACGTTGATATACTTACTATTACGTTGATATACTTACTATTACGTTGATATACTTACTATTACGTTGATATACTTACTATTACGTTGATATACTTACTATTACGTTGATATACTTACTATTACGTTGATATACTAACTATTACGTTGATATACTTACTATTACGTTGATATACTAACTATTACGTTGATATACTAACTATTACGTTGATATACTAACTATTACGTTGATATACTAACTATTACGTTGATATACTAACTATTACGTTGATATACTTACTATTACGTTGATATACTAACTATTACGTTGATATACTTACTATTACGTTGATATACTAACTATTACGTTGATATACTAACTATTACGTTGATATACTAACTATTACGTTGATATACTTACTATTACGTTGATATACTTACTATTACGTTGATATACTAACTATTACGTTGATATACTTACTATTACGTTGATATACTAACTATTACGTTGATATACTAACTATTACGTTGATATACTTACTATTACGTTGATATACTAACTATTACGTTGATATACTTACTATTACGTTGATATACTAACTATTACGTTGATATACTTACTATTACGTTGATATACTTACTATTACGTTGATATACTTACTATTACGTTGATATACTTACTATTACGTTGATATACTTACTATTACGTTGATATACTTACTATTACGTTGATATACTAACTATTACGTTGATATACTTACTATTACGTTGATATACTTACTATTACGTTGATATACTAACTATTACGTTGATATACTAACTATTACGTTGATATACTTACTATTACGTTGATATACTAACTATTACGTTGATATACTAACTATTACGTTGATATTACTTACTACGTTGATATACTAACTATTACGTTGATATACTACTTGATACGTTGATATACTATACGTTGATATACTAACTATTACGTAATACTATTACGTTGATATACTAACTATTACGTTGATATACTTAACTATTACGTTGATATACTATAATTATTACGTTGATATACTAACTATTACGTTGATATACTTACTATTACGTTGATATACTTACTATTACGTTGATATACTTACTATTACGTTGATATACTAACTATTACGTTGATATACTAACTATTACGTTGATATACTAACTATTACGTTGATATACTAACTATTACGTTGATATACTTACTATTACGTTGATATACTAACTATTACGTTGATATACTTACTATTACGTTGATATACTTACTATTACGTTGATATACTTACTATTACGTTGATACTAACTATACGTACTAAACTATTACGTTGATATACTTACTATTACGTTGATACTATATACTATATACTATATTACGTTGATATACTAACTATTACGTTGATATACTAACTATTACGTTGATATATACTAACTATTACGTTGATATACTTACTATTACGTTGATATACTAACTATTACGTTGATATACTAACTATTACGTTGATATACTAACTATTACGTTGATATACTTACTATTACGTTGATATACTAACTATTACGTTGATATACTAACTATTACGTTGATATACTAACTATTACGTTGATATACTTACTATTACGTTGATATACTTACTATTACGTTGATATACTTACTATTACGTTGATATACTTACTATTACGTTGATATACTAACTATTACGTTGATATACTAACTATTACGTTGATATACTAACTATTACGTTGATATACTTACTATTACGTTGATATACTTACTATTACGTTGATATACTAACTATTACGTTGATATACTTACTATTACGTTGATATACTTATTACGTTGATATACTTACTATTACGTTGATATACTTACTATTACGTTGATATACTAACTATTACGTTGATATACTTACTATTACGTTGATATACTTACTATTACGTTGATATACTAACTATTACGTTGATATACTAACTATTACGTTGATATACTAACTATTACGTTGATATACTTACTATTACGTTGATATACTAACTATACTAACTGTTACGTTGATATATTACTATACTATATACGTTGATATACTAACTATTACGTTGATATACTAACTATTACGTTGATATACTAACTATTACGTTGATATACTTACTATTACGTTGATATACTAACTATTACGTTGATATACTTACTATTACGTTGATATACTAACTATTACGTTGATATACTAACTATTACGTTGATATACTAACTATTACGTTGATATACTTACTATTACGTTGATATACTAACTATTACGTTGATATACTTACTATTACGTTGATATACTAACTATTACGTTGATATACTAACTATTACGTTGATATACTAACTATTACGTTGATATACTAACTATTACGTTGATATACTAACTATTACGTTGATATACTAACTATTACGTTGATATACTAACTATTACGTTGATATACTAACTATTACGTTGATATACTAACTATTACGTTGATATACTAACTATTACGTTGATATACTAACTATTACGTTGATATACTAACTATTACGTTGATATACTAACTATTACGTTGATATACTAACTATTACGTTGATATACTAACTATTACGTTGATATACTTACTATTACGTTGATATACTAACTATTACGTTGATATACTAACTATTACGTTGATATACTATACTATTACGTTGATATACTAACTATTACGTTGATATACTAACTATTACGTTGATATACTTACTATTACGTTGATATACTTACTATTACGTTGATATACTAACTATTACGTTGATATACTAACTATTACGTTGATATACTTACTATTACGTTGATATACTAATTAACTATTACGTTGATATACTTTACTATTACGTTACTATTACGTTGATATACTAACTATTACGTTGATATACTAACTATTTACGTTGATATACTACTAACTATTACGTTGATATACTTACTATTACGTTGTTGATATACTTACTATATACGTTGATATATACTAACTATTACGTTGATATACTACTATATTACGTTGATATACTAACTATTACTATTACGTTGATATACTAACTATTACGTTGATATACTAACTATTACGTTGATATACTTACTACTATTACGTTGATATACTTACTATTACGTTGATATACTAACTATTACGTTGATTACGTTGATACTAACTACTTGATTACTAAATTACGTGTTGATATACTATACTACTACTATTACGTTGATATACTTACTATTACGTTGATATACTAACTATTACGTTGATATACTAACTATTACGTTGATATACTAACTATTACGTTGATATACTTACTATTACGTTGATATACTAACTACTACGTTGATATACTTACTATTACGTTGATATACTTACTATTACGTTGATATACTTACTATTACGTTGATATACTTACTATTACGTTGATATACTAACTATTACGTTGATATACTAACTATTACGTTGATATACTTACTATTACGTTGATATACTAACTATTACGTTGATATACTTACTATTACGTTGATATACTAACTATTACGTTGATATACTTACTATTACGTTGATATACTAACTATTACGTTGATATACTAACTATTACGTTGATATACTAACTATTACGTTGATATACTAACTATTACGTTGATATACTAACTATTACGTTGATATACTAACTATACTACGTTGATATACTAACTATTACGTTGATATACTTACTATTACGTTGATTACTTGAACTATTTACGTTGATATACTACTATTACGTTGATATACTAACTCTACGTTGATATACTAACTATTACGTTGATATACTAACTATTACGTTGATATACTTACTATTACGTTGATATACTAACTATTACGTTGATATACTTACTATTACGTTGATATACTAACTATTACGTTGATATACTTACTATTACGTTGATATACTACTATATTACGTTGATATACTACTACTATATTACGTTGATATACTTACTATTACGTTGATATACTAACTATTACGTTGATATACTAACTATTACGTTGATATACTAACTATTACGTATTACGTTGATATACTTAACTATTACGTTGATATACTAACTATTACGTTGATATACTACTATTACGTTGATTATACTTACTATTACGTTGATATACTAACTATTACGTTGATATACTACTATTACGTTGATATATAACTACTAACGTTACGTTGATATACTTACTATTACTATACTACTAACTATTACGTTGATATACTTACTATTACGTTGATATACTACTATTACGTTGATATACTAACTATTACGTTGATATACTAACTATTACGTTGAACTACTATTACGTAATACTAACTATACGTTGATATACTTACTACGTTGATATACTACTATTACGTTGATATACTTACTATTACGTTGATATACTTACTATTACGTTGATATACTAACTATTACGTTGATATACTACTTACGTTGATATACTATTACGTTGATATACTACTATTACGTTGATATACTAACTATTACGTTGATATACTACTATTACGTTGATATACTACTATTACGTTGATATACTAACTATTACGTTGATATTACGTTGATATACTAACTATTACGTTGATATACTAACTATTACGTTGATATACTATATTACGTTGATACTTGATACTATTACGTTGATATACTAACTATTACGTTGATATACGTTATATACTACTTACTTACTATACGTTGATATTACTATACTAACTTTACGTTGATATACTAACTATTACGTTGATATACTTACTATTACGTTGATATACTAACTATTACGTTGATATACTAACTATTACGTTGATATACTTACTATTACGTTGATATACTAACTATTACGTTGATATACTAACTATTACGTTGATATACTTACTATTACGTTGATATACTAACTATTACGTTGATATACTTACTATTACGTTGATATACTTACTATTACGTTGATATACTAACTATTACGTTGATATACTAACTATTACGTTGATATACTAACTATTACGTTGATATACTTACTATTACGTTGATATACTTACTATTACGTTGATATACTTACTATTACGGTTGATAAACTTACTATATGACGTTGATATACAACTATTACGTTGATATACTAACATATATAAGTATGAATACCAACTATAACGTTGGTATACTAACAATTACGTTCGATTATACTAACTATTACGTTGAAAACCTTACATTAACGTTGATATACATACCATTACGGTTGATGAAACAAACTATATACGTTGATAACTTACTATTACGTTGTTTACAAACTATTACGTGAAATACTAACTATTACGTTGAAAATACTAAGCTATAACGTTGGAATACACTAATACGTTTTTTAAACTAACAATTACGTTGATAACTTACTATTGCGTTGATATACTTACCAGATATACTACTATTACGTGAAAAACTATTACGTTGATGTATATACTAGCTATTACGTTGATTGATATACTAAACTATTACGTTGGATGATACTAACTATAACGTTGATTATACTAAATATTACGTTGATACACTTACTCTATTACGTTGAGTATATTACTATACGTTGATATACTTACTTTTTACGTTGATATATTAACTATTACGTTGATATAACTTAAATCAACTATTACATTGATTTACCATCTATTACGTTGATATACTTACTATTACGTTGATATACTTACTATTTACGTGATATACTTACTATTTCGAGTTGATATACTTACTATTACGTTGATATTCTAACTATTACGTTGATTATACTTACTATTAACGTTGACCTGTACTCTACTATTACGTTGATTTTCCTCTAACTATTACGTTGATATAACTTACTGTTACGTTGAGTTACTAACTATTACGTTGATATACTTAATGTTACGTTGATATACTAACTATCAATTACGTTGATATACTTACCAGTTTACGTTGATAATATACTTACTTTTACGTTGATATACTTATTATTACGTTTGATATATAACTATTACAGTGATATACTACTTTACGTTGATATAATTTTTATTACGTTGATATACTAACTATTACGTTGATATACTTTACGTATTACGTTGATTTACTAAATATTACGTTGATTTACTAAACTATTACGTTGATATACTAACTATTAACGTTGATATACTTACTATTAGTTGATATACTTAAATATTACGTTGTTGTACTAACTATTACGTTGATATACTAACTATTACGTTTGATATACTTACTTTTACGTTGATATACTAACTATTACGTTGATATACTAACTATTACGTTGATATACTAACTATTACGTTGTTGTACTAACTATTACGTTGATATACTTAACTATTACGTTGATATACTTACTATTACGTTGATATATTTACTATTACGGTTGATATAGTAAACTATTACGTTGATGTACTAACTATTACGTTGATATACTACTATTACGTTTATGATATCACGATTTCCTTACTATATACTATTACGTTGATATAATTACTATTTACGTTGATATACTTTACTATTACGTTGATATACTAATTATTTACGTTGATATACTTACTATTACGTTGATATACTTCTATTACGTTGATATACTTACTATTTTGATACGTTGTATATACTAACTATTACGTTGATGTACTTAACTATTACGTGGATATACTTACTTATTACGGTGATATACTAACTATTACGTTGATGTACTTACTATTACGTTGATATACTAAACTATTACGTTGATCACTTTACTATTACGTTTGATATACTTGATATACTATATTACGTTGATATACTTACTATTACGTTGATGTACTAAACTATTACGTTGATATACTAATTATTACGTTGATATACTACTTATTACGTTGGATATACTTACTATTACGTTGATATACTTACTATTACGTTGTTATAAATTACTATTACGTTGATATACTAACTATTACGTTGATATACTTACTATTACGTTGATGTACTAACTATTACGTTGATATACTTACTATTACGTTGATATACTACTATTACGTTGATACTACTTACTTATTACGTTGATATACTTACTATTACGTTGATATACTTACTATTACGTTGATATACTTAACTATTACGTTGATATACTAATATTACCAGTTGATTATACCAACTATTACGTTGATATACTTACTATTACGTTGATATACTTACTATTACGTTGATATATACTAACTATTACGTTGATGTACTAACTATTACGTTGGTATACTAACTATTACGTTGATATACTAAAACTATTACGTTGATACCACTTACTATTACGTTGATATACGTTACTATTACGTTGATATACTTACTATTACGTTGATATACACTAAACTTTTACATTATATACTAACTATTTATTGAAATACTTTATCTATTACGTTGATATACTTACTATTACGTTGATGACTAACTATTACGTTGATATACTAACTATTACGTTGATATACTAACTATTACGTTGGTATACTAACTATTTACGTTGATTATACTAACTATTACGTTGATATACTTACTATTACGTTGATATACTAACTATTACGTTGATATACTTATTACGTTGATATACTTACTATTACGTTGATATACTAACTATATTACCGTTGATATACTAACTATTACGTTGATATTCTTACTATTACGTTGATATTACTAACTATTACGTTGATATACTTACTATTACGTTGATATACTAACTATTACGTTGATATACTAACTATTACGTTGATATACTTACTTTTACGTTGATATACTACTTATTACGTTGAATACTTACACCTAACTATTACGTTGATATACGTTACTATTACGTTGATATACTTACTATTACGTTGATGTACTAACTATTACGTTGATATAACTAACTATTACGTTGATATACTAACTATTACGTTGATATACTAACTATTTCGTTGATACGGTATCTTACTATTACGTTGATATACTAACTATTACGTTGATATACTTACTATTACAGTTGATATACTTACTATTACGTTGATATACTTATCTATTACGTTGATTTACTAACTATTACGTTGATATACTAACTATTACGTTGATATACTAACTATTACGTTGATATAACTAATACTATTTCGTTGATATAACTTACTAACAGTTGATATTTATTACGTTGATGTACTAACTATTACGTTATACTAACTATTACGTTGATATACTAACTATTACGTTGATATACTAATATTACGTTGATATATACTTACTATTACGTTGATATACTAAACTATTACGTTGATGTACTAAAATATTAACGATATACTTACTATTACGTTGATATACAAACTAATCAACGTTTTACGTATGGATATATACTAACTATTACGTTGATTATACTAACTATTTACGTTGATATACTAAATTATTACGTTGATACTTACTATTACGTTGATTTACTAACTATTACGTTGATATACTATAACTATTACGTTTGATAATACTTACTATTACGTTGATATATACTTACTATTACGTTGATTATACTAACTATTACGTTGATTTACTTAACTATTACGTTGATGTACTAACTATTACGTTGATATACTAACTATTACGTTTGATATACTTACTATTACGTTGATATACTAACTATTACGTTGATATACTTACTATTACGTTGATGTACTAACTATTACGTTGATTTACTAACTATTACGTTGATTTACTAACTATTACGTTGATATACTAACTATTACGTTGGTATACTAACTATTACGTTGATATACTAACTATTAACGATTACGTTGATTTACTAACTATTACGTTGATTTACTAACTATTACGTTGATATACTAACTATTACGTTGGTATACTAACTATTACGTTGATATACTAACTATTACGATACGTTGATGTACTAACTATTACGTTGATGTACTAACTATTACGTTGATATACTAACTATTACGTTGATATACTAACTATTACGTTGATATACTAACTATTACGTTGATATACTAACTATTACGTTGATATACTTACTATTACGTTGATATACTAACTATTACGTTGATATACTATACTATTACGTTGATTTACTAACTATTTACGTTGATATACTAACTATTACGTTGATATACTAACTATTACGTTGATATACTTAACTATTACGTTGATATACTAACTATTACGTTGATATACTTACTATTACGTTGATATACTTACTATTACGTTGATGTACTACTAC
Organism: Argopecten irradians; assembly: GCF_041381155.1. Lineage (NCBI taxonomy): Eukaryota > Metazoa > Mollusca > Bivalvia > Pectinida > Pectinidae > Argopecten > Argopecten irradians. The sequence continues at coordinate 7,212,891 of NC_091140.1, read as the reverse complement.
TATTACGTTGATTTACTAACTATTACGTTGATTTACTAACTATTACGTTGATATACTAACTATTACGTTGGTATACTAACTATTACGTTGATATACTAACTATTACGATAAGTTGATGTACTAACTATTACGTTGATGTACTAACTATTACGTTGATATACTAACTATTACGTTGATATACTTACTATTACGTTGATATACTAACTATTACGTTGATATACTAACTATTACGTTGATATACTTACTATTACGTTGATATACTAACTATTACGTTGATATACTTAACTATTACGTTGATGTTATACTATTACGTTGATTACTATTACGTTGATATACTAACTATTACGTTGATATACTTACTATTACGTTGATATACTTACTATTACGTTGATATACTAACTAATACGTTGATATACTAACTATTACTTTGATATACTTACTATTACGTTGACGTATTAACTATTACGTTGATTGTACTAACTATTACGTTGATATACTAACTATTACGTTGATATACTTTCTATTACGTTGATCTATACTAATATAAACGTTGATATACTTACTATTACGTTGATATACTTACTATTACGTTGATATACTAACTATTACGTTGATATACTAACTATTACGTTGATATACTAAACTATTACGTTGATATACTAACTATTACGTTGATATACTAACTATTACGTTGATATACTATTACTATTACGTTGATATTACTACTATTACGTTGATATACTATTACTATTACGTTGATGTACTTACTATTACGTTGATATACTTACTATTACGTTGATATACTTACTATTACGTTGATATACTTAACTATTACGTTGATATACTTACTATTACGTTGATATACTTACTATCTATTACGTTGATATACTTACTATTACGTTGATATACTAACTTATTACGTTGATATACTTACTATTACGTTGATATACTAACTATTACGTTGATATACTAACTATTACGTTGATATACTAACTATTACGTTGATATACTTACTATTACGTTGATATATATATTACTTATTACGTTGATACTTACTATTACGTTGATATACTTACTATTACGTTGATATACTAACTTTTACGTTTGATATACTAACTATTACGTTGATATACTAACTATTACGTTGATATACTTACTATTACGTTGATATACTTACTATTACGTTGATATACTTACTATTACGTTGATATACTTACTATTACGTTGATATACTTACTATTACGTTGATATACTAACTATTACGTTGATATACTTACTATTACGTTGATATACTTACTATTACGTTGATATACTTACTATTACGTTGATATACTAACTATTACGTTGATATACTAACTATTACGTTGATATACTTACTATTACGTTGATATACTAACTATTACGTTGATATACTAACTATTACGTTGATATACTAACTATTACGTTGATATACTAACTATTACGTTGATATACTTACTATTACGTTGATATACTAAACTATTACGTTGATTATACTTACTATTACGTTGATATACTTACTATTACGTTGATATACTATACTATTACGTTGATATACTTACTATTACGTTGATATACTTACTATTACGTTGATATACTTACTATTACGTTGATATACTTACTATTACGTTGATATACTAAACTATTACGTTGATATACTTAACTACTTTACGTTGATATACTAACTATTACGTTGATATACTTACTATTACGTTGATATACTAATTATTACGTTGATATACTTACCATTACGTTGATATACTTACCATTACGTTGATATACTAACTATTACGTTGATATACGTACTTGATATTATTATTACGTTGATATACTAACTACTTGATATACTTACTACTATACGTTGATATACTTTACTATTACGTTGATATACTAACTATTACGTTGATATACTTACTATTACGTTGATATACTATACTATTACGTTGATATACTTACTATTACGTTGATATACTATATACTATATACGTTGATTATACTTACTATTACGTTGATATACTAACTATTACGTTGATATACTAACTATTACGTTGATATACTAACTATTACGTTGATATACTAACTATTACGTTGATATACTAACTATTACGTTGATATACTTACTATTACGTTGATATACTAACTATTACGTTGATATACTTACTATTACGTTGATATACTAACTATTACGTTGATATACTTAACTATTACGTTGATATACTACTAACTATTACGTTGATATACTAACTATTACGTTGATATACTAACTATTACGTTGATATACTTTTATTACGTTGATATACTAACTATTACGTTGATATACTTACTATTTACGTTGATATACTAACTATTACGTTGATTATACTTACTATTACGTTGATATACTAACTATTACGTTGATATACTAAACTATTACGTTGATATACTAACTATTACGTTGATATACTTACTATTACGTTGATGTACTAACTATTACGTTGATATACTTACTATTACGTTGATATACAAACTATTACGTTGATATACTTACTATTTTACGTTGATATACTTACTATTACGTTGATATACTTACTATTACGTTGATATACTTACTATTACGTTGATGTACAAACTATTACGTTGATATACTTACTATTACGTTGATGTACTAAACTATTACGTTGATATACTAACTATTACGTTGATATACTTACTATTACGTTGATATACTAACTATTACGTTGATATACTAACTATTACGTTGATATACTAACTATTACATTGATGTACTAACTATTACGTTGATTATACTTACTATTACGTTGATATACTTACTATTACGTTGATATACTTACTATTACGTTGATATACTTACTATTACGTTGATATACTTACTATTACGTTGATGTACTTATCTATTACGTTGATATACTAAACTATTACGTTGATATACTAACTATTACGTTGATATACTAACTATTACGTTGATATACTTACTATTACGTTGATATACTAACTATTACGTTGATATACTTACTATTACGTTGATATACTTAACTATTACGTTGATATACTTACTATTACGTTGATATACTAACTATTACGTTGATATACTTACTATTACGTTGATATACTTATTATTACGTTGATATACTTACTATTACGTTGATATACTAACTATTACGTTGATATACTTAACTATTACGTTGATATACTAACTATTACGTTGATATACTAACTATTACGTTGATATACTAACTATTACGTTGATATACTTACTATTACGTTGATATACTAACTATTACGTTGATATACTTATTATTACGTTGATATACTACTAACTATTACGTTGATATACTTACTATTACGTTGATATACTTATTATTACGTTGATATACTAACTATTACGTTGATATACTTATTATTACGTTGATATACTTACTATTACGTTGATATACTTATATTACGCTGATATACTAACTATTACGTTGATATACTTATTATTACGTTGATATACTTACTATTACGTTGATATACTTATTATTACGTTGATATACTTACTATTACGTTGATTGATATACTGATATACTACTATTACGTTGATATACTAACTATTACGTTGATATACTAACTATTACGTTGATTTACTAACTATTACGTGATATACTTACGTTGATTTACTTACTATTACGTTGATATACTTACGATTACGTTGATATACTTACTTATTACGTTGATATACTTACTATTACGTTGATATACTTACTATTACGTTGATATACTTATATCATACGTTGATATACTTATTATTACGTTGATATACTAACTATTACGTTGATATACTTACTATTACGTTGATATAATTATTATTACGTTGATGTACTAACTATTACGTTGATATACTTACCAGTACGTTGATATACTAACTATTACGTTGATATACTAACTATTACGTTGATATACTTACTATTACGTTGATGTACTAACTATTACGTTGATATACTAACTATTACGTTGATATACTTACTATTACGTTGATATACTAACTTTTACGTTGATATAATTACTATTACGTTGATATAATTACTACTGACATTTTTCTTTTAGTTTTTAGATTTCTGTATTTCAATAGAATTATAACTGTTTGTTGCTGTCGTTTTGGCAATCAGCAATATATCCCGATATATTTTTCAATAAACCATTAAACTGCAAAAGACAGAAAGAACAGGACAAATTCCAACATAACACGAACAGAATTGAATCCGTGTTCTTGTAATATTTTCCAGTTAATTGTTAGTGAAGCTAATATAAAGGGGCTGATTACCACATGGTTTGAATATTGAATGGAAGTGACCCAATGTGAGAACAGTCATTCTTAGGCCTTGTTGTAATGCAATATTGAAATAACAATACGGTGGTAATGTGTCTCCTTGTGCTACATAGTGTTATCTACAGTAACAAAGACAATATTTCTCTATTACACTGTATAAGATCGTCATGTTCAATACATCTATCATGTTAGGAATGCATTATATACACTTTCCGTGTATACATTTGTATTCATGAATTGTTAAAATGACGTACCATTAGATTGCCACACTGAAGACTCTACATACGGTATAATGTAGGTGTAACATAAATATCCATGTACACTACACAGCCCTTTAAAGATCACAAGCTTCACGTTCAGTTTACCTTTTTCTGCGAAAAGTTATTTCGTTTTATCGAAATATATCTCATTTTATCTGGGCTGTGATATCGCTCAAATGAGAGTGATATCACTAGAACTAATACATTAAAATTTTATCAACATATGGGATTTTGAGCTGAAAAAGCATAATTATTGCTTGAAAAACGTGATATAAACAGTAAATCGCCTATTTCGATCAATGAAATTACATTGCTATTATATATAAAAAAAAAAATTTAAAAAAAAAATATAAAAATGAGACATATTAGTAAAGGGATATGTGTAACAAAATAATGTTTCTGTTGCAAAAATGTCTTGGTATTGTAATTTACACTATTTAGTGGCATATTTTGTTTCATTAAACAAGGAAATCATGTGATAATGTTTAAAGGTTATTGTGTTTTAACGACAACAATTTGTATTTACAATCGATTGAAAAATTAGGTTTTGCTTAAACATGATGCATAAATAATAGCTAATTATATAACTATTTGACCTCATCAGGTATGGCGAGGTTTGTGAGTGTACACAACAGCCATACATGGAGGGTTGTACTGTGTGCCTGGACACTGATGTGGGTCAGTAAATCTTCTTTGTATTACATATAAGTAATTGATTAATCGCCAAACGACCATTTAGCCACGCCCCTTCCTGCTTCCTTAGCAATTGTTGCACGTGTCGATATATTATACAAATATTTTTCATGGGTTACTGTGCTCTAGTTCATAATATTTAACCCGAGGTGATGGTAATCAACAAATGTTATATTGCACGAGGCCTTATTTGTTTTATTACATAATCACCAATTTTATAAAACGAATACGACAATCACTTAACAAAATCATCAACACCCGTACCATACGGAAAAAAAATAATATCATATTGAAGATTGACGTATAGCCCACGTACGTCACGTTGTAACTCCGGTTTGGATGTCTTATTGTCTGTTTTCACATTATTAGACCTGCTTGCAGCCTTTTGATCTAATACATTCATCGTGTCCGTCCTTTACTCGGTACAGTAAACGTCTACATGACGTGCTTGATTCGAGATCTATAAATCCAGCGCGAAATTGAGCGTGATCCTTTGTGACGTCATAATAACGTAACTCACTGTTACTCGCAATTCCTCGGAAGTTTTCTACAAAACTAGACGACAACAGCGAGGTGTTCCTAAAGCCGTCCAATATAACATCTCGAACCGTGCAATATAACGTTTCCATGGTTCGAGAGCCCTGCAGGTAGGGCGTTAGAATTGTACCTGCTGCTCCTATTGCATGATCGTAAAAGGCGACTAAATTTAGGATCTTATCTTTTCTTCCTAACTGACTTTATCTTTCCTAATGCCTTCCTGTGAGGAAGGCTCTGGGTTCTGTCCCCTGGCCGAGACACACCAAAGTCTATAAAAGTGGTAGTTTCTGCTCCTGCTTAGCGCTCAGCAAACGGGGAGTGGGACGACTGGTTCGCCCGTTGTCAGTATAATGTGACCGGGTGGGGTGTGTTGCTTGGTGTCTTCGGCGGCATGCTTCAGTGATATAGCACTATAAAAAGGGCAATAGTTCCACTATACAAGAAGACATAACATGAATTTACCGCAGTCTCCCAAAACACGCACCTCGCACAACATACACGCAATACGCCGCATACATGGGAGGCCGTCCTTACATGACCATAGCTGTTTAAAATAGGACGTTAATTAATCAAACAAATATAACTTCGAACCGTGCAATATAACAAGGTTTTATTGAACGGTCGGTGTAATAATTGAAAATATTATATTTCTTCATAATTATTAATAGATTGGTGTAAACAAATTATGTAATAAATATATATATATATATATATATATAGTATGTTTGCGAAAGACCAATCGCCGCATGCTTAACGTTATCATTATGTATTTCTCCGTGGAAGCTGGACTTCTCGAGTTATTCATTTTTTACATACATCTTACTTCCTTATTCAACACGCTCTTTTTATAAAAAAAATAATTATCACACGACTTCGGTAAATTATATATCGCACAAATCAGGATTCTACAGCATTTCTTTGATATATAATACAAAAATGTAAGTCAATTTTGTCATTGTCCAAAAATTAGACGGTGGAATAGGACTATAAACAGTCATATGCTACGTCTTCATCTTTATTCATAATTTAGAAGAAAAAATACATACAGTTTCACTAAAAATCCCAATTCCTTCAATGTGGTATAGTCAAAAGGTGTAGAAAACACACATGCTACACGGATGTGTTGCATGCCATCGAATTTAAATGGCAACATGTACCGTTTTATGTAGTTCAAGATCTACCGGTATATATCCAACGATACATTTACACAGGAAACTCTTGTCACAAATACATTTATAAATTGCTATATTGGACACATGAACCTTCCTTGATTATCGAATTGCCTCCTACCGGGGCAATGGAGTTAATTACCAACACCCATTTGTTTGATTAGGTAAATATGTCGTCATTCCCAGCCTATTTGGTGCTCACTTGGACCAAGAGACAATTCAAGGTTTTATATCCCCTCATCTAAATTATGTAAATAGTAATTTAATATAATGGAAGGACTAGTTCGAGTAAATGCATCTAAGTATCAATATATCTTAACTACAAGTGAGGCATTGTGTCTATATATGTTATCCAATTTAAAAAAAGAATAGAAAATGAGAAGAACTATCTATATTATGTAAACTTATACCAGTATATATACATACGTCGCACCGGAAGAAGAATTTATAAGTAGAGAAATTATCCACAAAGAATAACCATATCTACAACGAGCCACGATAATCAAGAGACAAATATACAAGCCAAGACAGGCTTCCTTCAGCCAAATATATTATGCTTAGATCACACAATCTCATATTACAATAAAAATATCATGAAACCAGCATAAAATCGTTCTATCGAATTCAACGCTAGCCTCGCTATAGAACAAGTATTTAACAGTAATGCGCTAGAGTTTATTATCATATCCTGGTGGTTATTTTATTTGGTGTTTGAATACCAGTACTGAGCACATGCATATCCATTTCGATAATTTAGCGTAAACAGTGTTAAAGTTATGCCGTTTTATGGTCTGTAGCGTCTGTGTCAACCTTTTGAATCATTATCTTCCCTTCCTCAACAGGTATCTCTTTGGATTAATGCTGTTACACATGGCTCATTCTGTGTTGAGCGCAGCGTTCACGTCAACTTTTCAGTCGCTCATAATACCTGCAAGAATATGAATTCAACCCTGGTAACAATCAACTGTCCGGAAGAGGAAACTGCTGTACTGAGTATGTATGGAATGCACGATATTCGATTTCCACATAATGGGTCCACATCCTTTGCACTGCTCATGAAAGGTATCGATGTATACGTGTATCACATTATACACATTTATGGTTAAATGATATTATAAACCCTTGATTTCATCCAAAGGCTTATCCACTTTATTTCTCGATAGATTTAGTTTGTCAAGAACATTTTGTAGACATGCCGGTGAATATTATTATCAGTATAATCTGTTATTTTATACTGTAAATATATAGATTAAAGTATCTTTCAGGTGGTTTCGATATTAGATTCCATTGATTTCCTAGGGGATTATTTTCCAAAATCATATCAATACCAAAATCAATTCCTATTGTGACGTCACGATGACGTCGGTTTTTTTTTCATTTTTGGATTTGCTTTTTTATAGTGGTATGAAAAAAACTGCCAATCAGAAATCCATATTAAATTTAATTATATAATAATATATTTTGGAATTTGTTAACTAAGTATTGGAACATGCAAGGGAAATACATGGACTACATACATTAGTATAAATTGGAATAATAGCTTTATTCATTTCAAATTAAATTTGAGTACTACCATTTTGTCATATAATATGCAAAGAAACTTTTGTAAATCTCCCTTTTCTATTTTGACAATATTTGCTTTCCTTCCAGATGCTTTAGCAGTAACAGGACATTTGATATTGCAACAGAGGGAGAATGGCGATGGAAGGGTAGTGAGGATGTCCTTAACTATTACAAGTGGAACATAGGTATATTTGTTAGGGTACCAAGAAGTCAAAAAAATACAAAATTATTGTTAAAATTATTTACAGATTAAAACAAATTGTTTACACACTTTTTTCCTATTGTAATATATTAATTACTATGGACTACAGTACTCTCGTCTTTGTAAGTCAGAAATGTGATTTTGGACAGGTGAACCTAATTGTGGTCGTCGAGAGAATTGTGGAATGCTTTACGCAGCCAATGGTTGATGAAATGACTGTCCCTGTTCCAATGTGTACCATTACATGTGCGAAGTAGAAGGTAATGGCTTACTTAGACTTTCGATGATTAAAAGCCGATAGGTTCACACCTGAAACGCGGTAGAATTGCATGCAACAATCTCGGCGCACACTATAATAGCTTAGAATGATTACCGAACGTATCTGCAATGCAATCAATTCACACTCATATATGGGTAATGGTTCTACATGCAGGTAAAATTAAGTCTTCTTTCATTTTTATTTTATTAGATTTGACTGCCTACTAAGAAATTCCTGTTCTAGCTTGTTAATTATTCAACAAGGTTTGCAAGAAATCAAGTATTTATGTAATGTTTAGTCATTTATTGATGTCAAAGCCAATTTTGGAGATCTAAATACGCGGTTGGCACGAACACGTAACAAGGTAAATTGCCTTTAGAGCGGTAGACATTAGCGACAAGTGGTAGTTAAGGAATAACAGCTAAGGTATACTAGTTACAGGAATTGACCTTTGTCTTTACATCATCTATTCTTGTCGTAATAATTGATGAATAGAAAGTTTAAAGATGCTCCACTCGCCGACAGTAGACATAAATGATGTTTCATTATATTTGAACAGTATATTGGTGTTTAATCGTGTATGTATATGACTAATTAACACAAAAAATGATATAAAATAATTCATTTTTGCCTTTGGTGCATGCACAATTACCAGTACTTCATTCCATATAGGTTATAGTGGCACGCGAATTTTTTCGGGGATGCAATTATTTTATTTTTCATATTTTGAAATTGAAGTAAAAATTAGAAGCTCATAACTTTTGAAATGGTGGTAATGGTGTAAAACGTAAGTAACTTTTGTAACTGAAGAAAAATACTAAATCGTCTGTTCATGTTTTTAATAGTGAAAAAATTACAATTTGTCTGCGGTGGAGCATCTTTAATCGAACGATATTAATGTACATTATTGTTACCTGTTTGCCCTTAAATTTTTGATCGTATTCATTTTTTCCACAGGGACAGGGCATGCGATGTAACACAAGAACAGATTCAGACATGTCTACATCGACAACTTATATAGTAGCATCGATAACAACAAATCGTATAAAGGATGCCACATCATCGCCATCGACTGCTAGTGCATCACCGCCACAAAATCAAAGTATGGTTTCAGGCAAAGTCAATGTTAGCAGTTGTATATAATATAAACTGTGCGTGAAATAACACGTCACAATCTCTGTACTCTGACATAGCCTGGCATAGTCCTAATTTACGATAACAACCTGGTGAGGAATCACATCAGGGGGACTATCCAGAAGATGTAAAATATGTTTGATGTGTTGGTATTGATGTAGAAGTTTCTTCCATGAATGTTGAAAATGTAGTAAAAATGTTGTAAAAGTTTCTTCGATGAAGATGCGGAATAAAGCACTGAAACCACAACTCAGCATTTGACTTATACTCAACTTTACTCTACACCAACAATACACCTCATCGACATAAAGAGACACAAAGAAAAGAATACTTCACTGGTGCTGTGACCAGGATGTCTAAGGCTATATGTGTACCTATAGTAGACTAAGTGTATTCATTGAATTATACATAAAGTTAATTTTCTAAATATTTAACATTTCCATATAATGGCACAGATATAGATGTAGATGTAAACTGTTTTCGCAAAAACATTTAAATATAACTGAGGATGTCCTTCATGAAATAATGGCGACAACATGACAGAAACTGACTGTTGATAAGAAGACGACATCTTCATTTAACCAAACAAAGTTAAGTGATGGCGATTACCGTTTGTCCTGTAAAATCCTAGGTATCAGTTGTGGAGTTGTCGTGTTATTCTAGACATGTTATCATGGCTAGCATCCATCCACAGCAGATGATAGGTATAAATATGATGTTGATGTGCACTTTCAGAAAATATGATATATTTACAGTATGTGTAAATATCCATCATTAAGATTACACAAAAACACACCGTCAGCAATAATGTGAAATGATATATATTGTTCGAGGCATGGTTTCAGATATTATAATGTCATGAAAATGACAATATGTCGTTTAAAGCTCCGCTTGAATAATCAACCAAGAGATCACTCATATCCCTGCATGCTTCATATAATCATGCAAAACTCTAATATACATTGTATGTCGGTGACAGAATGATTATAAATGCAGTTAACTGCAAGAGATGTTTACTCACAGCATTTAGTTAAACCTATATTGAAGTAAAAGCACGTGATCCGAAGGCAAAGAGTAGTTCGTCGCGTAGTTTACCTATGTGTGATAGGCTGAATATTTTCCATGTTTGTGCGGTGAGAAATCCCTGCGTTGTTTGGACCGATCATTTAATTTTGGTGTATGCAATCATCTGTATGTGTAGTCATAGTACAGTGAACTCCACGTGAGTTGAGTGACATAAAATGGAGAGCTAAGACTCTTCCTAACCTTTCATGGGGACCAATGCACAGTATATGTATCATGTACATCATTTTATATATATTTACAGTGTATATTTAGCCAACAAAGGCCTGAGATATAGTTAGGTCATCCATTTTCTGAGTGACTCTGAGACGTCTGAGAACTGACTCATGGCTCATGAATTATCAAGGAAGTTGACTGACCCTATCGACTTCACTCTATCGTGATATCTTGCTCTTCAAACGTTTCAAATAATGTACCAGGAAGCTGATCTGCAAATCCTCATAAAGTGCAATATAACTCATGAAAAACTTTTTTTTTTTTCATCTCAAAATATAATTCAGTTACGTGTCGATGTGGGGTTTAGTTTGATTTTAACGTTCTATTAACAATAAATATCATTTAAAGCCGCATAATCCGTATCTTTCAGGGTCCGTAAATCAACAAAAGAAAATTCGGGTACATATATTATAAAAAGTTATCAACTTTCCCCTAATTACACACCCAAAAAGTCCCGAGTTCAAAAGAAATTAATGATTAAAAATTCGATATCCAGAGTATTTGAATATGCATTTTCAATCGTAGACGATCACGTGACTTTCCAGACCAAACGAAATGGCGTGCCCAGTCAAAAGCGTGTCGTTCATGTTAGCAGGAACTTCTACGGAAGAACTTGTTACTTATCATGAACAAATGAATGTTTTGTTATGTGATGAAGTTAAAGAGTCCTCCAGAACAATATATATACATTATCGTCGTGTAAACAATACTTCCATTCGGTCATTTTGAGTGTTTACAATACGGCGATCGGTTGACTATGCTTTGCCTAATTTCCGGGGGCCACCGGAGGGATTTTTGTGGGGACGGTATTTAACCTTCGTATAAAATATGTGTTGCGATACCACACATCGTACTAGACAAGATAATAAATTGTACAAAAATGTATCAGATATATAAATAATGGTATTGATAAATAATGAAATAGACAAGACACATCGTACTATATAGAGACGAAAATGGTTATCTACATGTACATGTAAATCTCTGGTGATATTTTTTAAAATGAATAATTCGGACGATATTTGACTTGCCAGTTGGATAACCATATAACTTGTTTTATAAAGGTCCAAATGAAATATAATAATAAATCAAGTAAAGTAAGCACGGAGAGCAAACTTGACATAATATGTATTTTTGTTCAATGTCATATATATATGTATACATGTATACATACATATCTATTAGTTAAAAAATCACCATGTACCGCCATAAACGAGTATAAAATTTAATACGCGTTATTGTATGTATATTTCTGATATTTACGTTGGAAAAGCTCCGTGTTCGTTAAAAACATGATGATAAATTTCTGGTGAAACTATAAACATTTGGTTATATGATTTCAAGGATTACAGAAAATTAAAAAAAAAAAATAAAAGAAAAAATGCGGTCGAGGTTGCAATACGGCGGTTTAATGTGTGTTAAAAGTTCTGAATGTCTAACATGCAATTATGTATATATTTTCTGTGTAGATAATGAAGACAGCTCCCTTGGTTAAATGTACATGATAGCTTGCCAATGAACCATATAATAGCTACCATATAATATGATGTCCAGCCGTGAATTTGCCTCTGAATCAAATGAATCAGAAACATGTATAATGAAAGACCTAGGTGTTTCTTATACAATCATATTCATGCACAAATAGCACATTCATATACATGGTATAGTGTGCATGTACACATATTATGCATTGAATTTTAAGTCAATAAAAAAATGACTGGAGTTCAAAATAGCATCCAGTAGTAAATAAGCTGACCATTGCATGTGATTCTCATATCATCAGAGTAATTGCAGTAAAATTCATTTTTTAGTATTTATTTAGTCTAACCTTGTGGAAAATCCAACTTTATTAGTTGTATTTTGTTAGTTTATCTTTATATATTTAAGCAATCCTAATTCCTTTAGTGTGATCTTGCTCCAAACACTAAGTGAATTTGCTAAGAGCTTGTACATGTAGACCTTCATTGACCTGGACTAATTAAAATTATTGTCAGTCTATTCCTTTCTAATTCAATCAAAACTTTGCAACTTAAAATAGTCTATAATGAATAATGCAATTTAACAACATACATCACAGGCTATTGTCTCTACAGATATATGGATATTCTTATATATATGTGCAATTTGTGTATAACACAACAACAAGATTTTTTTTTATTTACACATAGGGATATCTGTATATCTATAGAGCCAAAACCTTGAGATTTGACACTGACTTTTGACCCAAATAACCCTTGATCTAGCTCCAATCTTGTTTGCTATTTATTTTCTGTATTTGAACATTTCTTAAAATGAACAATACATAATTTAACAACTCAGACAAATGACATATTATTTTAATTGGTTTATTGTTCATAAATTGGAATTACTTCCTTGTCCCATATAAATTATTCAAAAGTATACATACTAGGTATGTAGACATGCAATAATTGTTATTATTCCTTTTTTCATTTGTGTGTGAAGAAGAAATTATCTTTATGTATAACTTTTGAATAATTTATATGGGACAAGGAAGTAATTCCAATTTATGAACAATAAACCAATTAAAATAATATGTCATTTGTCTGAGTTGTTAAATTATGTATTGTTCATTTTAGAAATGTTCAAATACAGAAAATAAATAGCAAACAAGATTGGAGCTAGATCAAGGGTTATTTGGGTCAAAAGTCAGTGTCAAATCTCAAGGTTTTGGCTCTATAGATATACAGATATCCCTATGTGTAATAAAAAAAAATCTTGTTGTTGTGTTATACACAAATTGCACATATATATAAGAATATCCATATATCTGTAGAGACAATAGCCTGTGATGTATGTTGTTAAATTGCATTATTCATTATAGACTATTTTAAGTTGCAAAGTTTTGATTGAATTAGAAAGGAATAGACTGACAATAATTTTAATTAGTCCAGGTCAATGAAGGTCTACATGTACAAGCTCTTAGCAAATTCACTTAGTGTTTGGAGCAAGATCACACTAAAGGAATTAGGATTGCTTAAATATATAAAGATAAACTAACAAAATACAACTAATAAAGTTGGATTTTCCACAAGGTTAGACTAAATAAATACTAAAAAATGAATTTTACTGCAATTACTCTGATGATATGAGAATCACATGCAATGGTCAGCTTATTTACTACTGGATGCTATTTTGAACTCCAGTCATTTTTTTTATTGACTTAAAATTCAATGCATAATATGTGTACATGCACACTATACCATGTATATGAATGTGCTATTTGTGCATGAATATGATTGTATAAGAAACACCTAGGTCTTTCATTATACATGTTTCTGATTCATTTGATTCAGAGGCAAATTCACGGCTGGACATCATATTATATGGTAGCTATTATATGGTTCATTGGCAAGCTATCATGTACATTTAACCAAGGGAGCTGTCTTCATTATCTACACAGAAAATATATACATAATTGCATGTTAGACATTCAGAACTTTTAACACACATTAAACCGCCGTATTGCAACCTCGACCGCATTTTTTCTTTTATTTTTTTTTTTTAATTTTCTGTAATCCTTGAAATCATATAACCAAATGTTTATAGTTTCACCAGAAATTTATCATCATGTTTTTAACGAACACGGAGCTTTTCCAACGTAAATATCAGAAATATACATACAATAACGCGTATTAAATTTTATACTCGTTTATGGCGGTACATGGTGATTTTTTAACTAATAGATATGTATGTATACATGTATACATATATATATGACATTGAACAAAAATACATATTATGTCAAGTTTGCTCTCCGTGCTTACTTTACTTGATTTATTATTATATTTCATTTGGACCTTTATAAAACAAGTTATATGGTTATCCAACTGGCAAGTCAAATATCGTCCGAATTATTTATTTTAAAAAATATCACCAGAGATTTACATGTACATGTAGATAACCATTTTCGTCTCTATATAGTACGATGTGTCTTGTCTATTTCATTATTTATCAATACCATTATTTATATATCTGATACATTTTTGTACAATTTATTATCTTGTCTAGTACGATGTGTGGTATCGCAACACATATTTTATACGAAGGTTAAATACCGTCCCCACAAAAATCCCTCCGGTGGCCCCCGGAAATTAGGCAAAGCATAGTCAACCGATCGCCGTATTGTAAACACTCAAAATGACCGAATGGAAGTATTGTTTACACGACGATAATGTATATATATTGTTCTGGAGGACTCTTTAACTTCATCACATAACAAAACATTCATTTGTTCATGATAAGTAACAAGTTCTTCCGTAGAAGTTCCTGCTAACATGAACGACACGCTTTTGACTGGGCACGCCATTTCGTTTGGTCTGGAAAGTCACGTGATCGTCTACGATTGAAAATGCATATTCAAATACTCTGGATATCGAATTTTTAATCATTAATTTCTTTTGAACTCGGGACTTTTTGGGTGTGTAATTAGGGGAAAGTTGATAACTTTTTATAATATATGTACCCGAATTTTCTTTTGTTGATTTACGGACCCTGAAAGATACGGATTATGCGGCTTTAAATGATATTTACTGTTAATAGAACGTTAAAATCAAACTAAACCCCACATCGACACGTAACTGAATTATATTTTGAGATGAAAAAAAAAGTTTTTCATGAGTTATATTGCACTTTATGAGGATTTGCAGATCAGCTTCCTGGTACATTATTTGAAACGTTTGAAGAGCAAGATATCACGATAGAGTGAAGTCGATAGGGTCAGTCAACTTCCTTGATAATTCATGAGCCATGAGTCAGTTCTCAGACGTCTCAGAGTCACTCAGAAAATGGATGACCTAACTATATCTCAGGCCTTTGTTGGCTAAATATACACTGTAAATATATATAAAATGATGTACATGATACATATACTGTGCATTGGTCCCCATGAAAGGTTAGGAAGAGTCTTAGCTCTCCATTTTATGTCACTCAACTCACGTGGAGTTCACTGTACTATGACTACACATACAGATGATTGCATACACCAAAATTAAATGATCGGTCCAAACAACGCAGGGATTTCTCACCGCACAAACATGGAAAATATTCAGCCTATCACACATAGGTAAACTACGCGACGAACTACTCTTTGCCTTCGGATCACGTGCTTTTACTTCAATATAGGTTTAACTAAATGCTGTGAGTAAACATCTCTTGCAGTTAACTGCATTTATAATCATTCTGTCACCGACATACAATGTATATTAGAGTTTTGCATGATTATATGAAGCATGCAGGGATATGAGTGATCTCTTGGTTGATTATTCAAGCGGAGCTTTAAACGACATATTGTCATTTTCATGACATTATAATATCTGAAACCATGCCTCGAACAATATATATCATTTCACATTATTGCTGACGGTGTGTTTTTGTGTAATCTTAATGATGGATATTTACACATACTGTAAATATATCATATTTTCTGAAAGTGCACATCAACATCATATTTATACCTATCATCTGCTGTGGATGGATGCTAGCCATGATAACATGTCTAGAATAACACGACAACTCCACAACTGATACCTAGGATTTTACAGGACAAACGGTAATCGCCATCACTTAACTTTGTTTGGTTAAATGAAGATGTCGTCTTCTTATCAACAGTCAGTTTCTGTCATGTTGTCGCCATTATTTCATGAAGGACATCCTCAGTTATATTTAAATGTTTTTGCGAAAACAGTTTACATCTACATCTATATCTGTGCCATTATATGGAAATGTTAAATATTTAGAAAATTAACTTTATGTATAATTCAATGAATACACTTAGTCTACTATAGGTACACATATAGCCTTAGACATCCTGGTCACAGCACCAGTGAAGTATTCTTTTCTTTGTGTCTCTTTATGTCGATGAGGTGTATTGTTGGTGTAGAGTAAAGTTGAGTATAAGTCAAATGCTGAGTTGTGGTTTCAGTGCTTTATTCCGCATCTTCATCGAAGAAACTTTTACAACATTTTACTACATTTTCAACATTCATGGAAGAAACTTCTACATCAATACCAACACATCAAACATATTTTACATCTTCTGGATAGTCCCCCTGATGTGATTCCTCACCAGGTTGTTATCGTAAATTAGGACTATGCCAGGCTATGTCAGAGTACAGAGATTGTGACGTGTTATTTCACGCACAGTTTATATTATATACAACTGCTAACATTGACTTTGCCTGAAACCATACTTTGATTTTGTGGCGGTGATGCACTAGCAGTCGATGGCGATGATGTGGCATCCTTTATACGATTTGTTGTTATCGATGCTACTATATAAGTTGTCGATGTAGACATGTCTGAATCTGTTCTTGTGTTACATCGCATGCCCTGTCCTGTGGAAAAAATGAATACATCATAAAGTTTAGGGCAAACAGTAACATAATGTAATTAATATCGTTCGATTAAAGATGCTCCACCGCTGACAAATTGTATTTTTTCACTATTAAAAACAGGAACAGACGATTTAGTATTTTTCTTCAGTTACAAAAGTTACTTACTTTACACCATTACCACCATTGAAAAGTTTGAGCTTCTAATTTTACTTCAAGTTAAAAATATGAAAAATAATTAATTGCCTTCCGAAAATATTCCGTGCCCTCTATATCCTATTTGAATGAAGTACTGATTGTGCTCATGACACCAAAGGCATAATGTATGTATTTTATATCATTTTTTGTGTTAATTAGTCATTTTCATACACGATTAAACTCCAATTTCTGTTCAAATAATGAAATCCTTTTTGTCGGGCGGCGGTTGGAGCATCTTTTAAACTTTCTAGTCATCATTTAATTACGACAAGAATAGATGTATGTAAAAGACAAATGGTCATATTCACAGTATACTAGTAAACCTTACACTGTTATTCCTGTTTAACTACTCCACTGGTCGCTATGATCTCTACCGCATTATAAGGCAATTTTTCTTGTTACGATTTCTGTGCTCCAACCGCGTAAATAATGATCATCCAAAAATATGGCATATATGACATCAATAAAGTTGACTAAACAATTACAATATATACTTGTATTATCTATGCAAACCCTTTGTTTGGATTAATTAACTAAGCAATAGACAGTGAATTATACTCTAGTAGTCCGACCACAACTAAATAAAATAAAAATGAGAGAGACATAATATTAACACTTGCATGTAGAAAACCTTACCAATAAATGAGTGTGAAATGATTGCTTAGCTGATACTGTTCGGTAAACATTATAAGATACTTATCGTCGAGCGCCTCGTTTGTTGAATGCAGTACTACCCCGCGTTTCAGGTGTGAACCTATCGGCTTTTAATCATCGATAAGTCTAAGTTAGCCATTACCTTTCTTCTTCGCACATGTAAATGGTACAACATTGGAACAGGGACAAAGTCCTTTCAACTACCATTGGCATGCGTAAAAGGCATTCCCTCAATTCCTCTCAGACGACCATCAATTAGGTTCACCTGTCACAAACAATCACATTTTCTGACTTACAAAGGACGAGAGTACTGTAGTCCATTTAGTAAATTATTATTTTACATTAGGAAAAAAGTGTGTTAAACATTTTGATTTAATCCTGTAAAATAATTTTAACCAATAATTTTGAGTTGTATTTTTGACTACTTGGTATCCCTAACAAATATTCCCTATGATTTCCACTTGTACTAAGTTAAGGACATCCACAACTACCCATCCATCGCCATTCATCCCTCTGTTTTGCTTTACTCAAAATGTCCTGTTAATGGCTAATGCATGCTTGAAAGGCAAGCTAAATATTGTTCAAAATAGTAAAGGGAGATTAAACAAAAGTTTCTTTTGCATATTAGATGACCAAATGGTAGTACTCAAATTTAATATTTTGTAAAGGAAAAAAGCTATTATACCAAATTTATACTAATGTATGTATAGACCATGTTTATTCACTTGCCTGTTCCACATACATAGTTAACAAATTCCAAAATTTATATTATTATATAAGATTCAATGTTATAATGAGATTTCTTTGATTGGCTGGTTTATTATTCATTAACCACGATATAAAAAGCAAATCCAAAATGATTACAATAATAAAAACGAGCGTCATTCTGACTTCACACATAGGAATTGATATTTGGTATGGGATATGAATTTGGATAATAAATCACCCTTGGAAATCAATGGAATCATAAATATCGTAACGCACTCAGAAAGTTATCTCTTAATCTATATAATGTACAGTATAAATATAAGCGAGATTAAACTGATAATAAATATTCATCGGCATTCCATGTCAACACCAAAAATGTTCCATTGACAACTAAATCTATCGAGAAATTAAGTGGATAAGCCTTTGGTTGAAATCAAGGGTTTATTAATTTTCTATAAACTATACATGGTGTATAATGTGATACACGTTGTTTATACATCGATACCTTTCGAGCGAAGCATGTGCAAAGGATGTAGGACCCATTAATGTTGGAAATCGAATATCGTGCATTCCATACATACTCAGTACAGGAGCAGTTTACTCTTCGAGACAGTTGATTGTTTACCAGGGTTGAATTCATATTTCTTCGCAGGTATTTAAGAGCGACTGAAAACGTATGATGTGGTACGCTGCGCTCAACACAGTATGAAGCCATGTGTAACAGCATTAATTCCAAATGAGATACCTGGGGAGGAAGGGAAAAGATAAAGATTCAAAAGGTTGACACAGACGCTACTGACCATAAAATACGGCATATCCATTATAACAACTGTTTACACGCTGAAAATTTCGAAATGGAATATGCATGTGCTCAGTAAACTGGTATTCAAACACCCAAAATAATACTAACACACCAGGATATGAGTATTAAACTCATAGTCTAGCGCATTACATGGTAAATAACTTGTTCTATAGCGAGGCTATAGCGCGTTTGAATTCCGATAGAACGATTTATGCTGTTTCAATGAATATTTTTTATTGTATTAATAGAGATTGTGTATGATCTCAGAATAAAATATTTGGGCGGAAGGAAGCTCGTCTTGGCTTGTATATTTGCTCCTCTTGATTATCGAGGATCGGTTGTAGATATGGTTATTCTTTGTGGATTATTATCTCATACTTATATATTCTTCTTCAGGTTGCGACTTTTGGTTTTATATATACTGTTATATAAGTTTTACATAATATAGATAGTTCTTCTCTCAATTTACGATTCTTCCCCTTCTTTTTAAATTGGAGAATAAACATATATATACACCACTGCCTCACTTGTTGTTTAAGATTTATTGATACTTAGACTGCCTTTTCACGAAACTATGTCCTTCCATTATAGTTGAATTCACTATCTTTCATAAATTAGATGAGGGAGAGCGAAAACATAGAATTTGTCTCTTGGTCCAAGTGAGCACCAAAGTAGGCCTGGAATGCCGACATATTTACCTATAATCATAAACAAATGGACGTGTTGGTAATTAACTCCATTGCCGCCGGTAGGAGGCAATGCGATAAATCCAGGAAGGTTTCAGGTTGTCCCAATTTAGCAAATTTTCAATGCGTATTTTGTGACAAGGTTTCTCCTGTGTTACAATGTATACGTAGGATATATACCGGTAGATCTTGAACAACATAAAACGGGTACATGTTGCCATTTTAAAAAATTCGTTTGGCAATGCAACCACATCCGTGTTCTGCAATGTTGTGTTATTATACAACCTTTTTGACTTATACCACATTGATGGAATTGGGTATTTTTAGTGAAACTGGTAAAGTTTTTTTTTCTTTTCTAAATTATGATTTAAAAGATGAAGAACCGTAGCTGATATGACTTGTTTTATAGTACCTATTCCTCCGTCTAATTTTTGGAAATTGACAAAAATTGTACTTACAGTATTGTATTATATATCAAAGAAATGCTAGGTTAGAATCCTGATTTGTGCGATATATTAATATACCCGAAGTCGTGTGATAATTATTTTATTTATAAAAAGAGCGATGTTGAATAAGGAAGTATGAAGTAGGTAAAAATTGATTAACTCTGAGAAGTCCAAGCTTACACGGCGTATATTACATTATTGGATAACGTTAGGAATCAATGCGGGCGATTGGTCTTTCGCAAACATACTAGATATATATATATTATATATATTAATTACATAATTGGTTTACAAACAAACTATTAATAAAATATGAAGAACTATAATATTTATCAAAATTATTCCACCGACCGTTCAATAAAACCTTGTTATAATAATATGCACAGGTTTCGATAGTTTATATTTGTTTTGATTAATTACAAACGTCCTAATTTTAAACAGTCTAGGGTAAGGTTTTAAAGACCGGGCCTACCATGTAAGCGGCGTATTGCGTGAATGTTGTGCGAGGTGCGTGTTTTGGGAGACTGCAGGTAAAATTCAGGTTATTGTCTTCTTGTATAGTGGAACTTTTGCCCTTTTTATAGTGCTCTATCACTGAAGCCATGCAGCCGAAGGACACCCAAGAAACACACCCCCACCGGGAGGGGGGTCAACATTATTTACTGACAACACGGCGCGAAACCAGTCGTTCCCACTCCCCGTTTGCGTGAGCGCTAAGCAGGAGCAGAAACTACACCTTTTTTATAGACTTTTGGTGTGTCCTCGTCGCAAGGGGACAGAACCCAGAGCCTTTCCTCGACAGAAGGTGCATTAAGGAAAGATAAAGTCAGTAGGAATAAGACGATCAGATCCTAAATTTCGATCCGCCTTTTAACGATCTATGCAATAGATGTCAGCAGGTACAATTCTTAAGCCCTTACTGCAGGGCTCATCGAAACCATGGAATACGTTATAATGCAGCTGTTTTCGAGATGTTATATAGGACGGCATTAGGAACAACCTCAGCTGGTTGTCGTCTAGTTTTGTAGAAAACTTCCGTAGGCAATTTGCGAGTAACTGTGTGTATACGTTTATTATGACTTCACTAAAGGAGCACACGCTCACATTATACGCCGATGGATTTATAGAGCTCGATTCAAGCACGTCATGTAGTCGTTTTTAATGTACCGGTGGGGAGTAAAGGGGACGAGGACACCGATGAATGTATTAGATCAAAGGCTCATGCCAAGCAGGTCAAATAATGAGTAAAACAGACAATAGACATCCACATACCCGGAGTTGACAACGTGACGTACGTGGGCTCAGTTAACGTCAATCTTCAATAAGTTATAATTTTTTTTCCGCTATGGTTACGGTGTTGATGATTATGTTTAGTGATTGTCGAAATTCGTTTATAAAATTGAGTTTGATTATGTAAATAAAACAAATAAAGGCGCCTAGTGCAATATCACCATTGTTGGTACCACCATCCTTCGGGTTAAATATTATGAACTAGAGCACAGCTAAACCCATGACATATATTGTGATAATATAACGAACCACAGTGCAACATATTGCTAAGAGAGCTGGAGAGTGGCGTGGCTAAATGTGTCGTTGGGCGATTAATCAATTACTTAAATTGTCTATTCAAAGAAGATTTTACCTGAGCCAACATCAGTGTCCAGGCATCCTGTACAAACCCTCCCATGTCAAGCGTGTTATGTGTTCTCTCACACACCACGCGAACATAACCTGATGAGGTCACATAAGTTTATATAATGAGAGCTATTTATTTTAAGAATTCATGTTTACCGCAAAATACCATAATTTTTCAATCGATTGACAATTCAAATGTGTGTCCGTATTAAAAAACACAATAAACCTTTTTTAAACATTTATCACATGATTTCCTTGTTTTAATGAAACAAAATAATGCCACTAAATAGTGTAAATTACACATACCAAGACCTATTTTTTGAAACAGAATACATTATTTTTGTTACAACCAATACTCTTTAACATAATATGTCTCTATTTTTTAATATTTTTTTACAATTTTTTTTTATTATAAATAGCAATGTAAATTGTCATTGATCACTAAATAGGCGGATTTACTGGTTTATTATCACGTTTTTCAAGCAATAATTATGCTTTGTCAGCACAAAATCACCATATTTGAATAGAAATTTTTTAAATGTATTAAGTTTCTAGTGATATCACTCCTCATTTGAGCGATAGTCACAGCCCAAGATAAAATGAAGATATAATTTCGATAAAACCGAAATAACTTTTCCGGCAGAAAAAGGTAAACAGGAACGTGAAGCTTGTGATCTTTTAAAGGGCTGTGTAGTCTGTACATGGTTATTTATGTAGTACACTACATTAATACCGGTTTGAGTCTTCAGTGTTGGCAATCTAATGGTACGGTCATTATTAATACAATTCATGAAATACAAATTGTATACACGGAAAAGTGTATATAAGCATTCCAAACATGATAGATGTATTGGAACATGACGATCTTATACAGTGTAATAGAGTATATTTCCTTGGTACTGAAGAGAACAATATGTAGCACAAGGAGAACACATTAACCACCGTATCATGTTATTTCAATATTGCCTTAACAACATGGCCTAAGAATGACTGATTTTCTTTATCATTTGGGTCACATCCATCTCAAATATTTTCAAAAACCATGTGGTTAATCAGCCCCTTTTAGTATTTGGCTTCACTAAACAACTAACTGGAAAAGATTACAAGAACACGGATTTCAAATTCTGTTCGTGGTATGGGGGATCTTGTCCTGTTCTTTCTGTCTTTTGCAGTTTAATTGGTTTATTGATAAATATATCGGGACGTAATTATTGCTGGATTGGCCAAAACGACAGCAACAAACAGTATATAATTCTATTGATATACAGAATTCTAAAAAACTACAAGAAAAATGTCATTAGTAATTATATAAACGTAATAGTAAGTAAATTATATCAACGTAAATAGTTAGTATATCAACGTAATAGTAAGTATATCAACGTAATAGTTAGTATATCAACGTAATAGTAAGTAGTTACATTTAAGTAAATCAACGTAATGAGTAAGTATATCAACGTAATAGTTAGTATATCAAACTACTAGTTAAGTATAGTAATAGTATATCAACGTACTATAATCAACTAATAGTATATCAACGTAATAGTTAAGTATATCATCGTAAAGTAAGTAAGTAGTATCAACGTAATAGTATAGTACATCAACGTAATAAGTTAGTATATCAACGTAATAATTAGTATATCAACGTAATATATTAGTATATCAACGTTTTAGTACAATAGTAAGTATATCAACGTAATAGTATAGTTTATCAACGTAATATATAGTATAATCAAACGTAATAGTAAGTATATCAACGTAATAGTAAGTAATATCAACGTAATAGTTAGTATATCAAACGTAATAGTCTAGTATATCAACGTAATAGTTAGTAATATAACGTAACGTAAAAACGTAATAATTATATCAACGTACATAGTAAGTATATCAACGTAATAGTTAGTATATCAACGTAATAGTAAGTATATCAACGTAATTGTAAGTGTATCAACGTAATAGTAAGTATATCAACGTAATAGTTAGTAGTATATCAAACGTAAAAGTAGTTTATAAGTATATCAACGTAATAGTAAGTATATCAACGTAATAGTAAGTAATATCATCAACGTAATAGTTTATCTACGTATACATACAACGTAATAGTTAAAGTATCATCAACCGTAAATAGTAGTAAATTCAACGTAATAGTTAGTATATCAACGTAATAGTAATAATCAGTGTATATCAACGTAATAGTTAGTATATCAACGTAATTGTAAAGTATATCAACGTAATAGTTAAGTATATCAACGTAATAGTAAGTATATCAACGTAATAGTTTAGTATATCAAAGCGTAATAGTAGTATATCAACGTAATAGTTAGTATATCAAACGTAATAGTCAAGTATATCAACGTAATAAGTAAGTATAATATCAACGTAATTAGTTAGTATATCAACGTAATAGTAAGTATATCAACGTAATAGTAAGTATATCAACGTAATAGTAAGTATATCAACGTAATAGTTTAGTATTATCAACGTAATAGTTAGTATTCTCAACGTAATAGTTAGTATACTCAACGTAATAGTAAGATATATCAACGTAAAAGTAAGTATATTCCAACGTAAAGTAATAAGTATACCACGTGAATAGTAAGTATATCAACGTAATAGTTAGTATATCAACGTAATAGATTGTTACATCAACGTAATAGTATAGTATATCAACGTAATAGTAAGTACAATCAACGTAATAGTAAGTGTTATCAAGTAATAGTACGCTATATTCAACGTAATAGTAAGAATAATACATCAACGTAATATAGTTAATAATAGTTTAGTATACCATCGTAATAGTCAACGTAATAGTTAGTATATCAACGTAATAGTAAGTATATCAACGTAATAGTAAGTAATATCAACGTAATGCAGTAAGTATATCAACCGTAATAAGTTTAGTATATCAACGTAATAGAAAGTATATCACGTAATAGTAATATATCAACGTAATAGTTAGTTTATACAACGATAATAGTTTTGTATATCAACGTAATAGTAAGTATATCAACGTAATAGTTTTGTATATCAACGTAATAGTAATAGTTAGTATATATCAACGTAATAGTTAGTATATCAACTAAAACGTAATTAGTTAGTATATTCAACGTAATTACGTTAGTATAGTCAACAATAGTTAGTATATCAAGTAATAGTTAAGTATATCAACTGTAATAAGTTTTAGTATATCAACGTAATAGTTAAGTTAAAACAACGTAATAGTAATATCACAACGTAATAGTAAGTATATCAACGTAATAGTTAGTATATCAACGTAATAGTTAGTATATCAACGTAATAGTAAGTATATCAACGTAATAGTAAGTATATCAACGTAATAGTTAGGTATATCAAACGTAATATAAGTATACGTCAACTGTATTAGTAAGAGTATATCAAACGTAATAGTAAGTATATCAACGTAATAATTTGTAAGTATATCAAACGTAATAGTATGTAATATCAACGTAATAGTATAAGTCAACGTAATAGTTAGTATATCATCATAAGTAAGTAATAGTAAAGTTTGTATATCAACGTAATAGTTAGTATATCAACGTAATAGTAAGTATATCAACGTAATAGTTAAAGTATATCAACGTAATGTAAGTATATCAACGTAATAGTAAGTATATCAACGTAATAAGTCATGTATATCAACGTAATTGTTAGTATATCAACGTAATAGTTAGTATATCAACGTAATAGTTAGTATATCAACGTAATAGTTAGTATATCAACGTAATAGTAAGTATATCAACGTAATAGTAAGTATATCAACGTATATTAGTTAGTATATCAACGTAAGCTAGTAAGTATATCAAGCGTAAATAGTTAGTAATCAAAACGTAATAGTAGTATATCAACGTAATAGTTAGTATATCAACGTAATAGTTAGTATATCAACGTAATAGTTAATTATATGCAACGTAATAGTAAGTTAGTATATCAACGTAATAGTATAGTATATCAAACGTAATAGTTAGTTATACACAACTATCGTAATATTTTAGTATAGTCAACGTAATAGTTAGTATAATCAAACGTAATAGTTAAGTATATCAACGTAATAGTTAGTAAATCAACGTAATAGTTAAGTAAATCAACGTAATAGTATGTACTAAACAACGTAATAGTTAGTATATCAACGTAATAGTAAGTATAATCAAACGTTACTAGTTAAGTATACTCAACGTAATAGTTAGTAATATCAAACGTATTAGTAAGTAATATCAACGTATAATAGTAAGTATATCACACGTAATAGTTAGTATATATCGTTATAATAAGTATATCAACGTAATAGTTTAGTAATATCAACGTAATAGTAAGTATATCAACGTAATAGTTAGTATATCATAGTTTAATTTGGATCAATCGTAATAGTTAGTAATATCAACGTAATAGTAAGTATCAACGTAATATCAAAGTATAGTATATCAACGTAATAGTTAGTATATCAACGTAATCGTCAAAGTATATCAACGTAATCAGTTTGTTTCATCAGTCGTATTAGTATATCAAACGTATATAATAATAGTAAGTATATCAACGTAAATAATAAGTATATCAACGTAATAGTAGTATATCAAAAGTAATAGTAAGTATATCAACGTAATAGTAAGTATATGATCAACCGTAATAGTTAGTATATATCAACGTAATAGTAAGTATATTCAACGTAATAGTATGTTTATATCAACGTAATAGTTAGTAATATCAACGTAATATGTAAGTATAATCTAAACGTAATAGAAATCAACGTACATCAACGTAATATCAACGATAATAGTTAGTATACATCACGTAATAGTATAGTATATCAACGTAATAGTAAGTATAAACAACGTAATAGTTAGTTTAATTCAACGTAATGGTAGTATATCAACGTAATAGGTAGTAATATCAACGTAATATTAGTATATCAACGTAATAGTAAGTATAATCAACGTAATAGTTAGTATATCAACGTAATAGTAAGTATATCAACGTAATAGTAAGTATAATCAACGTAATAGTAATTATATATCAACGTAATAGTAAGTATATCAACGTAATAGTAAGTATATCAACGTAATAGTAAGTATATCAACGTAATAGTAAGTATATCAACGTAATAGTTAGTACATCAACGTAATAGTAAGTATATCAACGTAATAGTTAGTATATCAACGTAATAGTAAGTATATCAACGTAATAGTTAGTATATCAACGTAATAGTACATAGTATATCAACGTAATAGTAAGTATATCAACGTAATAGTAAGTATATCAACGTAATAGTAAAGTATATCAACGTAATAGTTAGTATATCAACGTAATAGTAAGTATATCAACGTAATAGTAAGTATATCAACGTAATAGTTAGTATATTCAAACGTAATAGTTAGTATATCAACGTAATAGTTAGTATATCAACGTAATAGTTAGTATATCAACGTAATAGTTTACATCAACGTATCAACGTAATAGTAAGTATATCAACGTAATAGTAATTAGTATACCAACGTAATAGTTAGTATATCATCGTAATAGTTAGTATATCACCGTAATATAGTTAGTAAATCAACGTAATAGTTAGTATATCAAACGTAAATAGTTAGTATATCAACGTAATAGTTAGTATATCACAACGTAATAGTAAGTATATCAACGTAATAGTTAGTATAATCAACGTAATAGTTAGTATATCAACGTAATAGTTAGTATATATCAACGTAATAGTTAAGTATATCAACGTAATAGTTAAGTATATCAACGTAATAGTAAGTATATCAACGTAATAGTAAGTATATCCAAAGTAATAGTTAGTATATCAACGTAATAGTTAGGTATACAACGTAACATGTTAGTAATATCAACGTAATAGTTAGTATATCAACGTAATAGTTAGTATATCAACGTAATAGTAAGTATATCAACGTAATAGTTAGTATATCAACGTAATAGTTAGTATATCAACGTAATAGTTAGTATATCAACGTAATAGTAAGTATATCAACGTAATAGTTAGTATATCAACGTAATAGTTAGTATATCAACGTAATAGTTAGTATATCAACGTAATAGTAAGTATATCAACGTAATAGTTAGTATATCAACGTACTGGTAAGTATATCAACGTAATAGTAAGTATATCAACGTAATAGTTAGTATATCAACGTAATAGTTAGTATATCAACGTAATAGTAAGTATATCAACGTAATAGTTAGTATATCAACGTAATAGTAAGTATATCAACGTAATAGTTAGTATATCAACGTAATAGTTAGTATATCAACGTAATAGTTAGTATATCAACGTAATAGTAAGTATATCAACGTAATAGTTAGTATATCAACGTAATAGTAAGTATATCAACGTAATAGTTAGTATATCAACGTAATAGTAAGTATATCAACGTAATAGTTAGTATATCAACGTAATAGTTAGTATATCAACGTAATAGTTAGTATATCAACGTAATAGTTAGTATATCAACGTAATAGTTAGTATATCAACGTAATAGTTAGTATATCAACGTAATAGTAAGTATATCAACGTACTGGTAAGTATATCAACGTACTGGATTAGTATATCAACGTAATAGTAAGTATATCAACGTAATAGTAAGTATATCAACGTAATAGTTAGTATATCAACGTAATAGTAAGTATATCAACGTAATAGTAAGTATATCAACGTAATAGTTAGTATATCAACGTAATAGTAAGTATATCAACGTAATAGTTAGTATATCAACGATAATATAGTAAGTATATCTCAACGTAATAGTAAGTATATCAACGTAATAGTTAGTATAATCAACGTAATAGTTAAGTATATCAACGTTAATCGTAATAGTTTAGTATATCAACGTAATAGTTAGTATACCAACAACGTAATAGTTAGTTATAAACAACGTAATAGTTAGTATATCAACGTAATAGTTTAGTATATCAACGTAATAGTTAAGTATATCAACGTAATAGTTAATCAAGTAATAGTTAGTAAATCAACGTAATAGTTAGTATATCAACGTAATAGTTAGTATATCAACGTAATAGTAAGTATATCAACGTAATAGTTAGTTTATCAACGTAATAGTAAGTATATCAACGTAATAGTAAGTATATCAACGTAATAGAGTATGTAATCAACGTAAATAGTAAGTATATATCAACGTAATAGTTAGTATATCAACGTAATAGTAAGTATATCAACGTAATAGTAAGTATATCAACGTAATAGTGCGTAAGTATATCAACGTAATAGTAAGTATATCAACGTAATAATAAGTATATCAACGTAATAGTTAGTATATCAACGTAATAGTAAGTATATCAACGTAATAGTAAGTATATCAACGTAATAGTTAAGTATATCAACGTAATAGTAGTATATCAACGTAATAGTTAGTACATCAACGTAATAGTTAGTATATCAACGTAATATAGTAGTATAGTATATATAACGTAATAGTTAGTAAATCAACGTAATAGTTAGTAAATCAACATAATAGTTAGTACATCAACGTAATAGTAAGTATATCAACGTAATAGTTAGTATATCAACGTAATAGTTAGTATATCAACGTAATAGTAAGTATATCAACGTAATAGTAAGTATATCAACGTAATAGTAAGTATATCAACGTAATAGTAAGTATATCAACGTAATAGTTAGTATATCAACGTAATAGTAAGTATATCAACGTAATAGTTAGTACATCAACGTAATAGTTAGTACATCAACGTAAATAGTTAGTATATCAACGTAATAGTTAGTATACCAACGTAATAGTTAGTATATCAACGTAATAGTTAGTATATCAACGTAATAGTTAGTAAATCAACGTAATAGTTAGTATATCAACGTAATAGTTAGTATATCAACGTAATAGTTAGTATATCAACGTAATAGTTAGTATATCAACGTAATAGTAAGTATATCAACGTAATAGTAAGTATATCAACGTAATAGTTAGTATATCAACGTAATAGTAAGTATATCAACGTAATAGTTAGTATATCAACGTAATAGTAAGTATATCAACGTAATAGTTAGTATATCAACGTAATAGTAAGTATATCAACGTAATAGTAAGTATATCAACGTAATAGTAAGTATATCAACGTAATAGTAAGTATATCAACGTAATAGTTAGTATATCAACGTAATAGTTAGTATATCAACGTAATAGTTAGTATATCAACGTAATAGTTAGTACATCAACGTATCGTAATAGTTAGTATATCAACGTAATAGTTAGTATACCAACGTAATAGTTAGTATATCAAACGTAATAGTTAGTAAATCAACGTAATAGTTAGTATATCAACGTAAATAGTAAGTATATTCAAACGTAATAGTAAAGTATATCAACGTAATAAGTTAGTATATCAACGTAATAGTTAGTATATCAACGTAATAGTAAGTATATCAACGTAATAGTTAGTATATCAACGTAATAGTAAAGTATATCAACGTAAATAGTAGTATATCAACGTAATAGTTAGTATATCAACGTAATAGGTAGTATATCCAACGTAATAGTAAGTATATCAACGTAATAGTTTAGTATATCAACGTAATAGTTAGTATATCAACGTAAATAGTAGTATATCAACGTAATAGTTAGTAATATCACGTAAATAGTAGTATATCACGTAAATAGTAAGTATATCAACGTAATAGTTAGTATATCAACGTAATAGTTAGTATATCCAACGTAATAGTTAGTACAATCAACGTAAATAGTTAGTATATCAACGTAATAGTTAGTATATCAACGTAATAGTTAAGTATATCAACGTAATAGTTAGTATATCAACGTAATAGTAAGTATATCAACGTAATAGTAAGTATATCAACGTAATAGTTAGTACATCAACGTAATAGTTAGTATATCAACGTAATAGTAAGTATATCAACGTAATAGTTAGTATATCAACGTAATAGTTAGTATATCAACGTAATAGTTAGTATATCAACGTAATAGTAAGTATATCAACGTAATAGTTAGTATATCAACGTAATAGTAAGTATATCAACGTAATAGTTAGTATATCAACGTAATAGTTAGTATATCAACGTAATAGTTAGTATATCAACGTAATAGTTAGTATATCAACGTAATAGTAAGTATATCAACGTAATAGTTAGTATATCAACGTAATAGTTAGTATATCAACGTAATAGTTAGTATATCAACGTAATAGTAAGTATATCAACGTAATAGTTAGTATATCAACGTAATAGTTAGTATATCAACGTAATAGTTAGTACATCAACGTAATAGTTAGTATATCAACGTAATAGTAAGTATATCAACGTAATAGTAAGTATATCAACGTAATAGTTTTATCGTATATCAACGTAATAGTTAGTATATCAACGTAATAGTTAGTACATCAACGTAATAGTTAAGTATATCAACGTAATTGCCCCCCCGTAAGTATATCAACGTAATAGTAAGTATATCAACGTAAAGTATCAAGTAATAGTTAGTATATCAACGTAATAGTTAGTACATCAAGTAATAGTTAGTATATCAACGTAATAGTTAAGTATTACAACGTAATAGTAAGTATATCAACGTAATAGTTAAGTATATCAACGTAATAGTAAGTATATCAACGTAATAGTTAGTATATCAACGTAATAGTTAGTATATCAACGTAATAAGTTAGTATATCAACGTAATAGTTAGTATATCAACCGTAATAGTAAGTATATCAACGTAATAGTAAGTATATCAACGTAATAGTTAGTATATCAACGTAATAGTAAGTATATCAACGTAATAGTTAGTAAAGTAATATTATCAACGTAATAGTTATACATCAACGTAATAGTTAGTATATCAACGTAATAGTAAGTAATATATCAACGTAATAGTTAGTATATCAACGTAATAGTTAGTATATCAACGTAATAGTTAGTATATCAACGTAATAGTTAGTATATCAACGTAATAGTTAGTATATCAACGTAATAGTTAGTATATCAACGTAATAGTAAGTAATATCAACGTAATAGTTTAAGTATATCAACGTAATAGTTAGTATATCAAACGTAAATAGTAAGTATATCAACGTAATAGTTAAGTATATCAACGTAATAATTAGTATATATCAACGTAATAGTAAGTATATCAACGTAATAGTTAGTATATCAACGTAATAGTAAGTATATCAACGTATAGTAAGTATATCAACGTAATAGTTAGTATATCAACGTAATAGTTAGTATATCAACGTAATAGTTAGTATATCAAACGTAATAGTTAGTATATCAACGTAATAGTAATAGTAAGTATATCAACGTAATAGTAAGTATATCAACGTAATAGTAAGTATATCAACGTAATAGTTAGTATATCAACGTAATAGTTAGTATATCAACGTAATAGTTAGTATATCAACGTAATAGTAAGTATAATCAACGTAATAGTTAGTATATCAACGTAATAGTTAGTATATCAACGTAATAGTTAGTATAATCAACGTAAAGTTAGTAGTATATCAACGTAATAGTTAGTATATCAACGTAATAGTTAGTATATCAACGTAATAGTAAGTATATCAACGTAATAGTTGTATATCAACGTAATAGTTAGTATACCAACGTAATAGTTAGTATATCAACGTAATAGTTAGTATATCAACGTAATAGTAAGTAAATCAACGTAATAGTAAGTATATCAAACGTAATAGTTAGTATATCAACGTAATAGTAAGTGTATATCAACGTAATAGTTAGTATATCAACGTAATAGTAAGTATATCAACGTAATAGTTAGTATATCAACGTAATAGTATCAACGTAATAGTAAGTATATCAACGTAATAGTAAGTATATCAACGTAATAGTTTGTATATCAACGTAATAGTTAGTATATCAACGTAATAGTTAGTACATCAACGTAATAGTTAGTATATCAACGTAATAGTAAGTATATCAACGTAATAGTAAGTATATCAACGTAATAGTAAGTATATCAACGTAATAGTTAGTATATCAACGTAATAGGTAAAGTATATCAACGTAATAGTTAAGTATATCAACGTAATAGTTAGTATACCAACGTAATAGTTAGTATATCAACGTAATAGTTAGTATATCAACGTAATAGTAAGTATATCAACGTAATAGTAAGTATATCAACGTAATAGTTAGTATACCAACGTAATAGTTAGTATATCAACGTAATAGTTAGTATATCAACGTAATAGTTTGTACATCAACGTAATAGTTATGTATATCAACGTAATAGTAAGTATATCAACGTAATAGTTAGTAAATCAACGTAATAGTTAGTACATCAACGTAATAGTAAGTATATCAACGTAATAGTTAGTATATCAACGTAATAGGGTAGTAGTATATCAACGTAATAGTATGTATATCAAACGTAATAGTTAGTATATCAACGTAATAGTTAGTATATCAACGCTAATAGTTATCAACGTAATATTTATCAACGTAATACAAGAAAGTATATCAACGTAATAGTTAGTATATCAACGTAATAGTTAGTATATCAACGTAATAGTTAGTATACCAACGCAATAGTTAGTACATCAACGTAATAGTTAGTATACCAACGTAATAGTTAGTATATCAACGTAATAGTTAGTAATCAACGTAATAGTAAGTATATCAATGTTATAGTAATTATATCAACGTTATAGTGCTTATATCAATGTTGTAGTAATTATATCAACGTTATAGTGCTTATATCAATGTTGTAGTAATTATATCAACGTTATAGTGCTTATATCAATGTTGTAGTAATTATATCAACGTTATAGTGCTTATATCAATGTTGTACTAATACATGTAATTTCAACGTAATAGTAATGGTATCAATGTTGTAGTAATTATATCAACGTTTTAGTAATGATTTCAACGTTCAAAACGATAGTTTTTTTAATATATGATGCAAAATGAACGATAATGGACAACGACGAAACCTAACCTTTCACGTAAGTTAATAAATTGTCGCGTTGATGTTAGTTCACTTTTTAATGTCTACTTTTATTTCACGCGATTACATTTCGGGATTTAGTGTCGTATGATTCTATCCTACCTAGTGTGTGTTATAGATGTTCGTGGTGATCTGCTATTTTACATTGCCCGCGATATTTATGGTCATGAGGAATTGAGTTTTTAACAGAAAATAAAGTTCGAAATAAAGAAGTATAAAAAATTACAATTGGCATTAAAGGCGATATCATTTTATAATAGTAATAAAACCTCATATTACTAGTAGACAGGATTCTAAAATATAAAAAGTTGAGCATAAGATAAAAAAAAAAGCTTTAAAATCCTCTTTCAGCCTTGGATTGATTTCATCCATATTTGGTATGAAACATCATTGGGGAGGGACAATCATATTTTATTTAAATGAGCCTGGTCCAACCCCTAGGGGCTGAGGGGTGGGGCCCCAAAAGGGCATATTTTCTTATTTTAAGATTTAAAATCCTACTCCTCCTTCATCCTTGGATTGATTTCATCCATATTTGATGTGAAACATCAATGGGGAAGGACAATCATATTTCATATAAATGAGTCTGGTCCAACCCCAAGGGGCTGAGGGGTGGGGCCCCAAAAGGACAAATTCTCTTATTTTAAGCTTTAACAAGAGGCCCATGGGCCTTAACGGTCATCTGAGTCATGGCACAAAACAACAAAGTCATAGTATAAAGTAGTGGTTATCAATTAATATAAACAATAAAAGGAACTCCGTAGTTGAATGTTTAAGTTTCTGAAATAGGTAGATGTCATTTGTTGAACAAACTTGGTAGCCCTTCATCCATATATGGTTGTAACCCATTCAAGGATTAATATATGGAATAAGATTTTAAAGCCAAATTTCAGCAAAGCTCCCATTTTTTGACCTCCGCCGTACTATCCCCATGGGTCTAAGCTCGGTCCTTTATAAAATATGATTGTCCTCACATAAATTCCCCCTTCTGAATCAATTAAAACCCATATAGACCAATTTTCATTGAGATATCGGAGATTGAACCCGAATATAGGAAGTGAGCCAGCGGCCATCTTGGAATACCAAAATATTTACAAAAATGTTTGCATGTTATTCGGCATCAATTAAAACCCGTATAGACCAATTTTCATTGAGATCGGAGACTGAACCCGAACACAGGAAGTGGGCCAGCGGCCATCTTGGAATACCAAAATATATATGAAAATGTTTGCATGTTGTTCGGCATCAATTTTAACCCTATAGACCAATTTTCATTGAGATCAGAGACTGAAACCTTAAAACAGGAAGTGGGCCAGTGGCCATCTTGAAATACCAAAATCTTTACGAAAATGTTTGAATGTTGTTCCGCATCATTTAAAACCCCTATAGACCAATTTTCATTGAGATCGAAGACCAAAACTTGAAAACAGGAAGTTGGCCAGCTAAAATTAAGAAAATTTGCCTTTTGGGCCCAGCCCACCCCTCAGCTCCTAGGGGTCGGACCAGACTCATTTATATAAAATATGATTGTCCTTCCCCAATGATGTTTCACACCAAATATGGATGAAATTCATCCAAGGATGAAGGAGGAGTCGGATTCTAAAGCTAAATTTAAGAAAATTTAAATTTAAGAAAATTTCCCCATTTAGGGCCCACCCCTCAGCCCCTAGGGGTCAGACCAGGCTCATTTATATAAAATATGATTGTCCTTCCCCAATGATGGTTCACAACAAATATGGATGAAATTTATCCAAGGATGAAAGAGGAGTAGGATTTTAAAGCTAAATGTATGAAAATTTCCCCATTTGGGGCCCACCCCTCAGCCCCTAGGTGTCAGACCAGGCTCATTTATATAACATATGATTGTCCTTCCCCAGTGATGTTTCACACCAAATATGGATGAAGGAGGAGTAGGATTTTAAAGATAAAATTAAGAAAATTTGCCCTTTTGGGGCCCACCCCTCAGCCCCTAGGGGTCGGACCAGGCTCACTTATATAAAATATGATTGTCCTGCCCCAATGATGTTTCACACCAAATATGGATGAAATCAATCCAAGGATGAAGGAGGAGTAGGATTTTAAAGCTTAAATTAAGAAAATTTGCCCTTTTGGGGCCCCACCCCTCAGCCCCTAGGGGTCGGACCTATCTCGTATACAAAAAAATATGATTTTCCTTCCCGAATGATGTTTCACACTAAACATAAATGAAATCCATCCAAGGTTGAAGTAGAAGTAGGATTTAAAAGCTTAAATTAAGAAAATTTGCCTTTTTGGGACCCCACCCCTCAGCCCCTAGGGGTCAGACCAGGCTCATTTATATAAAATATGATTGCCCTTCCCCAATGATGTTTCACACTAAATATGGATGAAATCCGTCCAAGGATGAAGGAGGAGTAGGATTTTAAAGCTAATTTTAAGAAAATTTCCCCATTTGGGGCCCCACCCCTCATCCACTAGGAGTCAGACCAGGCTCATTTATATAAAATTTGATTGTCCTTCCCCAATGATGTTTCACACCAAATATAGATGAAATCAATCCAAGGATGAAGAAAAAGTAGGATTTTAAAGCTAAATTTAAGAAAATTTGACCTTTTGGGGCCCACCCCTCAGCCCCTAGTGGTCGAACCAGGCTCATTTATATAAAATATGATTGTCCTTCCCCAATGATGTTTCACATCAAATATGGATGAAATCAATCCAAGGATGAAGGAGGAATAGGATTTTAAAGCTAAAATTATAAAATTTGCCCTTTTGGGGCCCCACCCCTCAGCCCCTAGGGGTCAGACCAGGCTCATTTATATAAAATATGATTGTCCTTCCCAAATGATATTTTACTACGAATATGGATGAAATTCATCCAAGGATGAAGGAGGAGTAGGATTTTAAAGCGTAAAATAAGAAAATTTGCCCTTTTGGGACCCAACCCCTCAGCCCCTAGGGGTCGGACCAGGCTCATTTATATAAAATATGATTGTCCTACACCAATGATGTTTCAAACAAAATATGGATGAAATCCATCAAAGGATGAAGGAGGAGTAGGCTTTTGTATAAATAGTCTTACGCACGTCGCACGGCTGACGGCTCACGGCGGACGGCGCACGACAACGGACAAAACACGATGACATTAGGTCATCCTGACCTTCGGTCAGATGACCTAAAAATCCTACTCCACCTTCATCCTTGGATTGATTTCATCCATATTTG
Source organism: Argopecten irradians (assembly GCF_041381155.1). NCBI lineage: Eukaryota > Metazoa > Mollusca > Bivalvia > Pectinida > Pectinidae > Argopecten > Argopecten irradians. The sequence goes on along the minus strand of NC_091140.1, from coordinate 7,174,799 downwards.
GTATGAAACATTATTAGGGAAGGACAATCATATTTTATATAAATGAGCCTTGTCCGACTTCTAGGGGCTGAGGGATGGGGCCCCAAAAGGGCAAAGTTTCTTATTTTAAGCTTTAAAATCCTACTCCTCCTTCATCCATCCTTGGATTGATTTCATCCATATTTGGTGTGAAACATCATTGGGAAGGACAATCATTTTTGATATAAATGAGCCTGGTCCAACCCCTAGGGGCAGAGGGATGTGGCCCCAAAAGGGCAAATTTTCTTATTTTAAGTTTTAAAATCCTACTCCTCCTTTATCCTTGGATGAGTTTCATCCATATTTGGTATGATACATCATTGGGGAAAGACAATCATTTTTTTTATATAAAAGTTAGGTCCGTCCGCTAGGGGCTGAGGGGTGGGGCCCCAAAAGTGCAAATTTTCTTTATTTAAGCTTTAAAATCTTACTCCTCCGTCATCCTTGGATAGATTTCATTCATATTTGTTATGCTACATCATTGGGGAAAGACAATCATTTATTATGTAAATGAGATAGGTCCGACCCCTAGGGGCTGAGGGTGGGGGCCCAAAAGGGCAAATTTTCCTATTTTAAGCTTTAAAATCCTACTCCTCCTTCATCCTTGGATTGATTTCATCCATATTTCGTATGAAACATCATTGGGGAGGGACAATCATATTTTATATAAATGAGCCTGGTCCGATCCCTAGGGGCTGAGGCTTGGGGCCCCAAAAGGGCAATTTTTTTTATTTTAAGTTTTAAAATCCTACTCTTTCTTCATCCTTGGATGGATTTCATCCATATTTGGTATGATACATCATTGGGGAAAGACAATCATTTTTTATGTAAATGAGATAGGTACGACCCTAGGGGTAGAGGTGCGGGGCCCCAAAAGGGCAAATTTTCTAAATTTAAGCTTTAAAATCTTGCTCCTCCTTTATCCTTGGATGGATTTCATCCATATTTGGTGTGAAACATCATTTGGGAAGGACAATCATATTTTATATGAACGAGTTAGGTCTGACCCCTGGGGACAGAAGGGTGGGGCTCAGAAGGGGGAACTTCAATGAAATTTATCTTTCAAATCCTACTCCTCCTTAACTCTTGAGTGGCTTTTTCCATATTTGGTGTAAAACATCATTAGGGAAGGTCAATCATATTTTATATAAAGATTTCGGTTTTCAAAGATGGCCACTGGCCCACTTCATGTTTCAGGTTTCGGTCTCTGTTCTCAACGAAAATTGATCTATAGGGGTTTTAAGGGATAGCGAACAACATGCAAACATATTCGTAAAGATTTTGGTATTCCAAAATGTCTGCTGGCCCACTTCCTGTTTTCAGGTTTCAGTCTCTGTTCTCAACGAAAATTGATCTATAGGGGTTTTAAGGGATAGCGAACAACATGCAAACATATTCGTAAAGATTTTGGTATTCCAAAATGTCTGCTGGCCCACTTCCTGTTTTCAGGTTTCAGTCTCTGATCTCAACGAAAATTGATCTATAGGGGTTTCAAGGGATAGCAAATAGCATGCAAACATGGGGGTCCAAAATGGGAGCTTTGCTGAAATTTGGCTTTAAATTCTTACTCCACCTTAATCCTTGAATGGGTTACAACTATAACTGGATGAAGTGCTACCAAGTTTGTTCAACAAATGACCTTTACCTATTTCATAAACTTAAATATTCAACAAAGGAGTTCCTTGTATTGCTTATATTGATTAATTATTAACCACTACTTTATACTCTGACTTTGTTGTTTTGTGCCATGAGTCAGATGACCGTTAAGGCCCATGGGCCTCTTGTTGTTATGTCTGGACATTTATTTATCAAACCATATTTAGGTGTACCATTTTAAGTACTTAAACCTGCTGAAACACAGGGCTGGCCCTATATTCATTGTGTGGGATTTTATTCGTAATTTGGATTTAAAGGTTATGGAATATTCCGGCAGGTTGTGTGATGTGCGTTAACACAGTTATGGGATTATGCCCGGAGACATATACTCGCCAGTGTTGTGTATCTCTCCCATTAGTTACCTTTTACTGTCTTATAAGTGACTGTTTTATATTAGATTCACATATAAGACAGTAAAAGGTAACATATAGGACAGTTACGGGTAATGGTCCCATAATCCTGGAGTTAAAGTACAGAAACAACAATAGATGACATCACAACTATGTTTTAAACATTGATACATGTATTTTAATTCGATATATTTCAATATTTTTTTTTTCTTATCATATTTAAAAAAAAACACACACAAGTATTCTACAAGCCGTCCGAAAAGTCATAACTGATAGCACACAAGGTCTGACATATAGTTGCAAATAACAACATATTAAAAAGCAAATAGTATTTTCGTATATCTATGTGTCTATACTTAACTGTTTTAGGTAAACCTGTATACAAAGTGATCATGCCCTCTACCAGCACTTAGCGAACTTATCGATATGGTTTGAAATTGCTGCTAAAGCTATGTAAATTTTTCATTTATTATAAATGCCACTACCTGCTGTTTTAAAAAACCATTGTACCAGAACTGAATGTAGCTTCATGCAACTAGAAAACATCATGAAATCGATAACAAACACTCAGTATAAAATACACCAAATTCATGACATCTCGAAAGGAGCAGTATCTTTTGCCTAAGAATAAAAAAGAGACCAGGACCTTATTATCTTCACCTCTATCTTGTTCATAAGGTTTCTCAAGTCATTAGAGCCATTGACAGGACTAATGCTACCATAGTCCTGGCAATGGCTGTAATACTGTGACTTAAGTCTAGCTTTGGCGAATACCCCGATTCACAGAAAACTACTTCCATGATCTAATTCTCGTTATAGTTCAGGCTTTTACAATACACCTGAATGCAGTTTGTATGGGTTACAATAACAACAGCTGTAACCATTCTGTTTAGAAGTTATATCCCTTCCATTACACTGCCACGATAATGTGGATATCTGTAACTGTTAAAACATCAACAAATTACAAAACAAAGAATCTGTACGAGCATGTGGAGCACCCAATGTGTGGTATAACGTTTGTCTGATTTAAAGACCCTTTTCTACTTCGACACCGTAAACATATTTAATAACACAGAAAGTCCGACTCATTATGTTAGTCGTTAGATCCATAGCTATCTTTTTATTGTTTACGAATTAGTTTTAAAACAATAGTTTCATTTGTTATATTTTACGTGTACATGGTTACTTAACGATTGTAGGCGTTGTTAAGATCAATACATTATATAAATTCAAACTTTAAATTGCAAAGTACATTTTTTTTGTAATTCAAATTTTTGATACGAAAAAGTCCATACCAACTCCCACAATTCCTTTAACTCCTGGTTTGTAAAAAAATATTTTTTTAATCGAACCTGATAAAGTCCCAAATTTCATTACGACAAGATCATCAAAATCGTTTGTATAGCTCACATAAGATAAAGTTTTATGTGCCATAACATTGATGTCTTCAGTAACTAAAGCATTCAGATGGACCGACAAATATGTATGATGCATTATAAACTTTAGATGCAACACAGAATTTATGTATTTTTTTGCTTTCATGCCTTAGATATAGTTGTTAAGATGGAAACTTACCTTCAGAAATCACTTTATATTTGCTAATAATACTATAGAAATGTTAAATAAATTGTATATAACAACCCGTTATCGTTTGACCGTATGTACTCATTTTAGTACGTTATAGATATAAATACAATGGAATTTGGTAGTGCTGCAAAAATAATGTTCAGCTCTTATTTGTACTTGTACAATCCTATGCATATTAAGTATTGACATCCTCACAATGTAGGTGATTTTTTGTGATGAATATAATAATAAAAACCCTTCTTGATTCGTGTTTATGAAAATTATGGCACATATAATTTTAAAGTTCACTTAAAATAACTCCAAGAACCTTTTCAAAACACTTGACGAAGACGATCGATCTGTTATGTCAATGCTATGTTAACGAACATGATTATATCCATAACATAGTTCCAATGCAAGGCTTCCACTACATTTCACTGGGACAAGCAAGCAGATTATATTGGCGGGCTGCCTCGATAAACGACAGGTGTATTATGTGACGAAATTCCTAACGCAATGGTTTCGCCTTTGGGTTGAATGGAAACTCATTTTGTAAAATAAAAAATGAGTGATAAAAAAAGGCATATCAAAACAAATATATTGACGTCTTTCATTACTCCACACGTTGTGATGTCCTCTAATTCCATATCGGAAGGTCTACACGTATGATGATTTACCCTTTTGCTACGGATACGTCATCATTTGGACATATTGAAAACTGATTTTCTAAACTGCATTAAGTTTTTGATATCCATTGAGAACTATTGTTCAATTTGACATGCTTGTTTTTTTTATCAATTAACGTCCTATTAAGAGTTATGGTCATGTACGGACGGCCTCCTATGCATGCGGTGTGTTGTGTATATGAAGTGCGAGGTGCGTGTGCTGGGAGACTGCGATATATTCGTGTTGTGTCTTCTTGTATAGTGGAACTGTTGCCCTTTATATAGTGCTGTATAACTGATGCATGCCGCTGAAGACACCAAGCAACACACCCCACGCGGTCATATTATATTGACAACGGGAAAACCAGTCGTTCAACTCCGTTATGCTGAACGCTTAGCATGAGCAGAAACTACCACTTTTATACACTTTGGTGTGTCTCGGCCAGGGGACAGAACCCAGAGCTTTCTTCACAGGGGCAAGCGCTCAACCAAACGCCAAAAGTGAGGTGGTGTCAAGGGAGACGTTATGGAGAATGAAGTAATTTTGGAAGAAAGAAAAGATAAGATCCTAAATTTAGTCGCCTTTAACGATCATGCAATAGGGGCAGCAGTTACAATTCTAACGCCCTACCTGCAGGGCCGATTTGACGTGCAATTCGGGGCATAAATGCACGACAATCCCCCAGTTTTAAAAACCTGATTGATCAAATTTGTCTGATTTAAAATAAATTGATGTCAACTATAGTCATCAATGATATACAAACTGTTAATTCCATTTACTAAGACTACGTCAGAAACCAGACTAAATTGAGTTATTGACCATTATTTATTTACTAGCTCGATCTCAAACAAACAATTAAGGTTCATGTAATGGCTTTAACCAGTGATATTTTGCAAGCCTAAAACGCATTACTGTGCTGCAATTGAACAGAACTAATTTCATTAATTGTTGGTATATACCCTGGCTAACTGTCAGTCTTCCTGTTGATAAGTAATTTGTGAAGCTGCTTGTAAATTTCAGTAAAATAAGAGAAAAATGTATATTTCTGGAGAAGACATAGAACTCGTGTGAATTGCATGGATGGCACCAAATAAACATGCTATCGTGTTCAGTAGTGACTATGCCAGGTACTCCAACAGTTTGTTTGGCAAAATCGGACCAGCGAATAGCGCAGGAGCCTATTGTTGTAAATGCAAATGGCTGCTTTAAATGGCGGATCACAAATATAGCATATAAAAAGACATTTTAATCGATACAAGTGCTCTTATATACACTATAAGGTACTCTGAACATGACAAGAAGAATATTTACGAAAAAAATAGTTAAGATGTGGAGTTGGAGGCTCTTTCCGGAAATTTGCATTTTTCGCCCCAAACAGATTGTTTGAACTATTTTTTTCGTGAAGAGTCTTCTTGTTATGTTCAGAGTACCTTTTGGTGTCTATAAAAACATTTGTATCAATTGAGATGGCTTCTTATATGCGATATTTTCGATCCGCCATTTATAACAGCCATTTGCATTTACTACACTAGGCTCCTGCGCTATTTGCTGGTCCGATTTTGCCAAACAAACTGTTGGAGTACCTGGCATATTCACAACTGAACACGATGGCATGATTATTTGGTTCCATCAATGCAATTCACACGAGTTCTATGTCTTCTGCAGAACTATACATTTTTCTCATATTTTACTGTATTTTACACGCAGCTCCACAAATTACATATCAACAGTAAGACTGACAGTTAGCCAGGGTATATACCAACAATTAATGAAATTAGTTCTGTTCAATTGCAGCACAGGAATGCGTTTTAGGCTTGCAAAATATCACTGTTTAAAGCCATTACATGAACCTTAAGATTAAGATTTTTCTAAGAATAACAAATGAACAATAGATCGGATCTCGACATTGGCTGGTTATAGTATGATCAAACCAAGAGTTGTTGCTGGTTCGAGGTTTAGACATCATGGCACAGTAACAAACATTTTCAATCCTACATTTCTGTTAGTGACCCTGAAGATTACAATGCCTGCAGTGTATTTCTCTACGGCATGGCAAGGACGTATTTGAGAAGGATAAGTCACACTGGGTTTTGGGGAAGTCCAAGGCAGGCGCTTTTGTGTTTGTGCACTGACCGTGACGTTGGGCGACGACTGATTTTCCTTTGATATCCGCCGGCGCAGCCTTTGATGTAGCTTGCGGGTGCGAGGGTTACCGTCTTACTTTCTGAAGCGGGGCCGTCATTTCATGAGCTGTCGATCTTTTTGAACGAAATTTGAGACATATCCTCTAAATATTCCGTCTTTAAAGCAAGTAATATACGTCGTGAAATTTAATAAACTTTACAATGGTGTTTCGTTTGACTCGATAAGACAAGTATTTGTTGAGAAAAACGGTTTTTATTCCCGGTTCATAGGCTTCTCGCGTGGTGTTTAGTAATGTAAAGAGACAGTCACGAATCCTTCTCACTTATAAATCCTTGGGCATGGTGACCTATTGAATGTGTGTGTCGAGTTTAAACGTTGTCAGTTTCTATCTAGATATTTCAGCTGAACGAATGGTATATATATCATTTATTTTCGTTGGGCTCAATTTTCGTGGATTCTAAAATTTCACAATTTCGTTGGCACTTAAATTCGTGGAGGAGACCTTATTTACACATCACTGTTAAAAATACACAGTCGACACTGTCACCTATACTGTGTGATCGCTCAACCGGAACTAAGCTCTACCACACAACACAGCTACAATCACAAGCTAGAGTCGGTACTCAGCCAGTGTTCAGGACAGATGTGTCCAACAAACATTTATCGTGTCACATTGATAGATTCATGATATAATCAATCAATTATTTGTTGATACATGTGTATGAAGTCTATGAAATTCTGAAAACTATCTTTGTTTGAACAATATTTTCAAACTTTGAACTTGTCATGCTTGTCCCCGAAATAGATTTTATGTACATGTAGTGAGGTACTAATCATCCTACAATGTATGAACGCATAAACTTACATGACATTGGTATAGGTATATATATTTTCGTGGGGATGTAAATTCGTTGACTTTGGTCAAAAAACGAAATCCACGAAAATTAAACCCCCACGAAAATTAATGATTTCACAGTACACGACCTCCGCTTCATGGCAAACTTCATCCCATTGACTTCATATTAAAGTTGAATTATTGACGAACCAATTTGTTTTGATTTAGTTGTCCAAAGCAATTCCCATGAGACGGTCTTCTGAGTACAAGACATAAACTATTGTAAAAGTTCATAGCATGTTCTCAATATTTACACAGTCAAAGCGGACATAGACATGCAAAGGCGTGCTCGGGTCAAGCAGCAGTCCATCACTTCTGAAAAAAATAAGAAATCCTATTCAACTAAACTGTAATAAATGGCCCTGCTATGTGCCGATGGCGGCACCATGACTTCTTTCATGTCAAAATGGTGACAAGTGCATAGTCGGTTTCGACCCCAACAATCTATATATGTTCAGAATTTCTAGCCAAATACATATTTTGTGTTATGGTGAAAGTCGATTATTGTCACTCACTGGCCTTTCTGTGTCTCCGCGGTAATGCACCACGGGTGTTACATCGATGTCTGTATCATGTTGGTAAATTATTTGTAGTCTATGTCCATTTCTGTATATTGATATTGACACCGTCAGTGCAGACTATCTGGTCAGGATTCCCAGACATCTCATGTCTGTGCATATTTAGTGTAAAACTCAAAATTTGCTCCAGCTATATGTTGTACACAGTCCTATGGTGGTTTATTAAAATTGTAATGGGCAATAGCTTAATGCTGAATTCAGTTGATCGGGGCATTGTTAAGTATTTTGATTGATACCGTTTAAATACCAAATCGTTGATCAATACGATTAAACAGGTATAACATGTATGCTGTACCCATACCCGGGCCAAAGTCACGTACGTTAGTCAAATACAATACATAACCACTTAGGAGTTGTTGAAATTATATTTAGACAAGAACACGCACCTAACAATGTAAATACACTACAGTAAAAGCGATTTGAGGAGTTCTAGACAAAAAATTCTTCACTACACTGGCAAAGGCCAGGGTTCGACGTCCGACCTAAGTGTGTAATGGCAGACAGCAAGCTTTTCACATACATTTCACTACCAACAGTGGACATTTCTGGCATATCACAGTAAAACCAACTAATCTAATTTCCATTAGAACTTATTTGTTTCCAATATATATGCAAATTTTAATGTACTCTTAGACTAAATTGTCCCTTTAAGTGAATTTAAGTAACAAGCAAACATTTCAATTTTGTCGATCATTTTTTAAAACTCGGGTATTACCAATTCATATGATATGGCAATGAAAACCACAAACAAATATTTTATCAAGATTGTCAACGAAACTAAGACCTCAAAAGAAAATATCCTTAACGTCCGTATTTTGGTTATATTTGTTTTGCTACTACATCCTTCCAATATCACGGAACTTCACGATGAATAAAAAAAACCATGTCTTTGTCGAATGATCAATTTCCTTCACACTTAATGACGGTTTTCATCGTTAGCTGATTTGGGTTATACAATGGTTCTCTATGGTTTGGGGGTAAAATAAATTAAATAATACATTACCACAGCAGTTCTATTTTTTAAAACAAAATGAATAGTGTGAAATATGTCCTGGATGCCTTCAGTGATTGAATGAAGCTTTTAGAGTACGCCATCACCATAACACTATGAGGTGGATACATCTTAAGTAATGTCTATGTGTAGGGTTCGTCGACAGAAACATCCGCACTATTACAACTCAACATAACATAACATTTTGTCATGGGATGCATTTCAATAAAACAAGGTATAGTGCATACACAACTGATAGATGGCCATGATCTTCCCTTCCTACAATACACTTATTGAATGCGAACGAATTGATAGAGAAGATTTATGTCCATTTCGTCATATAGTGAATTTTCGAATGACTACAAAGTCAATAAAATGTATCAAAGTGGTGAAAACTGCTGTTTCAGGACTATATATTATCTCAAATGAATTTCATATTGCTTTTCTGCACTTCAAATGAATTATCGTTAACAGCAACATATTACTGCTGTGCGTGGCTGTTCATGAATACTAAAGTCTTCATCATGTATCTGCTTCGATAGTAGAATAAAACTGTAAAATATCTGAAAAAAATAACAACACGCTATTTACATATTCTTGATCCTTCAGGTAACATAAAGGGTTTGCGCGAGGATGCAAGGACATTGTTAAAGTCAAATGGGATTTGGTACGGGAATGTTTTCTGTCTCTCTCTCAGATTGGTTATTTTAGGCTAAAGCATTTTCAATAATTGGATTAGGTTGTCCGTCGTTACATCCACTCCTGCACTCTGTCGTATCAACACTGAAGGCATTTCGGGAGAAGAAACACTCACCATTCACAAATATACTTTTGAAGATGACAGAGAAATGAACTTAAAATTCAAAATCTACACAGTCTTCGGTCCACCGATTTCTTTTGCTGTACATGGAACACATCTCATACACAAGTTGTCACACACAGTACCAGGTGTAGGTATAATGATAGCTACAGAACAAAATCATCTGAGGCATTGAGAAAGAAGCTTTAGAATTAGGGTATTATGATCATATGAAAGTAGGTTTTAATCATACTTGAACAAAATGCTTTGTTGATTATTTATTATTTTTACTTTATTGTTTTTAATTCAGTTGTTATAATACTCTAAGACAAACCGGCAGATTTAAATAAAAAAAAATTCGCCGGCGACATCGTCAGCTCTCTTTGGATTTACCTTGTCAATGCAAAGGAAATTAAGGTTTCGCCATTGAAATTTAAAGACTACGAAATTGAAATTTATCCTGTACTTAGATATAACATTCAGATCATTTCAATACATACAGCGAACAATAAAGGTGGTCAAACTTGACCAGGAATTTACTACTCTAAAAATAGAGATAAATCATAGGTATTTAGCACGCTGATAAGTCAAAGACCCACTATAGACTATTATATAGAGAAAGGTAAGGAACTCCTCCGTGACACAAAATTGGGTAATTTAGTTCAAAGTGTTGTAAAAACATATCCAGAGCAGATATTTCAACGGCTTTGGTCTTAATTGAAAGTTAAGATGTTACACTTCACGATGATAACAAGAAATCCTACTGAACTTATCTACTTTTTTTCACAAACAGCATCGAAACTTGAAAAATTGACGAATTTCCGTTAGTCGGACACGATCGAGAACATTTTTGCAAACGAAAATGTCTATTCACTACACTGAAAACACGGCAGCCTACAATAACAGGCTTTGACATAAACAAACAACAGGTGTAAATAAATGTATTTACTTGTTTGACGGTTCGTCCAAATCCCCCTTTCGTGGTCCTAATGTCGTTTTTCAGCGTTAATAGTTATCCGGGTAAGGTTGACTGCCATTTTGCCACTATCTTGAAAGTTATGTTTAGCCTAATTTCATTGGCTAAGCTAAAACCAACCGACCAATCAGATTAGGCTATGCATAACTTTCAAGATAGTGGCAAAATGGCAGTCAACCTGACCCGGATAACTATTAACGCTGAAAAACGTCACAAGGACCACGAAAGGGGGATTTGGACGAACCGTCAAACAAGCAAATACATTTGTTTTCCCCTGTTGTTTGTTTATGTCAAAGCCTGTTATTGTAGGCTGCCGTGTTTTCAGTGTAGCGAATAGACATTTTCGTTTGCAAAAATGTTCTCGATCGTGTCCGACCAACGGAAATTCGTCATTTTTTCAAGTTTCGATGCTGTTTGTGAAAAAAGCAGATAAGTTCAGTAGGATTTCTTGTTATCATCGTGAAGTGTAACATCTTAACTTTCAATTAAGACCAAAGCCGTTGAAACATCTGCTCTGGATATTTTTTTACAACACTTTGAACTATATGTAAATTACCCAATTTTGCGTCACGGAGGAGTTCCTTACCTTTCTCTATATATTAGTCTATAGTGGGTCTTTGACTTATCAGCGTGCTAAGTACCTATGGATAAATCAAGCTTTGCATAGAACATGGCGGGTTTTTTTCAGATCGAGGCCGCATTAACAAACGGAAGCGTTCAACAAAATGTCAGATAGCAGTGACAGTCTTGACACTGTATGTTTAGTAAGAAACAAATCGAAGTGCGAATGATTGTTTATACATATCGTACAATCTATAATATATTTATGTACTTTATGTTACTGACATACGCTCGCTAGCTTAGTGCATCAAACATTAATGTAGTTAGTCTGCCACGGTATGTCCACTGTCATATGTATTGGAATTTAACTCACCACGTGCAACACTTGTCCAACAGAACCCGAGTGAGTTCCGCATGAGATGTGGCTTCTGTTTCTCCTGCTACATGCCATCTCTGACTTTAATTACCTAGAGATATCCTGGGGTCCTACCGATTCCATTCTAATTTCCTACTCTTTGCTGCCGATTTAAAGACAATTTTTTTCTCACACGCTTTAGTTCAGCAATTTTGTTTTCTTTTAGTACGCAGCAATTCGCATCCAGTATACTATCCAGTCAGTCTGACATCCTAATAAATCACGGAAACTAATGAAAAGAAATTAAATTGAGGTATTTTCAATATATGTTTTTCATATTTTCTTCCGTTTATCGGATTTTACAAAAAAAATATTTATTTGGTCGGGCTAAGCCTACCTTTAAGTATAGTATACGTTGTATTTTAAACTAAAATTCCCCATTCTACAAATAAATGTTCCGTAATTTTGTACTTGTTTCATCACCTCTGTAATGTTTTTTCCTACAGATAATTTTAGAGTTAATGCACGTGGATGAAACAGGAAGACGTATCTAATTGTCAATGTTCTTCACTCACATCTCTGTCTTCTTGTACGTCGGCAAAATGTCGGTAAAGAACTCTGCCTCTTAACTAGCTGCAATGAGTGATTTGGAATATATTAAACCTGGAATTGTTTAAGGCAAAGCATTCCAAATATATTCAAATGTATACCTGTATATCTTTGATCTTCACTTACTAAATGTTAATTTGAAACGAGTCTTAGATATTTTTGTTATTGACCAGCCTTGACCAGCACAAGTAAAAAAAAAATAAAAAGATAAAATATATTCTATCGCATTACTCCAATAACTTATCTTTTGAAGAATTTAGACGTCAATATTTATTGCGCAAATCTAACGAAGCTTGCCATTTGTCCCGCCGTCCTCGAATCTTGATGTCACGTCATTTGTCATGACCTCAGTTTGTTCTGTCATGGCGCCACAATCGTTTTCCTGTCAGGGACGGCCAATGGAAATCACTCCTCGGTATGTTACATCGGTGACATCAATCTCTCCTAGGATGCATTGCGGTCCCCACAATTTCATCGTTTACAGGGGTGAATGTGGGGACCGCAATGAACCCTGGGAGAGATTGCTGTGACATTATTAGTTATATAGTCAGTTACTGACCCCCTATATAAAGGCATAGAGGATCAGTAAGATTTATAGGTGGCGAGGGCGTAGCCCGAGCCTCCTATACTTCTTACTGACCCTCTATGCCTTTATAGGGGGTCAGTAACTGACTATATAACGAATTTATTGCATCGAGGAACATTTATTTGTTTCATTAGTTTTTTGTTTCCTATTTGTTTGGTCAAGAATATGAAATCAAACTTAAATCCTGCTGGCGAATGATAATCGCCACTTTTAAAATAATTGGCCTAGGCTACATTTTTATTTATGTATTTTTTCCGGAATTTTCAAATAAACTTTATAAGGAACCTGCAGAATAACACTAAATAATTCATACATGTTATCAACAACACTTTCGACATTCCTATGTGCACAGTAGGCCTACCTCAATAGGGCATCACAAACAAAAGTGACACAAATATCCATATAACATTTTAAGCACAGTCTCCTTGATCATCTGTACATTATCGCTGTGATAAACACTTTAAGTTATGCCGATAAATTGGTTATAGGGTGAAGATTGATCTGTAGGTACGAACACCTTCATTTGTTTATAATCACAGTCTAGAAAACGCTTGAATTGTTACGTTTGACTTTCGCCGCGTCATCAACTTTCAAACTGGCGTAGGGGAAACAACTCGTATTCAATCAATGTATTTCATTCAATTTGTAGTATTCAAACGATGAGAGTTATTTTAACACACAAAAAAAGTAAAATATAGTTTAACGGTAATGAAGTGGTATATTTAATTAAAAAGAATGTGTTAATTACATATGTATCACTAACTTTTGGTATGGAACCTCGTGTCACAGTCACCGAACATTGGCATTACATGTAACATTTAGGTACTTCTATTCGCACTTTGCGGTGTGTGAGTAATGTAGGTACGAATAGCAAAATAATGTCTGAGATAAAAAAATAATTGCCCACGGCATTTGCATGCGAATGTAAAGGTCAACTATTTAAATGATACATCGAACAATAACATTACGCCACAAATCAATGGCATCCTAGCACGATGTCTCCCTCTCTGATACCAGTGCGTTGATTATGTTGCTGTATGTCTTCGAGGGCAACGACTTTCAACAATTAAGGAAAAGTGCGGCAAGGTGATAAATACATGCGACTTAAAGAGGAACGCAAAGGTTTTTATTTTGGTGATGAAAGCCGGGGATGTAGGAAGGCCAAATGTAGATGTATACAGTTAACCAAGTTGTTCAAATATGTTTGCCTCTTTTTGAAAAATTGAAAGGTCTCAAATTGAACTATTTTGATATATAACTGATTTCATGTACCTTGACAATACATATTTCGATTATATATTTATTGGTTTGTTGTTATTTCGTGTTCAGCTATTGAAGTCATATTGTTCTATTAATATTTTCTCGAGGCTAGTAAATAAAAGTATAAAATGTATTATACAGTGTACATTGTATATCGGCGTTACAGTGTGACGTGGTACGACAAGATATATGGAAGGCATTTCTTATCAGTGGGCTGTATTGCATATGGGTACGATCAATTACCGTACCTAGTACAAAATAGGTTTGCAAGTTTATCCATTGAAACTTTCCCAGCAGATCCGACACTCAAACATCCGATTTGCCTTCATATAAAATATATAGATTGATTATCATTTTCGCCATAAGCTTGCATTTAATTTGTCATGTGACTAGTTATGTTTCTACTAACACCATGTATAATCTAGATCCGCCATTTGCATGACAATGTCAAAAAGGACTCGATATGCATGCTTTTGTAAAGTCAAACCTGGTCAAACAAGCGTTCCTTGTACCTGCTATAGACACTAGTAAACATTACAAATGTCATGGTTATTTGGTAAGAGAAATATGTACCGACTCCTGTGGACTTACGAAGTTGAAATGTACAATGTTTTGCATATTTGTGCCAAAATTTACAAGCAACCCAACAATCTACAATTCACAAGTAATACTTAATGTAATGTCCGATGCATAGATGCTTTTTATCATCCATATCACCCAAGTTATGTTAAGAAATCATATATAGGCATACAAACTATCACTAGTTTAAACAGGGTCTAAAACTTGAACGTTCCTGCTGGACAATGCGCGATTCCATGTTTTCCGGTTATTGCGCACTCTTTATAATACATTTAGAGATCGATTTTGTATTGGTATGTAGTATGCAATATATATGTTCATAGAGCCTCTTGAAAAATCCAAGTGCCTTCACTCAGTTGGTGCTTAACTTGTATGTGCTCAATATTGACTTTTAATATACATGTATATGTATTTTCGAAGTACTTTACCATTAAACCGAATTTAACAATCGACATACCACTCCCTGATATCACATTATAGATAATAGGCACTAAGGTTATAAGTTATTGTTTCAGAATAAAAGAACATGCAGATTATAATGTTAACTACTTTGCGTTGACTGGGACGTTTTTAAATCAGATAATGATTTGCCTTTGTTAATTGCTTCTTCAAGTAAGTATTGTCGCAGTCATTTCATTAAATTGTTTACATGGTAACATTAAATATTAAAATAACTGAACCATTAATGTACCGGGATTATTATAGGCATCAGTTATGAATGACAATGTTAATATATTCTGTGTTGTCTATTTCTATCTTCATTATCATCACTCATGTTTGAGTTATTTATGAATGATTCTGTGCATTTCACGCCCACTGTAAGTCATATGATAATATCAGAGAACACCATCACACATCGAGGTATATGTGGACAATAACCACATCGATACGGTTAGAATCAAAGCCGTAACCTGTCACGATTCAATTCTAATTGTCGGCGATACAGGTAGACATTGATAAACGATGTAATGAATTATATATACATACTTTTCGATAGTGTTCATAATCAAATATTGGATGTCTATCTAGATCATTGTTTTTTTTAAAAGATTTGTAATCGTATCGCCATAATCCAATGCATGCTAGGAGAGGTTCGTGTCAACCTCAAACGACAGGTAGGTTAGAGAAAGTTGGATTGAAGTTATAATAATTTGTTGGTTTTGTCCATTCTTGACAGTTTTTAATTGTGGATTGTTTTCGCTTATATTAAACCACAACACAATATTATCACCAAAGTCATTGATTTCCATAACCATTATTGTTTTGATTTATTAATTGTTGGTTGTTATGTAAATATTGAAATACATTACCACACTGAGGCCATTATTTATTGTAATTTGTTACTCTAATTATTCAAATTATTCAAAATGTGTCTGCAAACCATCGCGCTTTGTTTAAATCAACAGACAATGGAAAGTTGCTCTATTGGTGGCTTGCGTCATTCGTGTTAATGACTTACATTTATCTTATGTAATATGTAAATTATTCTTCAAATAGAATGTGGAATATATTGGTTACTTCCGTATAACGCAAAACGACATAACCATAGCAACGCAAGTGGTGTAGCGATGAAAGCTATCATACTGTGCAAAGCATCTATGAAACCAGATGTGTCCATCAACTTAACGATAATTCTTTTTTGTTTGGTTTCAGGACCAGAAAAGCTGAGGATATTGAAGTACATGTATATAAATCTATAAAATATTCATACAGTGTGAATCAATACCTAAAGAAATAACGCTTAATTATACTTTAAACACGAATAATAAACATCATCGTTTCATATTCTGTTGATACAGACAGTACAGTTTAGTCATGGCGAAAAATGATCAATATTTGGTTTTGTTTTAAATTAGTATCCATGAATGGTCACTTCCAGAGCTATTTTTATTTCTTGCAAATTTCATATGTTTTTCCTTGTTGACGCAGAATTCACATCGAATATTGACATTGTATTTGTATGTATGTGCTACTTGCATTGATCATTGATTAGTGTTTACATTGTTAAGCGGAAGACATTGAGCTGCGTTGTTTGTGTCCAGACGGTATGACCTACATATTTCCATTAAGACACTATAGGCGTGCGTTTGTTTGTCCTCGTGTTACCCACTTGTTGTTAATCAATGGATTAGGTCCACCAAGTTAGAGTAATAGGGAGTGAACCGACAAACGGTATTCTTTACTCGGGGATGGACAACAACACGTCTGCCCAACAAACGGTATTCTTTACTCGGGGATGGACAACAACACGTCTGACCGACAAACGGTATTCACTACTCGGGGATGGACAACAACACGTCTGCCCAACAAACGGTATTCTTTACTCGGGGATGGACAACAACACGTCTGACCGACAAACGGTATTCACTACTCGAGGATGGACAACAACACGTCTGCCCAACAAACGGTATTCACTACTCGGGGATGGACAACAACACATCTGACCGACAAACGGTATTCTTTACTCGGGGATGGACAACAACACGTCTGACCGACAAACGGTATTCTTTACTCGGGGATGGACAACAACACGTCTGACCGACAAACGGTATTCACTACTCGAGGATGGACAACAACACGTCTGCCCAACAAACGGTATTCACTACTCGGGGATGGACAACAACACATCTGACCGACAAACGGTATTCACTACTCGGGGATGGAAAACAACACGTCTGCCCAACAAACGGTATTCACTACTTGGGGATGGAAAACAACACGTCTGCCCAACAAACGGTATTCACTACTCGGGGATGGACAACAACACATCTGACCGACAAACGGTATTCACTACTCGGGGATGGAAAACAACACGTCTGCCCAACAAACGGTATTCACTACTTGGGGATGGACAACAACACATCTGACCGACAAACGGTATTCACTACTCGAGGATGGACAACAACACGTCTGACCGACAAACGGTATTCACTACTCGGGGATGGAAAACAACACGTCTGCCCAACAAACGGTATTCACTACTTGGGGATGGAAAACAACACGTCTGCCCAACAAACGGTATTCACTACTCGGGGATGGACAACAACACATCTGACCGACAAACGGTATTCACTACTCGGGGATGGAAAACAACACGTCTGCCCAACAAACGGTATTCACTACTTGGGGATGGACAACAACACATCTGACCGACAAACGGTATTCACTACTCGAGGATGGACAACAACACGTCTGACCGACAAACGGTATTCACTACTCGGGGATGGACAACAACACGTCTGACCGACAAACGGTATTCACTACTAGGGGATGCAAAGATATATTGAAAACCAAACATGAAAATCATAATGCATTTGTTTATCATGTTAAAGAGTATCCATTAGTGTAATATTGCATTATTTTCAATTGTTGTGTATTACACAGAAATCAAAATATGTTTGTATGACAAAACACAACAAATAATGCTGTAAAAACATATTTGGCTATTACATGAAGCACCTAACCGTATGGACGCATTATCTTTGGTATATTAAAATCTAGTCAGTTACGTGATTACAAATAGTTTTATACGATATGTGGGGGCCATGGAATCAATGTATCTTACACGTCAAATATCAGGCACGATTTAGGTAGGAAAATGTGTTGTAATTAATGTTTTATACAGAGCCGCTTGTTTTACGGTTTCATGCACACCTTCACTAATAACATTTCCAGTATATCCTTTTAAGTTTGTGTCGTTTTCGGTCAACTGTGCGAAACTACACGATGATGAAAGCATCTCCAATGGTTTATTGACTTATACAGGTACTGTGATACCATCAAACTCGGCATTGGTTAGGACATGTCAAATAACAATTGTAATGTCTCCCCGAGGACGCCTGAACGCATGTATGTACAAGTGACTGATATGTTTAGGGATCTGAGCTTTCTCTCTGTCTCATAGACACTGGCAATTCAGTTAAGGAATTAAATAGATTAGATATAAGGAAAACAGAATGGACAATTTGAGGCATCACGGAGTTGTTGACAACAGTACTGTATACTCAAATCAAAAATGCAAATCATTTATTTGTATAATTAGGAAATGACAATTATGCATTTAATCACCTTCAATAAAAGAGAAGCATGCAAGGTAAAATATGCAACAACATGTACGTCTTGGTATAGAAAGATGTTGTTCTGATATCGATGTGTGGTTGTCAGAGACTATCAACATGGCCATCTGATGACGTCACGTTCACTTATAAAAGAACCTTAATCATGACATATATATCCTTTTGCCGTTCGTCAGCTAATCTCACAAGAGACCTTCCGAATAATCCGATATCAGGCGGTGTAAATGACCTACCAGTCGAGGCCGGTTACGGACAGTAAGCTTGGATATACGTATGTGAGCACGTATCGAGGGTGTATTAGTTGTCATGATGTCCAAATTATCGTTAAGTGGAATGGAAAATAAAATAGGATTCCAACTTATCTTCTAAGCTAATGACAACACTCAATCGACTTGGTATCGTCTTCATCCTAATAAGCATTTGATGGTTATTCACCGTTTTATTAAGTGTTTTTTATCTCGTGTCGTTTTTCCTTATTTTGGGTAATTTTTCGTTTATATAAAATGCCCTAATGTGATAATTTACTGCCTATTCCTATCAGAAGCTTCATAATATAACGTATTTCCCGTAGAAGCAATGATTACCAATTTAGTATCCCATTCAGATGGCTTATTTAGGAAATAGATGGACGATATGTGCCGTTACTATATCTATTTGTTATGGACCTGTTAAGAAGACTATGGCATCAATAGCTTCTCTTGAGAGATAAATTAAACGCCCTAGCTTAAGGTTACTGTAGTTATTGAAATAATACATTTAGGCTTTAGCACTTACGCAAGAAGAACAATGGGTTTAGTAAACATCATTGTAACATATAAATACAAACGTATAATAAATGCAATGGTTTCTACACAGGTGGTGGGTCTCCCACTCTCCACCGGTATTTTTCGGACGGTTTTGCACAAACTTGGGACAGCGAAAAAGTATTTTCATAACAAATCCAATATATTAAAAACAAAAACAGTCACGCTGCATTCTTCACATTTTGACCTCCACGTCAAGCAAAATATCGATGTACCACAATCATCGAATTTGATTTCTGATCGATGTAGCAAAGCCATATTTTGTAACATGTCATATGCTGAGCAACGTTTTTTAGTTTAATTGACAGACATTTAGATTTATATAATGACAACTTAATGTACAGGATATACACAGACAATAATTCTGTAGTCAAAACCTATTTAACTGTAACCCAGGAACGTCCCGACATTATCACATTCTTATAGTGAAGAACGTATGCAGGAGTTGCTATTCTATATTTAATATTTTCAATCGATTGCATTCAGGACCCTGTTAGATTGAAGATAGTGATAGGTTACCCGTAAATTTGATAAATAGCATTGGAGCCGCCGAAAGAACATTTTGTGTGTTTGGTAAATCGATCGATAATATTTTAAAGGGACCATGCAATACGGGACCTGGTGTCATTATTCATGTTAAGGTTCGTCGATGGTGTCCTCTTTCATTGTGTGTATCCTCGGATGTTTCTCAATAATTACCTACTTAATTCCAGTTCTGGGTATAGTGTTAAATGTTTATTATAGCCCATACACTGGAGTTGCATGTAAACACGTGAGTCCTGGTTCTTGTATTCTGGATTTGGGATTCAATGATTTTTAAGGGACATGTGGCTGGTTTCAAAAATGCGGATATGTTTTGTTGTAAATTTCTTATCCCGGTAACGATCTAAACCAACGTAAAATGGTCCCCATGGGAATCGGCTTATTCCACTATGATGCAATATTGCTGGGTGTCGGGCTGTAACCCCGGGGCTGTTACTAATTAGATTGTTTCTGGCGCGACGCACGGTTAATGATTGATGGATGGATGCAGTCGTTATATTGCTGTGTACAACAGTAAAATGATGTGGTGTGTCAGATTTTGATCTCGTGTTAACAAGAACACGGCAGCCAATCCATCTCAATGTCATAACCCAGCATTATAAAGCACTAGCTGATGATTTCAATTTTTATTAAGCTCATGAAAATTAAAAAGAAAACAAAAACGATATTCCACATGCTGAAGAAAAGATAATGGTTTATACTCGAAGCGGAGCTTTCGACGCCATATCCGCTTCTTATACCAAATTACACATTCGTATACCAAAACATATCACGAAATGACAACCCGCTTCGGAAAATAAGACGATAACCCTCGCACCTGCAGTCTACATCAAAGGCTGCGCCGGCGGATATCATAGGAAGCCAGTCGTCGCCCGACGTCACGGTCAGTGCACAAACACAAGAGCGCACGCGACGTATACGTCCAAAATCCAAAGTGACTTATCCTTCTCATTTACGTCATTGATTCTGCTACATGTATAATATTTTTGGCTAGCCGAATTCGCCTCCGTATCAACACTAAAGGGATAGTGTATGTCAGTTAACTTTAATTTAGGAAGCATTAAATCAAGATTAAAGAATTATATTGCCTGATAGGAACTTTGTATAGGCATTTCAGGTTTGGAAGTTGTGGCTTATAGATCATTTAATGGAAACATGCTTAGTGTTTGGGTTTTGATGTGGTGATGGACACTCTGTGGATATGTTGATATGTATTTTGTACACACATACGTTCAAAACAAGTTTCTCTGGCGGAAAATTTGAAAGATTGAATAAAAAAGCATGAACCATGAGAGTAAGAAATACATGTTACCTATATATATATACCGGCCAGTGATCTAAAATTTGGTGATTCTAAACTACAAATAGATATTCTTACTAGGTAAATTGGGTAAATTCCATGGCTTCCAAGCCAGTAAACGCATATACATTGAACATTTGGCATTAAAGATAACGTAACTACCCGGAAATGATGAGTCAATATTTTAAAATGAATTAATTTCAAATGAAATCATGAGACTAAAACATATTTGATATAACCTACAGCTGTATCAGCATGACCCATATGATGTTAACTATTTGATCACGCGAAAAAACTGCCAAAAGCGACCAAATGGCACCATTGAAAATCTAGATTTTCATTTCATTTCATGGGGAAACTCCCCGGGACCCCCTTCGAAACTAAATTGTACTTGTATTTCTCTGCCTGCGGCGCTCTTCTAAAAACATGAAAAAGGCGCTTACACATCCAACAACCTTCAGATACGCGTCTGACATTGTCTTAAGCACGACAAACATCCCCATCGCAACTTTTCTGAATCACTCTACAATGACTTTTACCAAACCTACACACTTTTTTATATATCACATATTGATCACAAAACCAATACCGGCCACGTAATTGAATTCAATACAAGCTTTATTGCGTATGCCTCATTCTAGCGGACTGAAATGTCATCCAATTATGTATAATCCACACCAAATAGACTTGCTTGATTCTATTTGAGCCAATTACACCGGGATTTGCCAACTGTGTTGTATGGTGACGAGTTGTAGACAAGGTACCAACACTATTCTCCTGTAACGTACTTATACAATTTGGAAATAAAAACGATAGTAAACAGTCGCGATTACGTCCCCACCAGGTGTGAGTTTCGAAACTTTACATATCTTGTCTCACTCTTGGCCATGGGTTGAGCGCTGGCTCTGATTATATGGTCTGACTCCTGGTCGAGTCACACATGAAAGTGGTAGTGTCTGCTCACACTTAGATTTCATTATAAAGTGATTGGTTTTTCAGTTTTCAGCATAATGTGAACTCGTGGTGTGTGCTTGTTCTGTGTGAAGTTGCATGTTTCGGTGACATAGCTTTATAAAATGGGCAACCGTTCCACTATTACAAAGGGTCACAACATGAACACACTGCAGTCTTCCACAACACGTACATACCGCAAGGTCGTCCTAAAATGACTATCAATCAACCACTCAACTCCTACTCCTAAAATCAAGGTATTTTGAAATGTTGTGTATTCGTTTAACAATTTTGTTTTAATATTTCTGTGGCATTATAACTGATATAGATGTGTTTGATTACACAGAGAGATACGTGTGGATAATCAAAATCGATTCTAAAACCGTATTTATTTGTTAAAAGATCAATCGCGTCCAGCTACACTAGTCACCATATCTTGTTTATTTTATCTTTTGATGGATTACAATATGATACATACAGTATAGTCATGCATCTCGTTTGGTTTTCATCTAACTCATGACACGTTTTTTTATTCCCTGTGCTTTAAACACGATAATATGTAATATTTACAAGGTTTTTCAAAACCTTGAAACGAATCTTTCGCTATTGGCAAATTTTGTAAAAACAATGTTTACAAACTGTGTGCATTCTCGTAGCGTAACATTTATTTACTAATGGATTATTTTTCACATAAGTACGCAACGTTGGTGTCTGTATTAAGACGTCAAAATAACACCAGGTTTATAGAAGTATGAAGAAAAAGATCTACTAATCAAATATAAGGTATTGCATGAAAAAAAAATCTTCTATGCAAAATACATTTTTATTTGGTAATTATAAAAAAAACTATGTACCACATTAATAAACCGTGTACCACGTTTATATACCATGTACCACGCTAATATACCATGTTCCACATTAATAAACCGTGTACCACGTTTATATACCATGTACCACGCTAATATACCATGTTCCACGTTAATATACCATGTACCATGTTTATATACCATGTAACACGTTTATATACCATGTAACACGTTAATATACCATGTACCACGTTTATATACCATGTACCACGTTTATATACCATGTACCACGTTTATATACCATGTACCACGTTTATATACTATGTACCACGTTAATATACCATGTACCACGTTCTGCGTTACATTGCATCAGCGACGCCCTTTTTCTGTATACATAACGGGTAACGATCTTTTTCTCGAAACAAAAGTCTGATAGGCTATAACGTGAAGACAGAACTCCTAGTATTCTGAGGGTTGATGTATGTTAAATGCCATATAATGATAATGGTTTCAATGAATACGATATGGAGTAGGTTAATACGGTAAGGAAGGCTATCGAAGTAACTGCCCTCCCGAGAATTACAAAACACTCGATATGTAATTCATATGCATTTACCCTTCATTTCTGAGGATTTAGAGAACTGTCCATTCTAAGTATTCTACTGTGACGTTAGATAGTTACATTGCAGCACAAATAGGAGTATCCAAGTTGGCTTTAACATGTATGATCAATACGTTGGGCAGTACAGTAGTTTAACTTTAGAAAGGAAAGGTTAACGGATTCTTTGTGTTCGCCTATAATACCGAATTATTAATGTTGAAGTTTAATCTGTACATAACATAGAGAATAAAGTATTATACAAATACTGTATAGCTTTCCGTTGTGTAGCATTTTGTGTTGTTTTCGTGTTTGTCAATATTGCTCCGTCGGCTAACCACAAATATTTCCATCCACGAAAATATATCGAAGATCAAAAACACGAAAGAAAGTGTACACGGATATTTCCTGTTTGACAGTAATGAAGAGCAATCTTGCTTTTCAAAAAAAAACATAACCTATGGATGTCAAGATTTTTGCCAAGGGAAATCCCCGAAAATGAAAAAAAACTCTCATAACCATAAATAGTATTACAGAAAAACGACATGATCTAATTTTGAAAACATTATGATACACTGTAGATGTGAATATATGCTTAGTATATAGTTTTGTGTTAATCTTGTATAGGTATAATGCATACAAGTGGAATTCATTTGATGATTACTTTCGTATTTATGTACACAGGTTTCATAGACGAAACGATAACGTCTAATCATACTTGATAAATTGTTTTTTCCATATCTATTGAAAATCATGTAATTTGCTGAATAATTTCCAAACTAAATCATTGAATATGCCTTTAGGTAGCTACAGCACTGGTTGTTGCAACTCGGATTACGTCAACACTTAATCTCCATAGCCATACCCAAAATAAAAGGTTTTAAAATATTATTGGATTTCCATGTCTTTGTCCAATCATGTAGATGAAACCAGTACATTGCCCCCGGCAGAAGACTACAGATATTGAAGCACTCTACATTATTGCATAACAATTACATTCAAGACAAAAACTAAAACAAACAGAAAGATTAAAACGAGATGTGGTAAATCGGATTTCCATTCTTCATGATATACATTAACATAATACAGTATTAAGGGAGATTTAAAAAGTTGTATTTAAAAACAATACTTTGGCGTAGAACTACCATTTCATATTCATAATATTTCTCTTCCTTGATAAAGTCAGAAAGCACTTGTTTTAAAGTTATATTTTCTGCTAGTGGCTTTGTAACGATATGTCGCTTAAACATCTGATATTTAAAAATGGACATGTTACTTGACGATTTAGCTCCCCCAAAGCGTATGTAGGTCTATAAGAGAGCTGACATCGAGAAATTGATAAAATCATTTCCTACCTAGAGGGTGTGACAACAAAATTACAAACCAAGGGGTAATTCACGAACGTCCATTGTTGGACATTCGGGAATTCCCCCGAGGGTTGTGATGTTGTTGTCACGCCTTCAAAGGTAGGGAATGATTCTTTTTCTCCCAAATACAAAAGAAAAAGAAGAGACAATAGCTAAACAGAAGCATTTTCACCGCGATATGAACATGGTTCCATCGTCTGCACGTCAATATTGATGACGTCATCGGCAATAAAAGCCACGGTCAGACCGCATGAAGTCATGACGTCACGTAATTGTCTTCAGGTTCAAAAAGTTAGCGCAAGCAATTTGTCATACCCTAGGTATTGTCAGAGAAATCATCCAGGGCTAAAACGGTGACAAATCAGTGAATGGTGGGGAAAAATGTATTCCTGATATTAAATAAAGCGCTTTCAATCACCGCCCATGTTCATTATCTTCGTGTATGTCGTGGGCCAGGTAATTAGCGTAAGCGTAAATATGTTTGTTTACGTTTTCCCTCTAGCTAATATGAGGAAATCATGCAGGTATATCCCCAGAGTGAGTATTTGCAGTCAAATATTTAAAAAAAAATTAAAGCAAGCTAACTGAAGTAATTGTTGCTCAATTCTTGGATAAGTCACTTGCACAAATTGATATGTCACCAATTCAACCATGGCATTCATGCTAATATGCATTGACACTACACAGACTTTGTGAGAATACATCATGTATAAAGCCAATCACAGCGATAATGTTTGACTCTATTTAGTATAGTATTAATCTGCGCATAACATTTAACAGTACATAGGTTAAACTCAGCAGTGCATGTTGATAGAAAGGAAGGATGAATTCAGGGATTTCACAAACTTGTTTACGAAACGTTAACGTAATCTACACTAGAACCAAACAAAGCAATTCCCCCGATGGTATGTTTGCATTAGTTCAACCTTTTTGTCTGTATATTATAATTACGAACTGGAAAACAGGTTGACGCGAGAAATTTCAATTTATTTTGTTCAGAAACGCATAACAGAAACCTTTAATGAGAAAAAGATTAGTTTAAGTGATGCTTAGGCAAAATTATCACACTTCCTAAGTACAAAACAAAAAACAGAAAACTTCATTACCGCTCGGGTGAAAACACTTGCGTATTCTTAAAAATAATTATTGCAAAATCCTGCTTCAATGAAATAAAAAAAAAGTTGTTTACGAACGCTTTAAAATGAGTACATTGATATATTGTCCATATTGACTTTAACTTCTACAGCGGAAACCATTACATCTGGTCCGTGGAAAGTAATGTCATATGTTTGGTAAAAAAAAGGAAACGCTCGTGTTATAGCTTACTCAACAGGTGCCATAAGACATCGAATAAAACATGGATGTCTTTGTAGAATTGTTTATTTGCAGTTCGGTGCTCATCTTTCTTATCTATTTCTAGATACGATAAACAGCCCAATGTACGTAAGAATTTCTATAACGATACGACCGGTCTGGTAATCCAGACGGACCCACACTCATCACTATCCACAAGGATAGTTTAGGTGACAAGTCGATTTATCGGCCCGAATCTGTATCAAGATAGAGAAACATCTGATACCACAACTCCGCAGCCATATCATAGACGTAGCTCCATTGTGTATTCTCTGATCTACACCGATATATGTACACATAGAGTCAAAGACTCATAGCAAGTTAACATAAGTCAAGGCAAAATTGTGTTCAGAGGAAGGGGGGGGGGGGGTATAAATCACATTTCGTTAATTAGCTCAAGACATAAAGCAATGGCTTGTTAAGGATCATTCTGGAAAATTCGACGAGTGATGTAGCGTATGATTATTTTTTTATGTTTCACATTTATTGAAAACATCAATGGCTTTCTAATACATCAAGTGATATTTCGTAGATTGTGTTAAAGAAAAAACAATCCAAACAAATTCAAAATTGGATCCTAACTACTTTCAAATTGGCCAAATAAGTGAAGTTAATTAATCCCCATCCCCAAACGTAATGAAATCACCTGTCATTATATCGAGTGTGGTATTGAATTTGTGTATGAATGAAAACGTCAATGTATCTTTCTTAGCCTGGCATACACAGTTCTATATCCCCACCACTAACACCAGACACTCACTTTGTCTAACAGCCGCAGTAGCATACAGAGGAGAATTGATAGATTTCTTCCTGACTAGTCGTTTGGGACTACCTCTTTAAGACGCTCTATGGTAGAGTTCCCTTCTCACGCCGGCGTACCAGTCTACGAATAGCTTATACTAATCTCGAGACACAAGTGTAGTTCCTATTAAAGGACTTTTACCTAAAGTGCTCATCATACCACTTGTAACTTTCGAAGAACTCTCCACCTTTCCTAGTAAAAAAACGATCTTTCAAAACAACTGAATCTTAATGAGCATTCAGATTCATACGAATTGCTGATGAATGTTAAACCATTTATTTCTCTGCTAGAAGTCAATGCTAGAAGTCAATGTTTATCCCGCATCCGCCCAACATACTGACGAATAACTACTGACAGATAAACTTGTGATTAATCCGTCAATACGAAATGCTTTATCCGTCAATACGATCATGTGAATTTGTTCCACATCTGACGAAACTTTTTTCTAACTTAAACCAGAACATTAACCTTACAGTCTCGCTAAAACGTGAGATCAAATTCACCGGAATGACGTAATTTTTAAGGTATCGAAAATTTTGCAAGGTGGTTTTGTCTTTGATGGGTAATTGGTTTTTTTTAGTATTTTTATATTGTTTTAGTGATATTACATACTGAATAGAATTATTGAATTATTCTATTATTATAGAATTGGTATTGTTTGACAAGTCGCTTATATATTTCCCACGATAGTAAAATGAGTCCATTCTCATTTGTTTTAGTGAATTATTCTTTTCCTCCGTATCAAAGAAGCGTCTCGATTCGAGCGAAATCAAGAATATAACTGGCAATTTACTTTCGTTTTGAATGTCATAATGGTTGCAGGATAAACATACTACATGGTTAGTATCTTACAATACAAGTTTTATTGTGGTCCTCTTTATCTCGGCTTTCCTATGGCTCGTAACAAAATAAACCTTGTATTGTAAGATACTATCTATGTATTCTCTATATAATTGTCAACTATCATGTAAATAAATGCAAAAATATCTGTATCGAAACATCCTTGATAAACATAATATGGAGATATCATCCATATATTACTTGGGTAACAGCTGATAATGTTAAACTTTATTTTGTAACATAATCAGATAGTCTTTCGCGATGTTAAACTATTTTAATAACCGGCTATTTATATCAAAACACAAGGGACACTTATAACAGGATGGTACTTAAAAATATCCACAAGGATGTTGATACACATGTATATGTTTATTCATTTCTTACAACTTGTGTTGGTCTATGCTCACGCTTTCAGGTTGTTTATTACAATTTCTACTCACGTTTTGAGTGCAACTTATTTGATTCCTAGTTAAATCATCTGGACTGTCGATTATTTAAGGAATGATTCTTAGTTCTTGTTGTTTACTGCTGTATAATTAAACTGAATTTGATGGACAGATATTTCAAAATGATGCGCGTCAGTACACAAAATATAGTTCCACAATAACACTATCTTTTACATCCCAGTGATGCAATATTTCTAAAATATTATTTTTCTGAAATATAATTTTCTAAGATATTCATTACATTAAAATTGTTTAATTGAAGAATTAAAAACACAAAAAAATAAAGGCGAAATCTGATGCGCATTTACACTACTACGGAAGTCAGTGTTACGGTGTATGTATTCTTGCGCGACAACCGACTGCGTTTACACAAGATAAACTATTTCCCATTTGGTAAGGTTATATACAAATGTAGCAAAGAAAAAACGGAAATGTAAATATTGTAATGTGACCGTATGTCTAATCAGATTCCTTTTGTTGCTGTTATTGTTGGCCATACTTATAACTCAGCAAAGATAAGAGACGTCCACGTGATATTGTTACACAAACTATAACCTGTATGTGCTTTTATTTCCATTGTTTGTGTAAGAAATCATTAAATAAACTATACGTTCCAACCCGAAGAAAGAGTTACGTGTTGTTCCACGTGCCTGTTTAAAAACGTTTTGCCTTTAATCGTGACAAAGTTACGTATATGGTAGTTCACTTGATCATGTACCATTGTTATCCTCCTGTGATCAGCGTCAGTGTGTGACCAGCCCTCTAACATTAACCACTAATGAGTCACTTCCCTACATGTCTATATTACGACTTCTGTCATGGAATCGCTGTCTACTATGTCACATAACATACATGCATTGAAGTGGTATAACGACATTGATATTGTTTCCTTGATTCCTCCCACCGTAATTTAATCATTCTTATTGTGTCTGTATTCAGTTACTAGACACTCTCCCCGAATCAATAGCTGACCTTCTTCAACATCATGACATACGCAACACAACATAGTACAGACGAATCGTGGAGACCTTAATGCTATTGTGATTCTATTGAAAGCCTGGCTGTTGTATCACTTAAAACCGTTTGTAATTACAATTACATTTGTCTGTGTCGACAACAAAAACATAATTAGGCGTACAATTAAGAAGTATATCTGCACACGAAATGTTGCGTGTGGGCTTTGCAATCACAAGTAAAAGTAAATGTCATGAAATCATAACCTCTATTATTTAGTTTTCTGTAGATTTAAACCTTCTCAAATCGTTTAATACATAATACACCACCTACGGTATAATAAAGTGGTAACGTGGTTGTGGTTAAAATAAATTTAATTCAGAGATTTAGGTATAAGAAAAATATGTTTATTAGAATTATTTCGAGACATGAGTTTCAAAGTTAGTGTAAAAAACATAGAATTCCTTATAAAAATGTTCGATAGTTTATAGTACACTTCCAAATGTTTAATTTGTCCAATGTTTATTTTTTCTGGAAACGTCAACTTTAAATAGATTGTATTAAATTTACATTTAAGGTAAAATTGGAATATTGCAATTGTATTCAATAAACTAAAAAACAGGCCTGGTCCTACAAACTTATCGATCTCTCGGTCTGAGACGCTGGCGTATGGAAGGGCCCATGCTTCCACTTCGGAATGCTCCGTTTGCTCGAATACTAGAAAATTGTCGTTTCCGACAAACATAGTGTTTGAAATAGGCATAGATTACTAGATTCCAAATACCACGAGTGAAGTAAAGCGAAGGGGCGAAGTTGGAAGCCACCACGTATAAGAATGAGAATGGTCTCTGTCCGCTGTCGAGGAAGGTGAATATTTCCAGTGGAAGATGGCACAACGAGAAGGTCACGAACAATGCTATGAATAATTTTATCACATAGAAATAGGTAATAATTCTCTCCCGCAGTACAGTGAAGTAATTTCGGACCAACAAACAATATATTCCTAATATTGCAACTGTAGGTATCACATATATGATGATGACATCTGTCACTAGAAAAGCGGTGTGCAGATCCACAAATCTTGAATTGAGAATACAACTTGGTATTTGATATGGGGGGACATCTTTGTCCACGATAATGATATCACCTTTAGTATACAAGACAACACTCCAAATATTAAAGGCCGCGCTGAAAAACCACCATAAGCTGGTAAAAAACATACACCTCGCCACTGTCACAATCTCCCGTGTCGGACATAACACTCGCATAGTTTTCTCCGCAGTCATAAACAATATTGTGTACGGCACCACGGTTTTCGTCAAATACATAACGAATTTGTAACATTTGCATAGATAGGCAGTGGATTCTCCCCCAACCACTAGGAATAACACATGGGCTGGAATAGAGAGAATTCCATTTAGGAAATCAGCTGTCGCAATCGAAAACACAAAAATATTTGTAGATCTTCCAAGCAACCTTCTCCGAGCAATTAATGTGATTATAAATCCGTTTCCAATCACTATAAGAACACACATTGTAGCTTCTAGAAAGACAATCACGTTTAGAAACTGGACATACTCTTCTCCGGATACTTGATATGTGTCATTTGTCTGGTTCAGGTTGGCTGTAGTATTGTCCATCGTTTGTGATGAGATGGTTCCGGAAATTGGCTTTATTCCGTAAGTCTCCCTACAGACGTCTTCGTACTTGAACTCATTTGTAGTTATTGAAGTCTATGTGGTACATCCGTCGTCATTAACACTAAAGTAAGTCCACTTTGAACAAATCCCTTTGATAAACAATATAGTCCATTAAAAATTTACTTCATAGATCGTCTAATAGTTCTGATTGGGAAATGAAACTCCTCCTAATTGCTCTATCCATCAGAGGATACATAAAAACATACGGTTTTTGAAAACTTCAGACATAAGCAATGTGTAAATCAAATCCATGATGACGATGATAAACCGTGCTTACAAAGAAAGATGATGTTCTCAATGTGGAACGGTGTAGATAAAAGAAATGGTAATTGATGTCGCCGCTGTGACAGGTGAATTGTCTATAAAGCTCTGCTATGGAGCCATGGTGCGTATGCACCTTTTTACTTAGAGTAAGTTGTAGTCGTTATCAGCGGTATCCGACCTAACGCTATCGATTGGGTTTGCTGTAATCACTGACAGCACAGCGCTGTGTAGAAATGGTCACTTGTCCCAGTCCGGATACCGACGTATTATCACTGTCACCTCCAATGTCTACCCTGTGTATACCGACTCTGTCCCAGTCCGGATACCGACGTATTATCGCTTTTATCTCCAATGTCTTCCCTGTGTATACCGACTCTTTTTCAGTCCGGATACCGACGTATTATCACTGTTACCATCAATGTCTACCCTGAGTATACCGACGTATTATCACTGTCACCTCCAAGGTTTACCTTATGTATTCCGACTGTGTCCTAGTCCGGATTCCGACGTATTATCGCTGTCGCCTCCAATATCTATTCTGTGTATACCGACATATTACCCCTGTCATCTCCAATATCTACCCTGTGTATACCGACATAATCCCGCTGTCACCACCAATATCTGCTCTGTGTATACTGACATATTACCGCTTTCATCTCCAATATCTACCCTGTGTATACCGATATATTATCGCTGTCTCCTCCAATGCCTACCTGTGTATACCGACTCTGTCCCAGTCCGGATTCCGATATATTATCGCTGTCACCTCCAATATCTACTCTGTGTATACCGACATATTACCCATGTCATCTCCAGTATCTACCCTATGTATACCGACATATTATCCCTGTCATCTCCAGTATCTACCCTGTGTATACCGACATATGATCGCTGTCTCTTCCAATGCCTACCTGTGTATACCGACTCTGTCCCAGTCCGGATTCCGTAAACCGACTATGTAAATTAAGTTTCCACACAGGCAAACAGCATGATATGTAGGTGGCCCTCTTTACGCTTTGTGAAGAGCAGAAATACTAATTCATCAACAGAAATTAGTTGTTTATGCTCAATACGCGGCCATAGCCTGATTAATTGAATTTTTAAAATAATTCGTTTACAACACAAAATGAAAAAGGTCAGAAGGAAGTTGATGCGAGAAGATGTTAACCTGTGTACCAGGGTTAGCACAATCAGATACATGTACCACCAATCAATGACGCTGTGTGTGACTTATATTCAACAATATATTCAAGGAACCTAGAGAATAGCAATATCTTTTATTGGAACAACTATATTTATTTCACTAATTGGTTTTCTTTACCCTAGACAACGAATCCTGATCAGGACTAGCGTAGATGAAATAGGAATTCAGAGCTTAAGAAGACATTCAGGCCGTTTATAAATACGATTCTATCACTACACGCTGGTATTATTTACTTCTTAGAACATGAGATAAATCCTGCAACAATTGGATGCCATGCATTTCTACTATATTGATCAGAGAATTTCTCTTCGGGTACAAAGAATGTACTTTCTCTGTAGAACGCTTACACTGCGACATTTAGAAACATATCTCACAATTCCATAGTTGTTGTATGTATAGTTTTCTCTTCACTCTCTTTGGCTGTTTTAATGCTACAAAACAATTTTGTATTTTCATTCTGGAAATGGTACACCACGTATAACAATCGCTCTTCCTGCAAACTTCTTCATTATATGTATTGACAGACACCTGATATTTTAACTGGAATGTACGCAAAGGATTGATTTTTGTTACTCTATGAGTTGCACAAGATGATATACTTGAATAAGAAATTCGTCATTTGAATTTAACTTTAATAATCTTCTTTATATTGTTTTTATTAAATTTTGAAATTATGTTTGTGAAAAGGGTTATAAATGTTTTACTTGATTAGCTATCAAATCAAGTGTCAATATCATACATGTAAAAGGGATTTGTTATGCCTGCTGCCCAAGTCCATGTCTTGCTAACGTCTGCACAATTAAATATTCTGAAATGAGGAGATATTTACTCGAATCATTCGAACATATCAGAGATGTGCCGTTCAATTTCCACTCGTTATCTGGAATGGTTAGAATGTATAAGAATTGACTTGAGCAACTCAGACAGTATAATGATAAATTTAATTGTTTTTCAGTGCATGCTTGATCAGAATATTTGGTCCTACCTATGCCGGTTTGATCAGACTCTCTGGTCCTTTCCATGCTGGTTTGATAAGACCTTCTGGTCCTACCTATGTCGGTTTGATAAGACTCTCTGGACCTTCCTATGCCGGTTTGATCAGACCCTCTGGTCATACATATGCCGGTTGGATAAAAATCTCTGGTCCTTCCCATGCTGGTTTGATCAGACCCTCTGGACCTTCCTATGCCGGTTTGATCAGACCCTCTGGTCATACATATGCCGGTTGGATAAAAATCTCTGGTCCTTCCCATGCTGGTTTGATCAGACCCTCTGGACCTTCCTATGTCGGTTTGATCAGACCCTCTGGTCATACCTATGCCGGTTTGATAAAATTCTCTAGTCCTTCTTACGCCGGTTTGATCAGACCCTCTGGTCCTACCTATGCCGGTTCGATTAGACTCTCTGGACCTTCCTATGCCGGTTTGATCAGACCCCCTGGTCATACCTATGCTGGTTTTATTAGACTCTCTGGACCTTCCTACGAAGGTTTGATCAGACCCCCTGGTCATACCTATGCTGGTTTGATAAAAAATCTCTGGTCCTTCCTACGCCGGATTGATCAGACCCTCTGGTCCTACCTATGCCGGTTTGATCTGAATCTCTAGTCCTACCTGTGCCGGTTTGACCAAATCGCTGGTCCTACCTATGCCGGTTTGATCTGAATCTCTAGTCCTACCTATGCCGGTTTGACCAAATCTCTGGTCCTTCCTACGCCGGTTTGATCAGACTCTCTGGTCCTACCTATGCCGGTTTGATAAGAATCTCTGGTCCTACCTATGCCGGTTTGATAAGAATCTCTGGTCCTACCTATGCCGGTTTGATAAGAACCTCTGGTCCTACCTATGCCGGTTTGATAAGAATCTCTGGTCCTACCTATGCCGGTTTGATAAGAATCTCTGGTCCTACCTATGCCGGTTTGATAAGAATCTTGTCCTTCCTACCGGTTTGATCAGACTCTCTGGTCCTTCTACGCCGGTTTGATCAGACTCTCTGGTCCTACCTATGCCGGTTTGATAAGAATCTCTGGTCCTACCTATGCCGGTTTGATAAGAATCTCTGGTCCTACCTATGCCGGTTTGATAAGAACCTCTGGTCCTACCTATGCCGGTTTGATAAGAATCTCTGGTCCTACCTATGCCGGTTTGATCAGACCCTCTGGTCATACCTATGCCGGTTTTATCCGACTCCTTGCCCCTCATATGCCGGTTGGATCCGACTCTCTGCTCCTATCAATGACAGTTTGGACAGAAGACTCCGATGGTATGATTGATCCCCTGTTTACAGTTTCATATAAAGAAGGTCGGTGTTAAGACATGTTTCTCATAAAATTGACGGATAGCAATAAAACGCCTGGCAGGTCAGATCCATCGGTATTCTTAGCTGGAGATGTTTATGTCCTGCTAAAGTTGTCTAGGATTTTCTAAAGTTTAGGATTTACGACCGACGTAAATGATATGCTTTACACTGACAAATGCATTTAACAGAGTGAATTGTCGATCCGGTTACCGAATACAAGTGTATACACTGTTATCATTTACGGACATAAGACTTTATTATAATTTGTGACTAATATATAGCAGTTCACATCCTCCTGTGTCAGATAGGCCTTCTAGAATAATAGGGAATGGTGTACAATGCATGTGAAAATGAATTAGCTCCTGTATAGGAGAGTCAAATCCTGACATTGCTATAGTGTCGCTGTGTTTGATGTAGTCTGAAATTATAAAGAGCATATTCTCAAATGCATGTCAAATCCGGGAGTATCAGTTCCGATAGATAATGCGATCAAAGTTTCTTGGGTTTTTTTTCAAATATTGTCAATAACTTCAGTACAACTCCCCATAGATTATCGGAGGTTTTCTCTATTCTAAAATTTCTGATTCTTTATCATTTATGCTGTCAAATGAATGTGAATTCCTTTCGATATTAAACTAATCAGAATGAACCTGCTAATTGTTTCGCTACAAATTGGTTATATGTATACCTTATAAATCACATACTGTCAACTGTGAAAAACGTAGAAACTGCGCTAAAAGTACTCTACGTGACGTGTTCGTCTATGATTCACGCTCATAGAAATAATAATATTCGTATGCGAATAGTCATTGAATAGTAAATACCCTTTATATATTTCAAACTTTCCATTTATTAACAATCTGTAGCGGTAACGTTGCATTTTATATCAATTATGATCAATAGAATTTTAAAATGACTTCTGGAGGGTGAGTTTTATGAACGAATATTACTTGGTGTGCAAAGAAATCTTCGTGATGAATTTCCTACAATGCAATAAACACCATCACACATGTATACTCTGATGCATGAAGTCGAATCGCGAAAAGAGTTTCTGTTTTAAGCAAAAATCGCGAAAGTTAAATAAAATTAAAATCATTGTTGTGATATTACCTGGATTCCTGGAGTCAGCCGTCGCCTTTCCTATTATTCTATATAGCTATGCTTTATTATGATACATATTTCTCCTCTATCACTCATAACAACATATACGTCTTTGAGATGTTATATTGGAAGTAATTGATCATTTCAAGATACAATGACTGACTAATAGTGGTATTGATAAAATTATGGTAGTACATGTAGTTTTCATTGATATCAACATAGTTTTTATAGAACTTTAGCTGTTAAAATACGAGTATTTTGATATAGTAGTCTTCGTACGTGTTACAAATGTATTTTGAATCCATTAAGCTTATATATCATTATTTACCCCTTGAAATGAAAGGCAGACAATGGTTCTTCTCTAAATAGTATCAATCCACATCGCTTATTGTGTTATCCGTAATAAGTAATGAAAGGCCATAATGTCTATCTCAAAAAAGTACCTATATGTTAACGAACTGCCAAATACATTATTGCCTGTGATAGTCAATACATCGAATTTAGTGTGCGGGCCGTCTATGTCATTAGAGAATAAGTGT
This sequence comes from Argopecten irradians, assembly GCF_041381155.1. Taxonomy (NCBI): domain Eukaryota; kingdom Metazoa; phylum Mollusca; class Bivalvia; order Pectinida; family Pectinidae; genus Argopecten; species Argopecten irradians. Next base: position 7,138,264 of record NC_091140.1, on the reverse strand, counting down.
GGAGAGGGACAGCTGTACAAAAGCCTTGCCTACCATGTCTAAATTCACTTAATCCCCGTAAAGCCTAATGTGTTGATGGATGGTAATGGGCAAGGCGACCGGAGTATAAGTCAATCAGTCTTTACCCCAATGATGGACGTCAACCTATCTCTTTTAACGGTTAATTTGGCGTAGATCTCTGATTTAGTTTTTACCAATTTGATACCCAAATCACTCCAAGACATTATCTACTTTGTTGTGGTGCCCCTCGATAAATCGGATTAAAGTCATGGATTAATCAAATATCAGAAAGTAAATGAATGTTAAATTGAATTGTTTCTCCTTTGTGCTCTCAGTGTTCTGTTGACGTGCTGATAAAGTCAATATTATATGAGAACGTTCAAAGTATCCACTTAAAATAGAGATATACCTGCTGAATCCCCTGGCTTGATGCTTAATGCGTGTTCCAATTCTGGAAACACACATATATATATATATATATATATATATTAGTGCAAAAAAACAGTTCGCCATTTTATCAGAACAATTACAATTGCCTATATGCTATTAGTATGGAAGCTATTTGATCGCAAAAACTTGAACTTAGAGAACACTTCGATCCGAAAGTGGATATCTTAAATATGTCGTTTTGTTTTATTTTTAATAAGTTAACACACACACCCTGATTACTGATTGGGCTTAAATGTCAAAGAGAAGTTCACAAATGGATCTTTCCACGCTGAATGCAGAAGTGAGAAATCATACGCGAAAGAACAGCAATCGAATATGGTGAATTTTATATTAGGCTTCGTTGATTATTTTCTATTTTTATTTGCCGACATTTAGTACTTGAAAGTTACAATTGTTTATAGATTACTTATGGCTTAGAATAGAAATATGTAACTCTGAATAGAATTAGAATTACTATACACATGAGGAGTGTGGACAAGAAAAGATTGCTAGCGGATATATACGTCTGTGCATTATTGCACTACTCGCCTTTGCAAATCGTAGAATTCAGTCACGTTGTAACTACTTACTATACTGGTATGAAGGCAAGTGTAACACAGTTCGTATGAAAACTGTGGCTACAGATGCAGCTTTCGTCAAGACAATGCTATAGCCTCGGTTGAATGATTTTACTAATCTGCAAACGCGGGTGAATGACCTATCAAACATGTATGTCTTATTAGTGTCTTCAAACCTACTCTCATACCATGAGAATATACCCGAGTGTACAATTTACACCATAACGTCCTTCATACATAATAAAGTCAGTAACTTAATGTATGATTGTGTCGAGACAGAACAATAACCTAACCAACTTAGATCTGCAACTGGCGAGTCAGAAACGATTGGATTACATTTGCACATCTCAGGAGAAATGCATACATTTTCCTAATTATCGTCAAGTTCCTTTCAAAATGACAGTACAATTATTCCCCCCGACACACATACAATTCTAAAATATTATTTTATTGTTAAAAAAATCAAACACAGAGGATCACATAGCAAGACAAAGAAAGTTGATAGGGCGATTGTATTCTCTCATACTTCACTGGGATATTCTGCGGTTTCTAGAGGAAAGACACTTCTATTTTATACAGCTGAGTATAAGACAGGTCACAACTACTAGCTAGACAATTACACGTTGTCGTTTATACAACTGAGTATAAGACAGGTCACAACTACTAGCTAGACAATTACACGTTGTCGTTTATACAACTGAGTATAAGACAGGTCACAACTACTAGCTAGACAATTACACGTTGTCGTTTATACATATGACTTATATTGTTATTGAAGTCATCAAAGTTAGCTAGACAATTACACGTTGTCGTTTATACATATGACTTATATTGTTATTGAAGTCATCAAAGTTAGCGGATAACGACGTTTCTGCATTCGTTGTTGAGTTACAGTAAGGTCATCAGTAATTCTATAAACTGGCCATTTTTACAGCAACCTTTTTTTGTATTTTATCTGTGTGTTTTGTTTGGGATTTCATTATTATTTTTATTTTGCTTATTTGTGATGCAAAGTTTAAGCTGTTACAATTATTGAAATATCCGAGTATAGCTTTATTTTTGCTATCAGAATATCGTGTAATTTAGTATAAAGCCTTATACAGAAGGCTAATCAGCTGTTCAATTTCCTATATGTTATATGTGTTCTGGTTAATTATCCTTTGAAGCATGCAAGAGGGTTTAACAATATCGAAATCTGCAGCCCAATCTTACATGTGACAATAAACAGAACAACAAGACTGGGCGCATGGATAAAACTCGGAGTATGATTTATAATACAGAATCAATAAAACCACTTCGGTGTTATATATCAACTGATGGGATGTTAACTGCAGTGGCAATTTCATTCTATGACTCACATATTGAGTGTTCTTTACAAGCAAGCATTGGTAAAATTGAAATTTATTCCCTAATCCGTCATATCCAATCACTATTCCCGTATGATATGTTTGCAAATGTCACAAGTGTTACTAAGCATTATGCAAAGAATCATAGATACAATGTAGTTCAATAGGCGGAATGAAATAAAACTATAATTCGGTTAATAAATTACATCAATTCCAACGGAAGATTTCGAATGAGCTAACCATTAGCTTTATTGTATTAGAGTGCTTAAGTTTTTTAAACGACGGTGCTTTATCAATTTAATTTATCGTGTAAGTAAACTGTTTCAATGGTGTTAATCATTATTAAACATGTCTTTTAATACAACTTGGCGTTAGATTTTTTTACGAAATTACTCGAAGAGAACATAATTTCTGAGCAAATAGGACAACACCTAATTTAGATTGTCATCGGTTTTGGTGTATTTCAATGAAGTACCCTTTGTTTTATCATAACAAACATAATCATTTCTTGATAGAAATCATAACAGGGACTACGTAATGATAAACGGGTTTATTACTGTATTATTATTCCACCTTTCACACAAAATAATTGATGAAAAGTTTTAGTTAAAACACATAAGAATATTTATTCCCTTAAGTAATAAGTATTCGTAAGTCATTCTATATATCATATTATATCTTTATCTTATTGACATCAACTGATTTTGCAAAAATGTTCTAATAATTGAATTGTTTATGTTTTTATATTTAATTTCTGATTCTTTTGTTGCATACCAGTATGAAAAAATAAAATCGAAAAAGGCGCGAACACCCAACGATACAATAGAAATATTGAGTATTGATTTAGATAAATAATCCATGGGAAAATCAATAGAATTGTACGTGTGAACTTATTTTATTTCATCAAGTGGTCTGGAAAATCAATTATAAGCATCTTTTTAATTTCATGGGAGTATAAAATAAATTTTGTATGCAAACTTTTGTGTGAATCCGGTACGCAAACAAAATTTCTTCATACCCCGAAGCATTTAAAAATAGTGTCATCAATGTTTAAAAATGGATAATTGATTATGACGTCATAGTTTGACGTCAATAAACAATGACATGGCATCAGGATTCGAGGACGAAATGGCAAAATGGAACTAATCCGAAATAGATAACGCATATATGTATGTTCTATAATCAAATTGTTCGATGGATGACCACAAAGCTAGTATTTTAATTATTTTAACTTATGAAATATATATATAATAAGTCATTGGGTCATGTTACCCTCGCGATGCTATTATGTCAAAATATGTCTTTGTAAAAAATGATAGGTTATGTCATGGGCTCAAATCTTAAAGTCACTGCTATGATGCTCGATAAGGTATAACGTCTAGAAAGTCCACGAATATACCTGGCAGGCAGCTTACATGTATGTCGTCCACGTAACCCTCTGCATTTAGTACCATGCAATACGTCAACCATCTAACCAGCAACCACGTGGAATATCAGCAGAGTTTCAACAATCACAGTGAATCACTGAACATGACAAGAGCTTCTCAGTTTCTGTTTATAAGTGGTCATGAATGTCACTTGGCAGAAAGCCATCAGATTTGGAGTGTTGTGTTGATGATCAGGTCCGTTGAGTGTCGTCGTGTTTCTATAATAGGTGTTTCTGTAGGGCATCGATTGCTGACATTTTCCTTAATCCCAATCACCCGGGAACTTGTGAAAGAAAAACTGCGTTACAATTATTCAATATGTTTTATTTGAACACACTGGTAATTAGGCTACTCTTCATTATGACAGTCATTAACAGGTGTTTGTCTCAACACCGAGTCTTTCTTATAGCGAACGTGGAATATGTCTAGTTTTGATTTTTTTTAACAACCAGCATATGTTTTCTAAGCCAGTGTAATGCTGTACTTTCCTGAAAATGATATTTATTAGATTATATGAGGAAGCACTCATCATGAAGGTTATGATTTCTAGCGAATCAACCATGTTTTTCTCTTCAATCTTTGTTTGATTTTATATCATGTCTACAACCAGCACGAGACTATTCCCCAGGGAAGTTAAATCGGACTTTTATAAAGATTTAGCAGAATATGTTACAGATATGTTAAGGTGGTAAAATGCTAACTGATACCTTAGTGTATGTCGACACACATAATATGTGTAAAGAGCAACTGTACGTTGTCTGTAACACTTAATACACGTGAACTATTCTTTTTTTTAATATTACTTCTAGTTTAATATCATTACTGTTACAATGTCTTCAGCTCTGATAAAAAACACAGCGTATTTCAAAGAGTTGTTTGCTTGGCATATAGTACATTTTCTATATTATATAGATTATTATTAAAAAAACAGAATCGCCCTTATCTGTTTTATATGTCATTAAATAATATAAAATATACCTCCCTCTCACATCCCTTTTTACTTTATATTTGAGTTTGTTTTATGTGATGCGTTATGAAACCCGTTTCAAAGTTTTAAAATTAAAACTTCTTACACTTGTTTCATAAACCCTCATATGAAGTGTACATTCATTTATGATCCTAAATATATACCTATCGGGATAAAAGTCAATACATCCAACATGGCATTTCCAAATTCATCGACTAGCTTTAATTATTCCTTTACTTAAGTTTGAACCTCTGTTTTTTTCTTATTGATTCCATCTGCTGGTTACACTTAACTTCACTGAATCACTCACTGTTGATTTTGAATCTCCCAACAGCATGTCTTGTGTTTCCTAAGAATTCATTACATTTAGAAAACTGTTGTGAGAAAAATGATTACTTGTAACTGTATTACATTTTGAATAATATTGCTTAGTTGTCTAATTTGTTGTACAGGTAAACTCTTCTTTAATTGAAAATTGGCCGTTTTATTACCACGAAAACGCCTTGAAGAAAGTATATAAAAACATACATTACATAACGATGACCCATGACAATAAAAGGTCATCAAACAAACAAAATTCCCAAAATGTTCAGGTCGGGTGCAAATTTTATGCCACATGGCGGAGGAAGTTAGCATGAACTCCTATGTGTACCTATTCGTATTGGCCATTAAATTATAGTTTATGATTGAAAGACATTTTATTTAATCAATATGTGTATTATTCATAATAAATCTTGTGCTAATACATCTTATTACATGTCACAGCGTTAAGTTGGAATTTGTCAAAGCCATGAAAAACACAAAATGCTAGTAAATGCAGATAGAATGTCAGGCTTAACCACTAACAATAGCGCCATTAACTCGGGACATACTCTGAAAACACCAGTATTTTAATTTTTCATTCTTGTATATTAAATGTAGATCTACAAATCGCCACTTTTATTCAGATGATTCCACCGTTGCGCTGTTGATACGATTTGACATGAAAGTAACACGGACTAACTATAGTAACGTTACATTATTTCGGATTTGGATAAATGTTACGAACGTCATTCAATTTTTATGAACAAATATTGTTATGATATCTGTTATCGTCGAGTTTAAAATAAGTGATGAAATAAAGTTGTTTACGAACACTTTGTCCACATTAATTTCAACCCACGCAAAAGGAATCATGCATTGCCCCGTCAAACATACAAGATCATATCCCTATGGCCGGTTTATCAGGAGACCAGACAAACAGTGACGCGACCAATGGATAATAATCCTGTCAGGGTTCACGTGATGCATGGAAGAAGATACGAGTTATATTTTGGTGAATTGGTCCCCTGGTCAATCATGGGAACAGTGCGATTATCATTGTCGTATATGTCAAATTAAATATTGTTATTGGTCCATGAGCTCGCTAACTTCTTTTAGAATTATCAATCTTCAGTCGGGTGTTTGTTGAAACCCTCCAGGAGATGAAAACAATATTTGTTTAATGTATTGACAGACCGGCAAAAACACGTGTAGCCCAGTTCTAGCTCAAGGGACTCGTAAGATTTTAAATAAACTTTACTACATGTTTTCGCTCTCGAATATTTGATACTAAAACATTTTTACGATTTCCATAGGTTCTCATGTTACCTTCAATAAGGTTTCCATCAGTTCACTGTCCTCAAATCAACTGGGACAACAGCACACTTAACACACCTTACATATACATGTACATCCGTTAGGACAAAACGGTTTTATATTCATGGTAGGGCAATATAAAACAGTTTATTTTCCTTACAACTTACAGAGTGCATCTCACAAAGGTTAAGAAATGGTGTATGATTATATTAATGCATAGCAGATTACTGTGCTATAGTGAGAGTAAGTATTCCGCCAGCCAGGATCGAACCTTCGACACCGGATTTTCTGGTCCACCGCTCGGTCGACTGCAATAAGCCGGAAGGGAACCGACATATTTACAATTAAATCAATCTCATACATAGCTTATACTTGAAGTTATATTTTACACCAAATGGTTCAAGGCAAAAACGGATTTTTTTCAGCCGGGATCGAACCCGTCCGACTAAGATAAAGGGAAATACCCTATTGGGGAAGCAACAGAAATACCAGCAGCTGGTTGAGGGATGTCAATAGCGGGGATGGAAGACATGGTGCCTAACTATAGAAGTTGGATGTAGTGGTTTCCTCGGTCAGTCAATTTGGCGAGTCTTACGACTATTAGGAGTCATAGGAGTAGATCGGCGACATCTGATAGAAGCTGTAAGTAGGAAAGCAAAGGTCAGTTCCACCAGCTGGAGAGAGGAGAGAAAAGTGGATTAGTCACTAGACAAGGTGCTAGCCACAAAATGACGACAGAGAATATATACCTCACCGTCCGAGATGTCCTCATGCAGTAGATGTTCAAGATGTAGTAACTACATGCACCTAATGAGGGGACCGGTAAGCATTGGAGACATCCAGAGCATTCAGCTATATTTAACATCAAAACGTAATAACGAGGAGTAATAAGAAACCAATAGCATATTTACTTGCAAATGTTTCCATCTATCTAATTAACTATTTTTATATTATCCTAATTTCTGACTTGTGCTTGAATCCAGATTTTTCTCTTAACATTCAACAAATAGATGTCTTTAGGTTTAATTTAATAATTTGTTTAATTTCAGAAATACATACATTTTCAAACAGAGATATTTGAAGCACCCCCGGTCCAGCCCTATGTTTAAACAAGTTCGAGTACCAAAAAATCTCCTAAATGTGATTTGATCAATAAATGTCTAGACATGATAAAAAATGTTTCAATTCATTAAAGGAAATTTCAACCATGTTTTAGTTTATTTAAGTCACATATCTGTCAAAAATATCGCATTCGGCAATTGTTTTCCTTGTTTTTAAATATATGGTGTTTTACGGTTGTCACACGGTGTCGTTTCCCAGATTTTTTCACAATGATATTATTTTCACTTTTAAGTAGACATAATAACTATCAGGAAAGAACATGACATATGAAAAATGTCACAGTTACTTTTACTATTTAAACAGTTACTATTAAACACCTTAGTTTTTGTTCAGAACAATTATTGTCAGTTTAGATTGTAAACTATAAATTCTGCTTCATATATATTAAAAGTGTACAACATTGGTGTCGTCGCGTTATCAGGATAGTGCAGCCCACAAACAGAACACTAAACATGTTGTCGGCTTAAATCATCGTTAACCATAGCAACACATCACGTGCTTTCATGTCCTTTTCTTAAGTCATGTGTGTTTTTCAAGCAAACCTCATCGACATTATCAGTTCATATATCTTATATATATATATGTATGACGTCAATTGGCAGCCATTACTCTGTCATCAATATATTCAGTGCTAACACAAACAAAATGGAGAAGTCAACAACGAACAAAACAACAAGGTCAAGGTGGCATTCTGTCTAAATATAGAGTCCGTCTTAAATCCTTATTTTGTGTTTAATAACCATACGTCAATGACCAGGGGCGTAGGAAGCGGGGGGGGGGGGGGGGGGGGAGGGGGAGAGGCGTTCCGCAAGACTGGGGGGGGGGGGGCAAACATGTCTTTTTGACCCCCCCCCCCCCCCCCCATTTTCGCCGACTGAAATTTTCTAAAAATGCTTATTTGAAAGAAAAAAGGGTCCTCCGGCACATTTTTCGTACTTCTTTCTAGAAAATTTTCCGCTACGCAGCTCATTTCCTAAAACGTTTAAGCACATAATGTCAAACCTTAAATAGTAAAAATTCAATACACACGAACTAGACTAAAAATGTCCATCAAGGGATTATATGTACTATTTTAAAAAAGATGTCTCTTAAAAGATCAATTTGTTTATATGTCTTAGCGAGACAATTAATTCATTTTTTATGTTACACAACAATGTGCCGATGGTGTGAAGCCAGTATATTCAGATTGAGCAGGGTTGCATAATGTTATGACGACACAATTATCATTTCTAAATGCAGGTAGCTTTAAATCGAAAAATTACCATGTTAAGAACGCTTTATAATCATTAAAATACATTGTAAAACTCATCTCAGCCATTCTAAATCGTAACTTTTTTCCCCGGGGGAGACCCCCGGACCTCCCAAACACCAAAATCTCGCGCTTTCTGGCGCTCGAAAATTCATCAAAACTCATTTAAGCTATTCTAAATCGTAATATTTTCCCGGGGGAGGCCCCGGATCCCCCAAACACCAAAATCTCGAGCTTTCGGGCGCTCGCAAAATCATCAAAATACATTGTAAAACTCATCTCAGCCATTCTAAATTACAATATTTTTCCCGGGGGTCACCCTCAGACTCCTAAAACACCAAAACCTCGCGCCTTCGACGCTCACACGCTAATTGGGCCAATTTGCGTATTCGTTAATTTCCTTTTAGCGACCCCACTGTCTATAAATGTGTTCAAGGATCAAACTTAATGATATGTGAAAAATGTACATAAAGCATATATGGTTGGGAGTTGAAATAATCTCCTCATATAGGTGCGGCGGGGGGAGGGGTGGTTACAAAATATTGAGGACCTTTGCTCCCCCCCATTACGTTTCATCTTCCTACGCCACTGATGAGAATAAGACAATAAATATTTCCCATGTGATACTTCTCCCATTGACTGTGGTATATGATAGTGTTAATCAAACAAACCTCAGGCTCAAATAAACGCGGACCAATGAAATCAAAACCAATTTTTCTGTTCTTTTTATCTACAATGTAGCTAACGTTGTTTTAAAAACCAAGATCTATGATATTGCATCACAACAAACTTGATAGCAATTCCATTGCAAAAATATGTCGCCGTTTTATCAACTAAATTTAATGCCAAATGCAACCTGCTACATCGATAAACTGTCAGGCGATATTGGACTTTTATTCCTATTGGCGGTCACATACATGTTATGGAAATATGCTTATATGACAGATGTAATTAAATTATACTGTCAGTGTACGTTTTCAAACTATCATACTTGTAATGCCAACATATAGTTTCAATACTTCTGAGAGATCAAATTGAAGTGCGATATATATCAATTATGGACCTTTGTTGAGGTCAATATGGTGTTATATTGCCCGAGTAGAATAAATAATAACCGAGGGCGTAGCCCGAGGTCATTATTTGAAATTCTACAAGGGTAATATTATACAATTAATAGCATTTTGATGAGTTCTGTGCATGTTTTTATTGACCAAAGAAAAATTATCGACCGAGGACGTAGTCAATTTGTGGAATTTATGATACAATTGCTTTATTATTTCAAGTGGTTATCTAAATATGAAACAATTTCTGCTTTTGGAATAAACAAATGCGGCTGTGTGAACGCAGCTGTGTGAAACGTATACGTGGTATAAGACCAGTGCCTAATTAACTACTGGTGATCAATCATCCGATAGAGACAACAGGTCAAGCGATAAGAGGATGGGACTATTTCCACGGACGAAGGTATGCTGGAACAGAGATTGACTTGAAGACGACAGATTTCTCACGCCGTGGTCATGCTGGATATCCGTATTGATTACATGTCTATTTTATTCCGATTTCCATGTCTCCTTAAACGAAAAATAATAGACAACTTGCCCGAAGACCTCAGTAAAAGTCTAATCTAAATCAGCAAACTGGTCAGCAAGCCAGAAGAGTATTCTGTTCCTAATAAAAGGATATATTGTGCGAAAGGAGTTCATAGCTCGACTAATATCTAAAAGACATTACCATTTTGGAAACAAAGCCTCGAGGTTGGCGTTAATATTTTATGAGAATCCATGATGAATAGAACATTAAAGCATACAGAGCAATAGCAATTGAAACATTCAAACAGCTAACAATTTGATAAATTACTATAACACGTTTTGGGGATGATTTTAGTTGACAAGATATTCACTATTGGAATATCTTTTCTTGTCCTATCTTCTTATATTTTCATATGCCCCTATATCGTCAATGGGAGGGGAGTTGCATTCAAATTAGCATAATCGCAATGATGTTTGAACACACACCCGATGCAGGATCGGACTACTTCACAGATTACAGATTATTCTACTAGGGTAATACAACACCATATGGACCGAATGAAATGTTTTAGCTTTATATTGTATTCAATTTACTGATGTGCATGCTAATTAACAAAAACAATAGCCATAGAACGCCACTCTGAAGAAACCAACGTTAGGGCAATAGAGTTTACATTGAACTATCAACCCAGTTTTGACGTAACTAAATGAATATTGACTCAGAGTTTCTACCAATTTTATATCGTATAAAGTACAAACATAAATGGAGAATAGGTACAATTTTATGTGGAATCCCACGTTTGAATGCTAGATATGAATATGCCATAGCTTTATTGGAAATTGTAGGAAAGGACGATTGGAAAGGATAAGATGACAAATTATCAAATTAAAGACCACAGATCACATTTCAGACTACCTGGATTTTTTACACCCAATAGAAATAGAAGTTGCATTCTTTAAAAAAGTAATAAGATAATCCTAGATGCTACTGACGTATAGTTACGTGCAATGCCAAAAAAAGACAACAGACATGTACGTTATTTGTACATTAGAATGTGTTAAAAATGATGAAAAATTTGGTAATATAGTGTTTTGCTTTTATTCGATAAATAACCTCATACTACAAAACATTATATAAAATGAATGATAGGAAACCCATTTGTGTTTTATTACATAAATAACCTCATATTACCCATTTGTGTTTTATTCCATAAATAACCTCATATTACAAAACATTATATAAAATGGATGATAGGAAACCCATTTGTGTTTTATTACATAAATAACCTCATATTACAAAACATTATATAAAATGGATGATAGGAAACCCATTTGTGTTTTATTACAAATAACCCATATTAAAAAATTATATAAAATGGATGATAGGAAACCATTTGTGTTTTTTAAAATAACATAGGAACCCATTGTTTTTATTCACATAAATAACCTCAATTACAAAACATTATATAAAATGGATGATAGGAAACCCATTTGTGTTTTTATAAAACTCATTATTAAAAAACATTATATAAAATGGATGATAGGAAACCCATTTGTGTTTTATTCCATTATAACCTCATATTACAAAACATTATATAAAATGGATGATAGGAAACCCATTTGTGTTTTATTCCATAAATAACCTCATATTACAAAACATTATATAAAATGGATGATAGGAAACCCATTTGTGCTTTTATTCCATAAATAACCTCATATTACAAAACATTATATAAAATGGATGATAGGAAACCCATTTGTGTTTTATTACATAAATAACCTCATATTACAAAACATTATATAAAATGGATGATAGGAAACCCATTTGTGTTTTATTACATAAATAACCTCATATTACAAAAAATTATATAAAATGGATGATAGGAAACCCATTTGTGTTTTATTACATAAATAACCTCATATTACAAAACATTATATAAAATGGATGATAGGAAACCCATTTGTGTTTTATTCCATAAATGACCTCATATTAAAAAACATTATATAAAATGGATGATAGGAAACCCATTTGTGTTTTATTCCATAAATAACCTCATATTACAAAACATTATATAAAATGGATGATAGGAAACCCATTTGTGTTTTATTCCATAAATAACCTCATATTACAAAACATTATATAAAATGGATGATAGGAAACCCATTTGTGTTTTATTCCATAAATAACCTCATATTACAAAACTTTATATAAAATGGATGATAGGAAAACCATTTGTGTTTTATTACATAAATAACCTCATATTACAAAACATTATATAAAATGGATGATAGGAAACCCATTTGTGTTTTATTACATAAATAACCTCATATTACAAAAAATTATATAAAATGGATGATAGGAAACCCATTTGTGTTTTATTACATAAATAACCTCATATTACAAAAAATTATATAAAATGGATGATAGGAAACCCATTTGTGTTTTATTACATAAATAACCTAATTCAAAAATATATAAAATGATATAGGAAACCCATTTGTGTTTTATCCATAAATAACCTCATATTACAAAATATATATAAAATGGATGATAGGAAACCATTGTGTTTTATTCCATAAATAACCTCATATTACAAAACTTATATAAAATGGATGATAGGAAACCATTTGTGTTTTATTCCATAAATAATATAAAAATATAGAAACCCATATTCCATAATAACCTCTAAAAAACATTATATAAAATGGATGATAGGAAACCCATTTGTGTTTTATTCCATAAATAACCTCATATTACAAAACATTATATAAAATGGATGATAGGAAACCCATTTGTGTTTTATTCCATAAATAACCTCATATTACAAAACATTATATAAAATGGATGATAGGAAACCCATTTGTGTTTTATTCCATAAATAACCTCCTATTACAAAACATTATATAAAATGGATGATAGGAAACCCATTTGTGTTTTATTACATGAAAGTTTCCATACAAAATATACTTAACAATAACCATTGTGTTGCTTGTCACATTCTAGAATGAAACTAAATATTGTTATGTTAATAGCATAATATTTCTACTGTAATCATCAATGTGTTAAAACCAACATGATCACTGAAGTGTCCTACAGTTTGAAGAAATACGATTTTGTTTATGTTATGCATGTTATTGTAAAAATGTAAACGTTGCTGAACATACATGTACCATAATGGTTTTATAGCTTTCAGATGATCATTTCGGCTTTGCCTGCTGCCAACTTAATTTCATAATTCATATAAACGCAAATTTATATTGTATAGAATTTGAAAAAAATGAACAAAAGAAGACCAATAATTCGCGATGTCAATTTGTTTAGTGTAAGGAGTTCTTCTGTCCACATATAGAAGTCCTTTACTCCTTTACTACACAGTTCAATAAGCACTTACTACATGGATGTTAATCTCACTTCGGTCGTGCTTAATATAACGTTGGCGTTAATGTAATACCTTAGCCCAAGGAGACGAAACCGAGGTGAATATCATTTTTTGCGAAGTTATTTGAAACTTGCCCTATTCGCATTTCTCATCCTACGTTTCATTAAAACCAGCACGATATATCCATAGCGTACTAGCGCCTTGTTTCAGTAAGTTGATACAGAAGTAAGCCGATAGGAATAGAATCGATAGAAATAAAACAAAAATTACCGAGAATTGATCAGCCCCATCAACAAGTATTACGGAAACTACTTATAACACTATCCCTTAGTCACATACCATATCGCTACTCGCTACCGGTGTATATTTCTAGTTTTCAGTAATGGTTTATCACGCAGGACATCTGCATCTTATTGTTCCGTATACAAGACATTTTTTGTCAGAAAAAGGAGCTGATATCGGGTGTATTTATTATAGTATGAGGTCTACGTACGTCTTAGATAGTTTCAAAATATAGCATCCCTTTCAACAATATATCGACTATTACAGCTAGGTAGAAGAACATCGTTTAACACATTTTGTGTCAAAGCACATTTTCAATATAATGTCTTTTGTTACATGAGAGATTGGTAAGAGAAATACCAGCTGACAATATGGTAAAAAAATGCTTCGTTTTTTTATAAATTCGTTTTGATTTCGTGGTATAGATGATGTGAGTATGACGCATGCATTATCTGAAAAGTTTTTTTTTTTTTTTTTGTATTTCTTGTTATTTTCACCATCACAAACTCTCATAAAACATAGAATGTTTGAATAGGAATGCTTAAACATGATGGTTCAGATCTATGAAAGCACCAATGCACTGTTGACAAAGCGGTAAATGTCGCATGAAACATTTTGAAAGAACGTACAACCGCCACATTCAACGCCATGTTTCAAACTTTCGAGTAATATCGGAAAACCGAGTTGCATCACGTGATCGACATCAGCGATACCCGTATAGATTGGAACCTCCCGAGCCGTATCACGTGGTCAATATCGGCATTGCCCATACAAATCGGAATAGAACGGACCAGTTCACGGATACTTCCGAGCTATTTTAAACGCGTACAAGCTAAAAATCAATATTTCATTTTGATTGTTTAATAACTTTGCGAATACGAACAAAAGTCAGTAAATATCGAAGTTTTAAAATTTATAGAGGCGGAAAAAATATGCAGAACACTTTCAATCATTTATCTATGCCAAATATACAAAAAGTCACAAACCATACAACTTTAACGGATTAATGGATTTAATGGACCAGTAGACACAATCTATTATCGTAGCCCATTGCTTTGTACATAGATCATCGATATTATCGGTCGTTTCCATCCATGCATAAGGATATATTTTTGATCCCTTCAGGATTCATGTTTTGTCGAGTTTATCAAATAATGAATATACGTTATGATGGATACAAAATACTCCGGAACGTGCAATAATTGGTAAATTCGGACAATGCCCCTGAGCTTTAATGCATTGTCTATGGTAAATACATATATGTGACTTGACATAAGATAAGAATGAAATATGGACAGATAGACTATCTGGCGGCACTATGCCATTATCGTAGTGCTAATCACAAATAAACTTAAATGTAACTATTAACTACAAGTTGGATTTTGATAAAAAAAAAGAGTAGATCAATAATAAAATCTGGTTGTAGATGTGTCAATAAAATCTGGTTGTATTGCACAATATATATTTACAAAATTTAAATTGAATATACAAAATCAAAATCGCGATATCAATCAAATATGAAAAATAAATCATACAATATATGCATATACATATATAATAGTGCATTAATATTTCATATAAGTGTAAACTTAAATCGGGAGATAAGTGACCCTACCTCGAAACAAAACCGACAGCTATTTTGTGATTCAAAGGTTGATAATATATAGACAGCAGTTAATGTAATTATCTTGCCTCTCATCGAATAAATAAATACATTTTATGTATAAAATCGGTAGATTATAAGTGATAATTAGTGTGACATTCCCTACAAGGGATCTATTGCACTAAAGAAACAATTAAATCTGTTCTGTGAATATATCATATGGTGTACTCAATAAAATGACATTAGCGCAAAGATGTAGTGCCCTTGCATCTTTCAGTGTACTTCTAAACGAGTACATCTCAGCCCAGATAAGCCCGTATAATTCCATACATGATATATTTATGGTGGGATCACACCCATATGGTGAACGTCGATGTAAGCCAATGTACGTATGAGGATTCGTTTGAAATGAGAGAACTTTTATACATTGTTATTTGAGATTTATAGTCTTTGTAGCGCATTATACTCTATCTAGAGAAATGATTTAAGTTATCGGCAAAAAAGGAGGGGCTGTGAATTGATTCATATTAGCCAACAGTTCTGTGGATAAATCTCTAAGCCTTTAGCTCATGACTTCATCACTACATTAATTTACCATTCCCCGAATCATACTTTTAGCTGTACCTGTGTTTCGCACTTTTAGTGTGCCCGCACTGTCTTTAGTTTTGAAGGCCGGGTTTCTAACAAATAATTTTGCACTTTTAGTGTACATTCCGTTGCGAGCTAATTGATCTTTGTTGAAGAAACCATAACACAATATTAAAATGTCATCTCAACACTCTTGTTTCTCTTGGCAGATTTATTTTTCGGGTTTATCGTGCTGTTCTACTTTGGGAGGTATTACTCTATATGATACAAACTACTATTAAGTTGATATCGAAACGTAATTCATGCAATTTAAGGTTTAATTGGAAGTACACAATGTGACTTTTGGTAGGGGTTTCCCCTAATTAAAATCCACTTTTTACATAGAGCGCATCAGGGGACCAACTTTACTATGATACATTTTATTCAGCGTTGGAAAATAATATTTTATTCCTATTCCGAAGAGGTGGTCCTCCGATGCGCTCGTTCCGGAAAATTAGAAAAACGTGATTGATGAAATATTTTCATTTAATATCATCGAGACTGCGTACGAATTAATGTCAGAACAAAAGCATAAAGTCTGCGTAACTCAGATGGTTGAGACGTGGCTCTCTGTACTGAAGGTTTAGTGTTCGAATCACTACCAAGTCAGAATTTTATTTTTATGTTGACAAGCCACATAAATTCTTTATTTTGTCATATCAAGCACACATATATATATATATATATATAAATGATATAAGCTGTTTTATCCGGAAAATATGCTGGAGTGGCACAATTTTCGACATCATTCCGTGAAACATATCATTCTGAGTCACGTGATTCCCCACCCTGAAGATAGCCAGACTAGAAATAACAATAGTTTGAAAAGAAATATAAAAATACAACTGTAATGATAATGATAAAAACTAAAAATACTAAGCAAACTTTTGTTTTCTTTTTGATGTGAATGTCATTCCATGTAAAGGTCACCTTACCTCAAAGTATTGTTAATAAAAAAACGTAAATAATAAAACAATATATATATACCATCAGTCATACATACCAGAGAGCTCAAATTGAAACAATTGAGAAAAAAACGTGTATATGTTACCCAATCACTTTTGCCTCTCAGACTGCGTCCCGTAACTTTGAAATGGTAAAGGATTTTAATAAACACTAATGTAATTGCAGTTTATGCGATTCAATACAAATGTCATAAAACAAGCCGATTGGTCATGTGTATCGTTAACAGACAGTAAAATGAAGCCTTCCGAAGTATTCTTCTCCACGTGATGTTAGTTTTCGGTTTCTCTCCCATTTTGTGTGATGTTGATATAACGATATTGTGTTACACCAGTTTCTGTCCCTTCATTTTGTCCCTGCTGATTTATCTGCCTGGTGAACCATTATAGCAAATGTAAGCACGACTCTTCATTTATATTTTACAGAGCAAATAAAACTTGAGCACGCACTGCGTTCATCTCAGCAATACATCATTAATGTAAATAGATTGTCGTGATGTGCTGTATCTATCTGAAGCTACTATTATCAATGCCAATAATGTAGAAATGGTTGTAGAAAAAACAACCTATTGATCAGGCTAAGTGATGTGTACTATAACGCACCTGATGTCTAAATAATTGTTTGAATGGTTGGCAATACCAGATAATGATATGTGTGTTTTATTGACACTTTTTATTTAAATAATAATTAAAGGTCTGAAATTGTTTCATATTTCTGAAGCCTAAATCATTGTCTATTGCCAGTGGCCGAATGCTCTGTGTTGTTTACAATTTTTACTTCACGGTTCGGTGCCCGTAAAATAGGGCAGAGGTTCTCTATCACAAGAGGACATTATACCTTTTTCCAATAGTCCTTGAAGCAGCCACGGACTCCATACCTCATCTTATCATATACCAGAAAGTCGTAAAAGAGAGAGGGAAGTAGGGAGAAATATTGTGTGTGTGTGTGTGAAGGGGGAGGGGTGGTGAGTGAGAGAGTGTGTGAAATGGTGTGTGTGTGTGTGTGTGTGTGTGTGTGTGTGTGTGTGTGTGTGTGTGTGTGTGTATTATTGCCTTACCTTAGCTATTAGTAGGACGTTACTTGCATTGATATACATCCAGTCATTCATGGATATCGTAAGTTGTATTCAAATATTTTTAAACCTACTATATTTCTACTGACTTTCTCGATTTTCATTTTAAAACAAGTTCGCGAGGATTTTTTAAATTGTTCGAAATTTCTTATCAGAATCATTGATAGAAATGCTACCTCGAGGAAATAAATTTTCGAACATTTGCTTGGATCGCAAAACACACAAAAGTCAATCGCATGCGAACGAAAGTTGGTCTACAGTAGATTTCGGTATCATGACACATCAAAAATACAGCATGCAAGTTCACTACATTATCAAATCCTGTACTTATTGATAACATTATCAGGGCAGTATGTTGTAAATATCAAAAGATTTATTGATTACCTTAAATACACAGTTTTAGCAAATATGGAATCGCATTCATCATCACGATATGTGATTGAATTAGGTAGATGTGGCGCCTTGTTACACTCGCTTTGATTCAATCATGTGTTCTCCTGTGACTCGTTTATTGTTATCTACACACAGCGTATCAACGTGTAGGTTGTAACATGCATTGATATGTTTCCGCCTATGGGCTACCACACAAAAGATATAAAAAAATCTTTCTGTACAACATATATATTTTGATTATAGGTACCACAATAACAACCCTAACAACCGAAAATGCTCATGTGGTTTTTTGGGGTTTTTTTCAGTCAGAGTTGACACGTCAGATATTATCAGTGCCAGCATCTTTTTGTCCAAACCCGAAGTACCAATACATTTACACTCGTCCGTCCTCCCTTTCCTTTTTTGCATATGTCTTTTATTTTTTTATTTTTACCCCTTCAATCTAACTTGCGTGCACATCCAAGGCCATGCAGCGTACGTATAATTGGCCACACAAAATCCTCCATATCTACTCATACATATTTCATGCTTAAAAAAACCTAATGACGTTTTCACGTGTCATTCTAACTTACATAAATATGCATTTTCATTCTTAAACACTTACATAGATACTTCCATTCTTTATATTTTGGGTGGGTTTTTTGTCCACTTTTTTCATTTTTTTTCTTAAATGTTCCGATGTTTTGGCCTTTGAATTTTGCTGTTCTGTCTCTAATCTTTGTTAATAATAGTGCTTTTCTTCTTTCTTTTATTTCACTTTTATGTCACAATTTATACATTGTGGTCAATTATAGACCTTGCCATATTTGGCTAATAAGACATGATTATCAAAAACATCCCGTTAAATGATGGGCGAAGTGTAAAGAGTGGTTGTACGATTCCCTACTGACAGATTGCACTACTCCCGCCATTCTACGCATATCATATTATTTAGTATTACATATAAAATTACATCGTAAGTATATATGCATCAATTACACGCATACTAAAGGTCTGATGCAAGGAGAATTGAGAAAGTGGTTGGGATGATACCTACCTACTAATCACATATCCCCCATCAGAAGCATACTTATAATGATTTTTAAGCATCTACACACTGCCGCAAAAATAACACAACGATAAATATAAATGAAAATGGTCAACCTTAAGTAGGCTGATTTAGAATTTATTAAAGAGACAATTCAGTCTAAGAGAACATTAAAATTTGTACATATATAAAAAACAGTTCTAGTCGAAATTTGATCAGTCGATTTTACTGTGATATGCCTGAAAAGCCAATTGTGGTGACATATCATTATGTCACTCGCTAGCTGTCCGCCATTACACACTGTGTTCGAAACTTCTTGTATGCCGAACCCTGTCCCTTGCTCGTAGAGTAATGCAACCTTTGCCTAGAACTGCTCAAATCTCTCTGATAGTAGTGTGTTTACCTTATCAGGTGAATTGTCTTGCCTAAAAATCATTGTATCAACTTCTCAGTGGTTATGTAGTTCATTTGTTTAACGTGCGTGACGTTGGCTTGGGTATGGGTACAGCGTCCATATTGTACTTGCTTAATCGTATTGATCAACAATTTGATAATTCAACGATACTACAAAATGTTATTAAAATACTTAACAATGTCGTGGAACTTGTCAATGTTTTACGTTATATGTTTCATAAGAAATGTAGAACAATACCATTTATGTTATATTTTGCTTCTTGGTTATGTGAATTGTCCCTTTAATATGTATATTCAACACAAAAAACAATATAATCAAAACAACATGGTACAAATTAAAAAGAAATATTGAAAAATGGGGCATATGTGGGGTTACCAAAAAGCGCCCCTTTAAAACACAAAAAACCCAACTCCGCTTAGATATGGTAAGAAGGTTGTGGGTAATTTTGGTTAAAAAAGTTTAAATAAAAAGTCTCACAATTTAGCTCTTCTCTTCCAAATCCAGTATGTCTGACTGATGAAAGGGGCTTTAGCATCCCACAATATTATTGACCAATCAGTGTGCGATTTATGCGAAAAGGGGAAGCTCGATTTACTAAGGGGTATAACTCTAACTAACAAACCAATAATGTCCATTAATGGAGATAACTATTAAACCCTCAAGTACCAAAATACGAAAATACTAATACTCTTGCTGTGTGTTTAAGATACATAAATTAAGCTAAACATTGAACTGCCTTTTATGCATCTACACAATGTCGCAGAAATAAATATTAGTGAAAATGGCCAACCTAAAGTAGGCTGAATAAGAATTTATGAATATGTATATTCAACACAAAAACCATGGTACAACTTAAAGATATACATAGTGAAAAAAGAGGCCAATTCGGGGTTACCAAAAAGCGCCACAAAGACATGAAATATCTTCCCCACACATTTCTAATGGCTTATAAATTTGACTCCCGACTCTTTATCCCAAGATGTATTATGTAAGCAGTCCGTTGATGCGACTTCTGTGGTATGACCTAAGACCCTTAGTTCGTTTTTAAAATTGTTTTTACATTGACATTTTTACGTTTTTGATCACTGGTATGAAATGCCTTATAAATTGAGAATACTTTTAATGTTAACAATATATTGGCTTCGTAGTGTGCATATTGGCTAATTCTATATCCAGTTATGATGTATTTTAATTTCTTCAACTTTACTGCGTATCAAAATGCATTAATTGCTTCTTCGATGTTTAAGCACTGTTTATACAATACCCACCCGATTGCAACAAAGAATGAAAAAAATATATTGTTAGAAGTCAGAAATGTTATTCATATGTTTTCCTTTTTTACTTTCTCCTTTTCCCCCTTCCCATACTTATTGCTTGTACGTTTGCACAACGTGATATGTGATATTTTGGATTAATAGTGACCAAAGGTTTGTTTACTTTACCAATTCAGATTATGACATACCTTTTTGTTAATTCCAAAGTAAATACCTAATGATTTTATTACTGTCTTCCAAGTTATTCCTAATACTTGTTTACCCTTATTTATGCCCAACCATAGACAGGATAAGGGACACTCTTGTCCTCTATGAATAACATAATCGGCAGATAACCAGTTATATGTTAGCAACACCCCTATTATTTGTATAACAAGTTAAACAAGTGAACCTATCCTAAAATTTTGTGTAAAATTCCACGGTAAAGCAGTCCATCTCTGTATTTCTTTTCATTTTATGTATTGATACTGTGCATTATTTTAATGTAAGCATTCCTTCACAACAATTTCTGTCTTTTTCAGCCAGCGTGATTACTTGAACTATCATATTCATTACTTCCATAGGTTCTTTTACAACCTGACCATTTTAATGTTCTACTTCACATATATATTTTTGTGTTTGTTTTGATTTTTCAACCCCAAGAAAAAGTTAGATTCGTCTCGCCATCTTCTACCCATATGATTCTTGAACGAATTTGGAATCCTTTCATTTTTTCTTCATAAAATTTATTTAGGGTTGTCTCTAGTTCATCTATTTCTTGTTTTTAAGTTTCATTAATATTTTTTTCAGTTAGTATTCTTTAACTCTATTCGAGATAAGAAACATTTATCTTTGTTGTTAAAGATATTTGTTTACAAAATGTTATGCTTTCATGTTGTATAATTAGCTCGCAATAATCCCAAGTTTGCGAAATGAATGACTAATGGAGTTTTGAATCGCTTTTGTTATTGTAGTTATGTACTCTTTGTTGTCTAAGACAATATTGTTTAACTTCCATATCCTAGGACCTTTATTTTTAGCAACATAGACTTTAAGCGATATGGTTTGAAGTGAAGTGAAGAGTTTTACGTGCCGTCACGCCATCGTTTCGGGGCACGCGTCGGATATGGTTTAGTGACTTTTCTTTTTATTTGCGCTGGTCTAATGTCACCAGATCTTAACGCACTAACAATATCCTTACTTATCAGAAACAAATATATCCTACTTGCTTCGCCCTGTTTGTTCCTCCTGCACGCGTATTGTATTTTCTATTTATCTTTCTCCCACCGTACATTACTTAATTTCAGATTTTGTATTACATGTATGTGTTTTAACCCATAACACATATTTTCCTTTCTTTTGTTATTTGTTATAGTTTTCCTATCTTTCTCGTGTAACGTTTCATTCAAATCTCCTCCTATAATAATCGTCCCAGTCAATATGTTTTTATTTTCGTTTGATTCTCTTTTTAAGAATGCTGATGCTGTTTTAAAACTGTCGTTAAAGTTATATGTGACGTAACTTGGCGAACTTTTGGCATGTTAATTTTTCTCCATTAATCTATTGAAAGCCATTAGATTTTGGCGAATTAAGCCGCGAAAATCATTCACGTGGCATCAGATGCCTTATAAACGTTAGTTACATCACAGAAATTATGCACTTTAAATTTTTTGTTTTTATGCCTTATGTATGTTAATATGGAAATTTTTCTGCAGAATTCACTTAACAATTACTTCTATCAATGTAAAAATGTGACATAAAATTGTAGACCACAATTTGGCTTCGTGGTCTGACCGTAGGTTCTCATTTCGCTTCACTATAGATGAACATATATGATGATTTTTCGCAGCACTGATTAAAATAATTTTCTGCTCTTATTTGTATTTGTAGAATTAAAACAAATTCATTGAAAATACTGTAATTTTCAAAATGTTAGTAACTTTTGGTGGTGAATATTATATTAAAAGATTATCTGATGTTAGTACATGGGTAGATACAAACTTGATAAAAAATATAGGTTTTCAATGATATTATTGAAGTTTCCTTGAGATAAGGTGTAGTGTTGGTTTAGGGCGATGAGACTCTCCATACTAACTATATTTACCAAACTTCTCCAGAGATGTCTAGATGAAGTAAAGAGTTCAGTTTATACAGTACATAAACCTTACTTTTTAGGAAGATGAAACTAAGCTATTACAACGCAAAAGATCCACCTACATAAACTCTTGGCTACAGTGCGTATGTCTGATGTCGAACCTCTTCATTAGCGCATAACGTTGTTATAAACGTCCACCCAGGGGCATTTCTACAATATGATCTATTTATAGGCTATACTGATCCCAAAGGGAAACAATCATTTCTTAATTCGACACACTAGTTCATTGTTATTTCCTGTTTTAGTATCGATGTTCTATAATGCTACACATTCTGTTGTTTTAAATACCTAATTCTAGCCCTCATAGAACCTAACCAATACCGATGGTATTTATTTCTGTAAATCTGACTAAATCTGTACGCTTTTCATAACGGATACACCCCAGGGTAAGGTTAAGTGGAAAAGTGACCACATGAAGTCAGTATATATGGTAGTTTATTAAGTTAATACCGATCCCAGTTTGATGTATTTCGTGTCCTATTGAATGTTGATAT
Source organism: Argopecten irradians (assembly GCF_041381155.1). Taxonomy (NCBI): domain Eukaryota; kingdom Metazoa; phylum Mollusca; class Bivalvia; order Pectinida; family Pectinidae; genus Argopecten; species Argopecten irradians. The sequence goes on along the minus strand of NC_091140.1, from coordinate 7,114,336 downwards.
TTTGTATATAATTAGCGGTGAAACCATCTAAAGGCTACTGTCAGATTAGTGGCACTGAACGGGATATCGCTTGTTAACTCTAGAAATAATCGTAACATTACCGGGAATATAGTAAATTATTTCCTATTTCAGTCTGAAATTACCTGATGGGTACTCCATGTATCATATCGGAGGGCTATCATCCGGAAATGAAGCCTATTAGGGATAGGGTCTCAGGAATACTCTCGGCACTCTGACCTAAGGCCATGTTTGTCGTTTGTCACCCAGGAGTTCTGCTACAGTTTGCGTGCCTCGCTGTATCCAATACGCTTTGGTATTAAAATATATTAGTAGTAATCCTAAAGCAATTTTGTCTGTTGCAACAAATTCTTACCATCTTCCCCATGAACAATATTAATTCATTATAATGTCGTTATAGGTAAGACTATAGATAGACTCTAGTACGGCTGACATCTAGCTAGCTTTTTACCCGGAGTTGAGGATACTAAATTTACTACATCTAGCTAGCTTATTTTTACCCAGAGTTGAGAATACTAAATTTACTATATCTAGCTAGCTTATTTTTTACCCAGAGTTGAGAATACTAAATTTACTACATCTAGCTAGCTTATTTTTTACCCAGAGATGATAATACTAAATTTACTACATCTAGCTAGCTTATTTTTTACCCAGAGTTGAGAATACTAAATTTACTACATCTAGCTAGCTTATTTTTACCCAGAAATGAGAATACTAAATTTACTACATCTAGCTAGTTTATTTTTTACCCAGAAATGAGAATACTAAATTTACTACATCTAGCTAGCTTATTTTTTACCCAGAGTTGAGAATACTAAATTTACTACATCTAGCTAGCTTATTTTTTACCCAGAGATGAGAATACTAAATTTACTACATCTAGCTAGCTTATTTTTTACCCAGAGTTGAGAATACTAAATTTACTACATCTAGCTAGCTTATTTTTACCCAGAAATGAGAATACTAAATTTACTACATCTAGCTAGTTTATTTTTTACCCAGAAATGAGAATACTAAATTTACTACATCTAGCTAGCTTATTTTTTACCCAGAGTTGAGAATACTAAATTTACTACATCTAGCTAGCTTATTTTTACCCAGAAATGAGAATACTAAATTTACTACATCTAGCCAGAGTTGAGAATACTAAATTTACTACATCTAGCTAGCTTATTTTTTACCCAGAGTTGAGAATACTAAATTTACTACATCTATCTAGCTTATTTTTACCCAGAGTTGAGAATACTAAATTTACTACATCTAGCTAGCTTATCTTTTACCAAGAGTTGAGAATACTAAATTTACTACATCTAGCTAGCTTATTTTTTACCCAGAGTTGAGAACACTAAATTTACTACATCTAGCTAGCTTATTTTTTACCAAGAGTTGAGAATACTAAATTTACTACATCTAGCTAGCTTCAAAATATAAATTTCTGAAAATTTAAGACATTAGGTTGGTATATTTGATGCTAGGCTCATTTACAAGTGTTATGCTATGACACGTCTAAAGTTAATTTAACAACACATTCGCAGAATTATACCAACGAAAATTGTTAAGAATGTTGAAATGCTGATGATACCTGATTTACGCCAAATGGTACGCAGAACACTGGACATTATATGTTTTGGTTTGTATTTGTTGATTCACATGTCTAGTTTGATACAAATAATACATATTCAGAATGAGATTGCTAATTTTCTATTTCTGTCAGAACGAAAGTGTTCACGTGGAGGTAGGGAGAATGTATGTGATGTTTATCCCATATTCCTCTGGGTCTATCTATCTCGTAAGCCGATCAAAAGGGACCGTGATGTGATCGTATTTCTGTTTGCCTCATTTCTATCAATGCTGATCCATCTCACACACTCCCCCTGGAGAGCTAATTTACGCATTTGTTGTCGAATCTGGTCGCCAATTCAGCATACAACGCGTCATATTAGCGTTCTTTCTCTGAGCAGCAAGCAAGTGCTTATTTGATCACACAGTCGATGGACCTACATAGATATGTATGGGCGCTAAGCATCTGGTGATAGTCATGCAATGTGCAGCGTACTGTGATAAAATGGCGGTGTGTACCACGGATGTGACTGTAGAATATGGATAAGGTATTATTATTCACATTACGTTAAAAAAAATCAATACCAACGAGCATTAAAATAATCGCAAAAAATTTCCCTTTATTTGCATGAGCAAAGCACAGGTGATAATTATACTTATATATATACAATAAATGGATATCAATGAGTAAAACAAATAATGTGAATATATTATTGATTTTTATTTTTTTTTTATTTTTAAGCATTTTAAAGATGTTCTGATGTAAACAGAGTACATAATGTCGATGTTGACATCGTGTCCGATATAGGTATTGCAGTGATCAGCATAGTTAAAACATTTAATACGTTCTCAAAACAGAGCACTTGAGGTTCTAAGATGAAAGGTTGTGAGATAGTTCACATACAGATACAAATACATTACTCATTTCGTTTACGAAGTAAGTGAAACCATTATTTCTTATTCCCAACACTAAAAGGATCGAACCTTAAATTCTATTTACTCATTGTCGCCACTGTGTCGTCGAGAACGCCAATTTCAGCAGCCTTCAGACGTCCTGACTTGAGGAAGCACAACTGGTATTGAGTTCAAGGTCTATGACTCTATGGCCTGTATTCGTGTTTGCCACTGACAATGTCACGTTGTTTAGGACTCAAACATATGGAATAATACATTATTGTATCTCCTGTCGTGTTACAAACCAATCGTTGCGTGTGTTACGTTTGAAATGGTAGGGCATAAAGGAGTTCGCTAATCCTAGATAAGTTGTTGACGGAAGGCCCATCACCAGTCGAGCTCCTATGTAATGACTGATATCTTCAGAGGACGTACGCACTGACGATTGGCTCAGCGATTGATCAGTATCAGTACATAGGCTGTGTGTAGAAAGCGAAAATGATATCGACAACGTAGATTGGAGAAAAGGTGAAATCGTGCTTTAGGACTATGACGAGGAAGTCGAAAATTCATTTTGTATTTAAGATATCGATTGGATAGAATCCTAATACAAATCTCAGGACTGTTCGACACGAATCTTATTCTTCACCAATGATTTCAAAACAAATAATGAAACCAGCCGCTTACACACTGTATCTTTAACAGCAATGGAATCTTACAATGACATGTTTCTTGAACATTTTAATTGTTTTGCGTTTCCCCTGATTTGCGTCATTACGTTCGCCGGAAATGCTGCATTTCAGCAGGATTTCATAGACATATCGTATATAAACGACATCAAATTATGATCCGTCATATTTCCCCATGTTTATACATAAGCAAGAATTCTTAATTTCAAAATATCCATTGAATTTTCGTTTATGTTTCAACTGGAACAAGTTTTGGTCTTTTATTGGAATAACTGAAGAAATCTAAAAGACACGGTATAGGTCCAAATCTGAGAAATAACACAGCACAGTAAAATCAATAATTTTCCATTAAAGCTTTCCCAGAATAAAAACATTCATCTGACCTTTTGCTCCACGGTGAGCGAAAATGGACGTCATCGTTAGAGAATCCAATCCTTCCAATTGGTTCCTAATTACTGCTAGGTGTAAACGTTTATAACTACAGATGGTGTATTCACACGTCCAGGTATTCAGGCTAGCATAGAGAAGTAACTAATTTCTTTAAAATTTAATTACCTTTACAAACCTGAAATGGTGTATACTTTACGTTCATTAATGACGTAATACTCATTATTCACGTTATTCTATTGAACAGTTATGAGGAATTGTTGTAATTAGGATTATAGTTGGTTAATAGCTAGCTGGTAATGAGAGTAAAAACATACGTAAGACGGACAGGTATGAAATACAATATATTTTTAACACCGAGAACCAGCGCCTTCTTTAACAACGATTGCGCCACTCTCTCATATCAAAACATAAGCATTTTCAAATCTAAGCGAAATTGACGTCGCAAATACCAATACTGTTAAATCTCAGCCACACATTTCGTATAACTCAGATGGAGGTACAGTATAGTTTTATTTAAAGAAAGCTTATCATAGATCAATTAGAGTTTGTAAAAAAAATCATAAACGTCGAGTTGGCTATTGGTAAATAGAATTCCTAAAACAGAAGCATTACTAAATAAGCCCCGAATGACTCAGCAGCCGATATTACATGTGTCACCAACATTACTTGGACTTAGATAAGGGACATCCAGGATCTGTCCGGCCTTGATAGAACCAATCACAGTCAACATAACATGCACAAATCTCTGAATGTTGCTAATGGCCGCTACCAGAGTTCCAGCTCGTCTAATGGTAATCCCCACTGCACATTAAATCAGCCACCCTGTTTAATTAACTGCAGGCGTGTGCATTAGCAGAGTAATCAATATGCAATTCAATTTATTGGCAATTGTCAACAGTCGGAATTAGTTGACTCCATTCGGGATGAGAAAACAATGTTCTCATTTCTCAATGACGTTCTTGCACTCTGAAATTTCAATTTGAGTTGCCATCCAAGATACGGAATAAAGCCCCAATCAATATAGATAGATATCATACAAAAACAAACAATTTGAATACATCTTTCTAAACATTTCTATTTCATTTCCGATATTCCAGCATTAACCCTTATTTCCGCTACCCAGGCTTTCCTATCAAAGTTGAATTGACATACGTAAAGAAATCGGTTATCACTTATCAAAAACGATATTTGCAATTCTATATAAATCTGTAACTACGGGGACTGATTTTCCCCAAAAACTCTAATCATGGAAGCCGGTTATATTGCAGTCATTAAAAAAGGGTGGAAACAATGTTATTCGGATTTCAATATACCCATCCGATTAAAATACCATTGAGAGCCCAATTGAAATAGCTGAAACAGGATAATGAAAATTAGCTCCTAATTAAGAAGTAAAATCAATATATACGCTTTCCAATTACATTAGTTCAACGGTATGAGCTTTCCAACGAATACATAACTTACAATAGGAACTATTATCATCATTTTGCTCTTTCCTATATTTGTTGTGGAAGGGATATTGGTTAAAGCATGACCGTGTTCTAAGAAGTCAAAATCTTCCTGTGACTTGTTTTATTCTTAAATAGATTGTGGAGGAGTTTATACCATAGTTGAGAATCGTATAGAAAACATATGGTATTGAGCTTGATTTTGAACTTTGTATACCAAAAGATCACAGTACTGGATGTTAAACTATGTTTGAGAGCTTACTTCAAAAAGGTATTATGAATAACATTTTTTTCTAAAATTATGCAGCAAGTTGTTCTTTTAAAAGCCTTATAAAATCGAGGGTCAGTGTGTTTGATCTTTTGTCCCACTGCAATATTTTTTCAGTATTTATGATTAAACATTCTTAATCAAAATACATGTTAATGTCTAAACGTTATGTGTTATTCAAAGGGTGCAATTCTGACATTTTTAGCAAACTGAAAAACACTGATGCCCAAAAATAGCCGCCAAATGTGCAATGTCTTAATTGTTTTTGTGTAATATAAAATACATTCTACTGCAAACAACAGAAGTCTTTTGACAATTTTTCTGAAATCACCATGCTACAAAGAAAAATATTTTAAAAATATATAATCAAGGTTAAAAAGGACATCGGTGAGACAACAACCTAAACGGATTAGATTATTAAATAAAAATGTTTAATGTGTAAGAACAAGCAAAGCTAATATATCCAGTGTACTACTCATTTAACTTAATATTAAACCGACAATGGTTTACCACTATAGTGGTAATGGTGGTATATTTTTGCCGTCGTGTTGTTTTAGGTCGCGTTACTGAAACGCGACTTAACATAACACGATGTCAGATATATGCCACCATACATTAGTAACTTCAAACTTCGAACTATATTTCTACACATTTGTGACTGATCACCTGAGATTAACAAACGCAATCTACTTCATTCTAAATATGATCACCTCAATAAGCTTGATACGCGTATAAGACATTTCTACATTATCCAGTATTCCATTGAGTCCATGATTGGGCAGAACGAAAATTCCGTATTCTGTTATCTTGTCTGTTCGCGCAAATGTTCAAACACTCTTCAAGATGATTGGTTTGGAGACTTTTACACTTTGTTTATTAGTTTAAGTGAAGGAACCATTAGAGGAAAAAATTGTCCTTGAATTCGATATCCTAGCATTTTTGAAGGATTGATAGCTTTTTAATGATATCTATCTAAATTACAAGGTGCGTAACAGTAATGGCGTGTTCCCAAGAATCGGATCATCTATAAGAAACGCTTAAAATCTAAAAACAAAAATATCAAAGGCCATGGTTTTATCATGCCTGAAATTTAGTCTGATCAGACCGGCAGATAAAGTGACAATATTCAAATGACAAATAATTACAAAAATGGGAAAAATTAGTTTATGTAAAGATCGAGGCCGCTCGCTCATTTAATGTCGATTCCGGGTTATTTATCAAACAAACTACATCGGTTTTGAGATTCTGTCGACCGTCCGCACATTGTTAGATTACGCAATATCGCAAATGGCATCAATCAGAATTTATTGGATTGGATAACGTATAAAAATCACGTGCACGTCTCCAAACATTTTGTGAACGAATAGAATGGTAATCCATATTCATGCCATATCACATTTGAAATATGGAGTCAAACATGTTCTTTTGGTACGAAATTTAACCTGGATAACGTATGGCATTGCTTTCAATGGTTTTATAAACATGAAAAAGTTATGTAATTTAGGTTGATAAATGTTGTCAAGTTACCAAAACTAATCTCCATTTGTCGAACAATACTATTTAGATTAAACCAAATTTGCATATTAAGTCATACTCCTGGAAACACGTATTCACATACTAAGCATAGTGTAACCGTTATGAAAGATTTCACTTACTGCATGTGATGATACCAATATGCAATCATATGCTTGCCATTTTTTCTCTGATTTGATCCGGTACCAATGATTGTACACTTGAATCAATGTTATTATTATGCGGGTATGGAATGTTTTTGATATAATTCACTGTCCATTTAAAGATGCTCCACCGCCGACTAATGGTATTTTTTCGCTATCAAAAACAGGAGCAGACGATTTTGTATTTTTTCTTCAGTTGCAAAAGTTACTTACTTTACACCATTACCACCATTGAAAAGTTTGAGCTTCTAATTTTACTTTAAGTTAAAAATATGAAAAATAATTAATTGCATCCCGAAAAAATTCCGTGTCACTATGTCCTATATGGAATGAAGTACTAATTGCGCATGCACCAATGGCGAAATAAATTATTTTATATTATTTTTGTGTTAATTAGATATATATATACACGATTAAACACCAATTATTGTTCAAATGATGAATATCATTTATGCTCTGTCGGCGGTGGAGCATCTTTAAATATAAAGTGCTTTCTATACTATAATTCGAAAGTGTTTTGTTATTTTTTAGAGTTTTTGTTTTCAATGCGGGTCAGGTCATTAATTCAACTTACAGGACCTAAGATGTTCTCTCCGATATCACATATCACATATCATCCTGAACGGCAGCGAGTGTTCGGGCGCGCATTCGGTTTTGTGGTCTCCTAAACACTTGTTCTGGCACTATTATCAGAATGATCATATATTTAAAAATTCGCTAAAAAGGGCGTATTTAACGTGGGGTAGAGGTTGGAGTGACCGATCACGTTTTTGATTAAGGGTAACATGTCTGTTTTTCCTCTTTTTTAATATTTGATGTTTAAACTATGATTTTGCATATTAAAAAGGTTCCACGTTTTTGTGTGATGTTCTTTAGCTCCTTTTAAAATATCCCAATGGTTAGTCCACTTTTTGTTGATAAGGTCATGATTGCTAACGTGTGATATTTCTTTTATATGTCAGTAATTTTTTTCTTACATTTTAACTAGATTCTGTTCAGTCTTGCCTTTAGCTTTGACCTTTTTGTATGCGTCTGTATCACGGTATCGTCACTTTTTTTCTTTCGTCAAATTTCCTCGTGTGTGTTATCTTGATTTTGCTATAATTATAAAAGTATTATGTGTAGGTAAGTAGCACCAGCATTTTAAATGGTTTTGGGACTTAAATTTATCTCGTCACTGCCTTTTTAAGTTCATTGAGAATGCTATGGTTTTGATCTGGTGCGTCATTTGGGGTCATAAAGTGGATTTCCATATAACTTGACACTCAATATCTATTCAAAATTGTCATTTTGATATGGTTGTATGTTTATTTGACGAATTGGTTCGAGGAAGTACGCAATGGTTAAATGACTTTCTCATAGCCATTTTGGATGCCAGAAGCACATGCCAAATATAGATGTAATCAATTGATATTTCACAATTCTATTAACCTCTCTATATTCTGAACACTTAAAGAAATGCAATCGGTTATCTAAATGATGATATAGCCCAGAGGGATTACATTTTCCGACTACTATGAAAAGAACCTGATCAAAATAGCTGTAATTATTTCTTAATTCCCCTATTATTTCTAGTATAAATTGAAATGATGGTAATAAGAGACATATAGTCGCCTAATAAGGCAATTAGTACCTTACAACCTTTCAAACTCAAGTACATGAACATCGTGTGGAAATACATACCCCCTACAGGTGTTAAAAGAAAATGAAACATGATTTATTTAATGTAACCTTATTTTGTGTTAGAGTTTAGAATTCACTGGACTAGTTCTGTTCAATAGAAGTTCAATAAAATAGATGTTTGTGTTGTATTTCCGTGTATTTGTTGCTATTAGATATTATTTTATGTATACCGCCAACTATTATCACCATTTAAGCTTTTTCGGTTAGGCCTTCCTCCATATCTTTGTCTTCATGGATACATGCATAAACCAAATAAATAGAATATGATAAGCCAAATAACGATACCTTAAATTCCCGACGGAATACAGTAATATCACTTTACTGTATTGCATAACGTAACAGCTGATGCGGGGTCACCATTCTGATTGTGAATGGGTAGACTGCCATCTTTGTAAGGTAAATCATCATGTATCGCGTGACAGTTGGTACTGCTTCCTTTTATAGCACATCATAAAAAGACAATGCAGCATATGGCTATGATGTGTCCTGTGACACTTTCTATTGCTATTAAAACGAGACATATACACCTCTTAAAAAGGTAAAAACGATGTTCGTAGCAACGAACCAAAGCAGGCGACATTAAAGCTCTTTTTTTCAATAAATTGCTACAAACAGAAGTTTACACTGTCGACGACAGTATAATAGTATAGACAGGATAAAGGTAACCACTCTGGATAAAAAGACAATCTGATCACTTCCATGTGTGAATGGTGCTAAGTTTCACGTTATTTCAATCATGTTGGCTGCACAATTATATCATATATAGGACAACATAGTCTCAAAGAGTAATGTAAAACATCTCTAACTGCATATCATTTATAACTGTAGGGAAGTCTCTGGACACTACGAGTTACTCCTTAATCCAATACTGACCTTAAACCTATCCTATACTACAAGTGATTTTCATCATTATATTTTCGGAATGTTCCATGTACACTAGGGTTCGTGTTTCAGCAATAAAATCCTTACGATATATCGCCCCTTTGGTTATATTGTTTATCTCTGCTTTGGTACCACATGGCAAAAGATAAGCGCAGTCTGTGCTTTGTCTGGCCAATATCAACTGCTGAAAATAATGCAGTTTTTATTAATAATATATACACATCAAAACTTTAGACGAATCCCTCACGTAATGCACAATATACAACTATAGCATTTTGAAGAGGTCGATGAATTTTTTATTGACCAAAGAAAGATTATCGACCGTGGACGTACATGTAGATGCTGGTATCGTTGCATCTTTGTATGTTTCATTTCTTCTCTACCTGCAGCTGTCTGCCTATATCATTCTCAGCGTTTGTTTAACAAAAATGTGTTTCCATCGAAATCGGCATCTTAGAAACGCTTTAATTATCAACGTTGTAATGTATGTCACATTCAAACGTTTAAATGACTTCAACGCTTTTATACCAGCCGATAATTGTTTTATAGGGGACAGGTAGGGTACCGACGTTCAATGAGCTTGGCGGGAAAAACCAAGAAAATTAATAATGTGTTTTGATTGTTTTCATCATTACTTCATTCAACTGGCACGCCTGGCACGGCCTTTATTTGTAGAATAATGCTTGGTGTACTGTTTACGAGGATTATCATTTCACATCGTCAGTACCTCATAAACGTGCACATTGATGATCTTTTTCTTTAAGATTTATCAGAAATGTGCATTTACCGTTTCTGTTTTTACTTCAGACCAATATGTACCGCAATCTTTATACGAGCCGTAGACATGGACATTAAACCATACAAGTCAACACTGCTTGTTTTCAGTCACATTCGATTGTTTATAACAATGATAGGACCCTTATCAACTGTTGTTATGGCTTCCAAATTGGCATGGGACACAGAGACCATATCTGTAGTAGTCCGGGTAAAGTTGTAGACAACACAGAGACCACCCATCTGTATGTAGTCCGGGTAAAGGTTGGTAGACAACACAGAGACCACACCATCTGTAAGTAGTCCGGGTAAAGGTTGGTAGACAACACAGAGACCACACCATCTGTAAGTAGTCCGGTAAAGGTTGGTAGACAACACAGAGACCACACCATCTGTAAGTAGTCCGGGTAAAGGTTGGTAGACAACACAGAGACCACGCCATCTGTAAGTAGTCCGGGTAAAGGTTGGTAGACAACACAGAGACCACACCATCTGTAAGTAGTCCGGGTAAAGGTTGGTAGACAACACAGAGACCACACCATCTGTAAGTAGTCCGGGTAAAGGTTGGTAGACAACACAGAGACCACACCATCTGTAAGTAGTCCGGGTAAAGGTTGGTAGACAACACAGAGACCACACCATCTGTAAGTAGTCCGGGTAAAGGTTGGTAGACAACACAGAGACCACATCATCTGTAAGTAGTCCGGTAAAGGTTGGTAGACAACACAGAGACCACACCATCTGTAAGTAGTCCGGGTAAAGGTTGGTAGACAACACAGAGACCACACATCTGTAAGTAGTCCGGGTAAAGGTTGGTAGACAACACAGAGACCACACCATCTGTAAGTAGTCCGGTAAAGGTTGGTAGACAACACAGAGACCACACCATCTGTAAGTAGTCCGGGTAAAGGTTGGTAGACAACACAGAGACCACACCATCTGTAAGTAGTCCGGGTAAAGGTTGGTAGACAACACAGAGACCACACCATCTGTAAGTAGTCCGGGTAAAGGTTGGTAGACAACACAGAGACCACACCATCTGTAAGTAGTCCGGGTAAAGGTTGGTAGACAACACAGAGACCACACCATCTGTAAGTAGTCCGGGTAAAGGTTGGTAGACAACACAGAGACCACACCATCTGTAAGTAGTCCGGGTAAAGGTTGGTAGACAACACAGAGACCACACATATCTGTAAGTAGTCCGGGTAAAGGTTGGTAGACAACACAGAGACCACACCATCTGTAAGTAGTCCGGGTAAAGGTTGGTAGACAACACAGAGACCACACCATCTGTAAGTAGTCCGGGTAAAGGTTGGTAGACAACACAGAGACCACACCATCTGTAAGTAGTCCGGGTAAAGGTTGGTAGACAACACAGAAACCACACCATCTGTAAGTAGTCCGGGTAAAGGTTGGTAGACAACACAGAGACCACACCATCTGTAAGTAGTCCGGGTAAAGGTTGGTAGACAACACAGAGACCACACCATCTGTAAGTAGTCCGGTAAAGGTTGGTAGACAACACAGAGACCACACCATCTGTAATTAGTCCGGGTAAAGGTTGGTAGACAACACAGAGACCACACCATCTGTAAGTAGTCCGGGTAAAGGTTGGTAGACAACACAGAGACCACACCATCTGTAAGTAGTCCGGGTAAAGGTTGGTAGACAACACAGAGACCACAAGAACCAACCATCTGTAAGTAGTCCGGGTAAAGGTTGGTAGACAACACAGAGACCACACACATCTGTAAGTAGTCCGGGTAAAGGTTGGTAGACAACACAGAGACCACACCATCTGTAAGTAGTCCGGGTAAAGGTTGGTAGACAACACAGAGACCACACCATCTGTAAGTAGTCCGGGTAAAGGTTGGTAGACAACACAGAGACCACACCATCTGTAAGTAGTCCGGGTAAAGGTTGGTAGACAACACAGAGACCACACCATCTGTAAGTAGTCCGGGTAAAGGTTGGTAGACAACACAGAGACCACACCATCTGTAAGTAGTCCGGGTAAAGGTTGGTAGACAACACAGAGACCACACCATCTGTAAGTAGTCCGGGTAAAGGTTGGTAGACAACACAGAGACCACACCATCTGTAAGTAGTCCGGGTAAAGGTTGGTAGACAACACAGAGACCACACCATCTGTAAGTAGTCCGGGTAAAGGTTGGTAGACAACACAGAGACCACACCATCTGTAAGTAGTCCGGGTAAAGGTTGGTAGACAACACAGAGACCACACCATCTGTAAGTAGTCCGGGTAAAGGTTGGTAGACAACACAGAGACCACACCATCTGTAAGTAGTCCGGGTAAAGGTTGGTAGACAACACAGAGACCACACCATCTGTAAGTAGTCCGGGTAAAGGTTGGTAGACAACACAGAGACCACACACCATCTGTAAGTAGTCCGGGTAAAGGTTGGTAGACAACACAGAGACCACACCATCTGTAAGTAGTCCGGGTAAAGGTTGGTAGACAACACAGAGACCACACCATCTGTAAGAGTAGTCCGGGTAAAGGTTGGTAGACAACACAGAGACCACACCATCTGTAAGTAGTCCGGGTAAAGGTTGGTAGACAACACAGAGACCACACACATCTGTAAGTAGTCCGGGTAAAGGTTGGTAGACAACACAGAGACCACACCATCTGTAAGTAGTCCGGGTAAAGGTTGGTAGACAACACAGAGACCACACCATCTGTAAGTAGTCCGGGTAAAGGTTGGTAGACAACACAGAGACCACACCACCATCTGTAAGTAGTCCGGGTAAAGGTTGGTAGACAACACAGATACCACAAAATCTGTAAGTAGTCCGGGTAAAGGTTGGTAGACAACACAGATACCACAAAATCTGTAAGTAGTCCGGGTAAAGGTTGGTAGACAACACAGATACCACACCATCTGTATGTAGTCCGGGTAAAGGTTGGTAGACAACACAGATACCACAAAATCTGTAAGTAGTCCGGGTAAAGGTTGGTAGACAACACAGATACCACAAAATCTGTAAGTAGTCCGGGTAAAGGTTGGTAGACAACACAGATACCACACCATCTGTATGTAGTCCGGGTAAAGGTTGGTAGACAACACAGAACCACACCATCTGTAAGTAGTCCGGGTAAAGGTTGGTAGACAACACAGAGACCACACCATCTGTAAGTAGTCCGGGTAAAGGTTGGTAGACAACACAGAGACCACACCATCTGTAAGTAGTCCGGGTAAAGGTTGGTAGACAACACAGATACCACACCATCTGTAAGTAGTCCGGGTAAAGGTTGGTAGACAACACAGAGACCACACCATCTGTAAGTAGTCCGGGTAAAGGTTGGTAGACAACACAGAGACCACACCATCTGTATGTAGTCCGGGTAAAGGTTGGTAGACAACACAGATACCACACCATCTGTAAGTAGTCCGGGTAAAGGTTGGTAGACAACACAGAGACCACACCATCTGTAAGTAGTCCGGGTAAAGGTTGGTAGACAACACAGATACCACACCATCTGTAAGTAGTCCGGGTAAAGGTTGGTAGACAACACAGATACACAACATCTGTAAGTAGTCCGGGTAAAGGTTGGTAGACAACACAGAGGTAAGTAGTCCGGGTAAAGGTTGGTAGACAACACAGATACCACACCATCTGTAAGTAGTCCGGGTAAAGGTTGGTAGACAACACAGAGACCACACCATCTGTAAGTAGTCCGGGTAAAGGTTGGTAGACAACACAGAGACCACACCATCTGTAAGTAGTCCGGGTAAAGGTTGGTAGACAACACAGATATCACACCATTTGTAAGTAGTCCGGGTAAAGGTTGGTAGACAACACAGAGACCACACCATCTGTAAGTAGTCCGGGTAAAGGTTGGTAGACAACACAGATACCACACCATCTGTAAGTAGTCCGGGTAAAGGTTGGTAGACAACACAGAGACCACACCATCTGTAAGTAGTCCGGGTAAAGGTTGGTAGACAACACAGAGACCACACCATCTGTAAGTAGTCCGGGTAAAGGTTGGTAGACAACACAGATACCACACCATCTGTAAGTAGTCGGGTAAAGGTTGGTAGACAACACAGAGACCACATCTGTAAGTAGTCCGGGTAAAGGTTGGTAGACAACACAGATACCACACCATCTGTAGTAGTCCGGGTAAAGGTGTAGACAACACAGAACCCAGTTGTAGAGACAACACAGATACCACACCATCTGTAAGTAGTCCGGGTAAAGGTTGGTAGACAACACAGAGACCACATCATCTGTAAGTAGTCCGGGTAAAGGTTGGTAGACAACACAGATACCACACCATCTGTAAGTAGTCCGGGTAAAGGTTGGTAGACAACACAGAGACCGCACCATTTGTAAGTAGTCCGGGTAAAGGTTGGTAGACAACACAGATATCACACCATTTGTAAGTAGTCCGGTAGAGGTTGGTAGACAACACAGAGACCACACCATCTGTAAGTAGTCCGGGTAAAGGTTGGTAGACAACACAGAGACCACACCATCTGTAAGTAGTCCGGGTAAAGGTTGGTAGACAACACAGAGACCACACCATCTGTAAGTAGTCCGGGTAAAGGTTGGTAGACAACACAGATATCACACCATTTGTAAGTAGTCCGGGTAAAGGTTGGTAGACAACACAGAGACCACACCATCTGTAAGTAGTCCGGGTAAAGGTTGGTAGACAACACAGATATCACACCATCTGTAAGTAGTCCGGGTAAAGGTTGGTAGACAACACAGAGACCGCACCATCTGTAAGTAGTCCGGGTAAAGGTTGGTAGACAACACAGAGACCACACCATCTGTAAGTAGTCCGGGTAAAGGTTGGTAGACAACACAGAGACCACACCATCTGTAAGTAGTCCGGGTAAAGGTTGGTAGACAACACAGAACCACACCATCTGTAAGTAGTCCGGGTAAAGGTTGGTAGACAACACAGAGACCACACCATCTGTAAGTAGTCCGGGTAAAGGTTGGTAGACAACACAGAGACCACACCATCTGTAAGTAGTCCGGGTAAAGGTTGGTAGACAACACAGAGACCACACCATCTGTAAGTAGTCCGGGTAAAGGTTGGTAGACAACACAGAGACCACACCATCTGTAAGTAGTCCGGTAGAGGTTGGTAGACAACACAGAGACCACACCATCTGTAAGTAGTCCGGGTAAAGGTTGGTAGACAACACAGAGACCACGCCATCTGTATGTAGTCCGGGTAAAGGTTGGTAGACAACACAGAGACCACACCATCTGTAAGTAGTCCGGGTAAAGGTTGGTAGACAACACAGAGACCACACCATCTGTAAGTAGTCCGGGTAAAGGTTGGTAGACAACACAGAGACCACACCATCTGTAAGTAGTCCGGGTAAAGGTTGGTAGACAACACAGAACCACACCATCTGTAAGTAGTCCGGGTAAAGGTTGGTAGACAACACAGAGACCACACCATCTGTAAGTAGTCCGGGTAAAGGTTGGTAGACAACACAGAACCCACACCAATCTGTAAGTAGTCCGGGTAAAGGTTGGTAGACAACACAGATACCAGAACCACACCATCTGTAAGTAGTCCGGGTAAAGGTTGGTAGACAACACAGAGACCACACCATCTGTAAGTAGTCCGGGTAAAGGTTGGTAGACAACACAGAGACCACACCATCTGTAAGTAGTCCGGGTAAAGGTTGGTAGACAACACAGATACCACACCATCTGTAAGTAGTCCGGGTAAAGGTTGGTAGACAACACAGAGACCGCACCATCTGTAAGTAGTCCGGGTAAAGGTTGGTAGACAACACAGATATCACACCATTTGTAAGTAGTCCGGGTAAAGGTTGGTAGACAACACAGAGACCACACCATCTGTAAGTAGTCCGGGTAAAGGTTGGTAGACAACACAGATACCACAAATCTGTAAGTAGTCCGGGTAAAGGTTGGTAGACAACACAGATACCACACCATCTGTAAGTAGTCCGGGTAAAGGTTGGTAGACAACACAGATACCACAAAATCTGTAAGTAGTCCGGGTAAAGGTTGGTAGACAACACAGATACCACAAAATCTGTAAGTAGTCCGGGTAAAGGTTGGTAGACAACACAGATACCACAAAATCTGTAAGTAGTCCGGGTAAAGGTTGGTAGACAACACAGATACCACACCATCTGTAAGTAGTCCGGGTAAAGGTTGGTAGACAACACAGATACCACAAAATCTGTAAGTAGTCCGGGTAAAGGTTGGTAGACAACACAGATACCACACCATCTGTAAGTAGTCCGGGTAAAGGTTGGTAGACAACACAGATATCACACCATCTGTAAGTAGTCCGGGTAAAGGTTGGTAGACAACACAGATACCACACCATCTGTAAGTAGTCCGGGTAAAGGTTGGTAGACAACACAGATATCACACCATTTGTAAGTAGTCCGGTAAAGGTTGGTAGACAACACAGAGACCACGACGTCTGTATGTAGTCCGGGTAAAGGTTGGTAGACAACACAGAGACCACACCATCTGTAAGTAGTCCGGTAAAGGTTGGTAGACAACACAGAGACCACACCATCTGTAAGTAGTCCGGGTAAAGGTTGGTAGACAACACAGAGACCACACCATCTGTAAGTAGTCCGGGTAAAGGTTGGTAGACAACACAGAGACCACACACAACTGTAAGTAGTCGGGTAAAGGTTGGTAGACAACACAGAGACCACACCATCTGTAAGTAGTCCGGGTAAAGGTTGGTAGACAACACAGATACCACACCATCTGTAAGTAGTCCGGGTAAAGGTTGGTAGACAACACAGAGACCACACCATCTGTAAGTAGTCCGGGTAAAGGTTGGTAGACAACACAGATACCGCACCATCTGTAAGTAGTCCGGGTAAAGGTTGGTAGACAACACAGAGACCACACCATCTGTAGGTAGTCCGGGTAGAGGTTGGATCGTGGAAGCAATCCATGGATCCATTTACGAACACATCTTACAAACAATAGAACACCGCGTGATTGTCTTGTTAAATGTTGATGTTGATATCTGTCTCTTTGGTCTATTCAAGTTCAATTTCGTACATAATGGAATAAAGGTATGCATTAACATTAACTAGATTTTACATTCCATAGTTGTAGTTTTCATATATCCTCCAATTACAGAATCTGCATGTACTAAATGTGTACATTACAGGCAACAGTACATGAGAACCAGGGCTATGGACACCCAATGGTTCCTTATAGATGTGGAATATACATTAATTTCCTTGTGGTTTCGTTTTTTGTAACCAGAGTCCACTAATACATTGTAATTTGATTTGTTTATTGTTTTAATTTATATAACGGATGCCATTGAATACAGAAAGAATTCACTTTTCTGGGATTTATGTTTTAATCGACGTTTGGATATAAATCTGCTAAAACAAATGTTAAAATAAGTTGCGTTTAAAGACCAATGACGTACTATGAGAAAAGACAGGATCTACAAACATACATGTACCTGTTCCCACAATGTCTTAGTTCTACAAATGCAGATTAACTTTGATCTAAGAGAACTAAGATA
The DNA here is from genome assembly GCF_041381155.1 of Argopecten irradians. NCBI lineage: Eukaryota > Metazoa > Mollusca > Bivalvia > Pectinida > Pectinidae > Argopecten > Argopecten irradians. The sequence continues at coordinate 7,096,511 of NC_091140.1, read as the reverse complement.
AATCAAGTATAAAGAATTATCGATTAAAGTTTGTTCATGGCGTTATTTTTGTGCTTTGGCATGCACAGTAATAAGACTTAAGTGTTGACAACAGCATAACCCTTTTTTCACAACAAAAGTTATAAGGATTTATTATACCCGATGTTTCGATACACTGCGATGTTCGTTAGATTACCAAGGTGTCACCGTACCACTGTTAACCTTTCATTGTGTAGTCTGCTTAATGCATGCTCAGATAAATTGTAGAGACTTGTTGCAGAAATAGAATGATTTATTGCCGCTGCTGATACTAAGCACGTGTATGCATCATTTTAAACAAAATGTGACATACCGGAACCATGCAACCCACATGCATTGCCGAAATCAATTAACTTCAAACCACGAGTCGGTTTATTCCAGCCCACCTATCATTAAACACACTTTCTCCTCAAGGAGACAATCCCTTATTTCTATTTTGCTGATATTGCGCTTTCTATCCATAATCAGACACTATTTCAGAAATTGCTTCCTACCAAGTAGGAAATTAGGTTTCTGGAAATTGCACGTAAAGTGTGTTCTATCATCAGCTATATTATGTGGATCTACTAATAACAAGCGGTCCCTTCAGACTTTCGAATGATTTATACCTGATAGCATCATCACACAACGATTCCAGATTTAATTTCACATTTTTGGTTTGATAAAACTATTTTATAAGATAAACGATTACTAGTAGAAAAGTACTCATATGCTAACCATTATATTGACTTTAAATAGATTATTTTCTATAAATTATTCTTTTTTTGGCTACAGATAACATATTATTTTAAGCGTGAGCACTATTAATACTATAAGTATGTTTAGTAGCATGTTCTCACTTATTTACAGTTTGGTACTGGTAACGTCACTAACCTGTTCGTTACACATACTTAACCTCTGCCATTTCTCAGTAGGCTGTCTTATACACCGCATCCCTGTCTCTATGGGAGATCCAGGTATATCTCTTATTAAGATTTTAAGACCCCGTTTAAACTAGTAATATTTTATATGTCTATATATCACTTTTTAGGTGTACTTCAACGTAACTTAGTTGATATAAAGTGTTTATGCGTCCGTTCTAACCTTAGATATTACTGTTGACTCGTAGAGTGTTGTGTTGTTTGTAAATGTTAGCGAGATACGCAAAATATTGTACATTTTTTGTTGCAAGTCCACAGGGTTTAGTACATATGTCTGTCACCAAATAGTCACAGCATTATGTTAACTAGTGTTTATAGCATCTAGCAGGAGTGATGGTTTGACCAGATTCGACTTTAAATAGGCATACACATCGAGTACTTTTTGACCTTGGCGGCTGTAGAATATGACATGCCAATATTTCGTATATGGGATGCCCCAATTGATACCAATGTACATATTCAATGTTATAATGTCATCTCAACATAGAGGAAATAATATTTTAAGAATTATTTAATTCAAGAGTTTAAGTGTATTTCCACAAATCTACATGTTTTTTCCTCAAATGCAACAGTTAAACTTTTTCTTCTTCTCAAAACTGTCTTCTTTTCATGTTTAGCGTTCCAAAAAGTATATAATACACGTATTTGAGATGATTGAAATGCCTTCCTATACGCCATATTTGCATGTTATAAACTACAGCCGCAATTGTTCTGTCAAGGTCAAGAAGGACTTGATGTGTATGCCCTTGTAAAGTCGAATCCGTCCACCCTGTGGACCTGCAACAAAAATTGTACAATTTTTTGCATATTTTGCATAAATTTACTAACAGAACAACCTACGAGTCAACAGTGATATCAAAGGTTAGGACTGATTAATTTGATTTTGTAAATAACACATGCTGTTAAGGTATTACTGATACAAATATCATACCGTGAAAGAGTAAATTATTCTTAAAATATAATAACACTCCCTTGCGAGAGCATTCATAAAAAAGTCATGAGTATAATTTATGAATATCATATTATTCACATATATTTCCATGATACCTATGAACTTTAGACTTAATGAATATTTTTGAGAAAACACTTCATAGATCTTCATACTGTATATAGTTTCATTTATGAAATTAGTCAAGTTTATTAATGTCCAATTAATGAAAATTCTTCAAAACTTAATGAATGTTGGAAACATATTCATGAACTTAAAACCATCAAAATGAAAGATTGATGAACTATTTCGTGAATATTTATGACCAGTCATGAACATTCACGAGTTCTTTATGAACTGCAAATGTGTCTTCACCACAGCATAGTCGTTCCTGCAGCACGTCATGAATGTCTGTGAACTAGAAATGTTGGTGTTCATGAACTGTAATCTATTGGAGGTGTTTAATAATACCTAGATAGCCTCAGACATTTCACTTAATACATTCTGCATGGAACAATGTTCCTTAATCTATCATCAGAAACTGTATCATTACTTCATAATGAAATCACAATCGCTAGTTTGAAAGTTATATCATAATTTTCAACAAAACTAATACAGCATTTAACATGCAGCCACATGGGATATGTGGGTAGTTGTACGCATTTGGCAATGCCAGTATACACTATTTCATTGATTACAAATAATTTAATCTTATTTAAAATGATGCACTCTTCCTTTAGAAGGATCAGGATTAAAAGCATCACTTGCCTACAGGGTGTACTTTAATAAGAAGAATGGACATGTAAATTCCGTTTCTGGCCACAGATCAACAGGCACAGTGGCCATTTTAGATTTCCTCTGCTTACACGGGAAATCCAAGCCATGTGACTCAAGTAGATTTATTTGATTTATTTTGATGAATTTTAATGAATATCAGTATGCATGAAAGTTGATGAATTATTATAAACACATTGTTTATGAACAATCATGAATGTTTCAGGGATAAAGGGTGTGGAAATTCATAAGAGTAATTTGACATATTCATAATGTAATAATTTCATTTCACAGGGGTTTGACTACTGGATCTGAATGATATGTAGTCATTGTAAAGCTTCCATCATGAAGAGTTATCCGGTTTATTTTTTTTTTTTTATTTATCACTCATAATTTCCCTTCATACATTCTTCATATCAGATTTTATCACATTTAAGATCCGCTCCATTTAGCTTTAGCCTTTAAACAGTAAATGCACCAGTCTTATCTGTGGTTAAACATAACCAAATCAAAGAAATCACCATTAATCGATATTCCAGACACATCCATATGACAGGCGTGCATTTCATCCTTCGGATAATTGTGACAGCCAATTATGCCGTACGCCTGCAGTTGTGATACAGTGTTCTTAATTTGAATTCCCAAATGTCACTGAAATCGTTCGTGTTTCCATGATGTCCTGATGACATTTATGCTTGCTTCTTTCACTAAGATGTCGTCACATTTTCCTACACTTAAAGGTTAATGTGTGTCGTAACAGAATATACATTATATGTACAATGTACTTTATAATTAAGATAAGTGTATAACGACAAAGCAAGACGAAATAACAATATAGATCAGTTACATAGTGGAAAGGTATGAGGACTTTCTCATGTATATTTCATCATAATGTGTTTGCTAATTCATTACCATGATTAAAAATATTAAATATAGCTACATGTTCAAGAAAGCTTGAAATAAGATCTGGCCAGAGTATGAGACTAATTGGAAAAGTATTTTTTCAATGAAGTTTCAATGAAAACAGTATCAAATTTTACAGACTATGAACACATACACGTGTGTTATTAATTATAAAAAACATACAAAGACACAACAAAAGACATGTTGGAAGCGTTCTCTTGAGATTTTAAAAGAACGTTGTATTGCGTTTGTGATTAACTTAGCTGTCAAACTCTTGGAAAACGTGAAGAATAAATTGGATACAAGTCAATCGATTGACCTTTACAGTTTTAAATATGTTTGTGTTTAATTGATCTAATTTTTATTCCCGATATATTTTAATTTTTTCACCAGACATGAATTTTTTGTATATTTAGAATCACTGCTTTCTCTGAAGAGAGTTTTGATGATCGCGTTTGATTAATGACATCCAATACGACTGCACCATTATCGGAGTTTAATATTTATTGATGACGATTCCATGTCGAGGGATCCGTCTAATCACTAGTCCTCAATGTTTATTGATATCAAAGCATTTACGTCCCCAGACTGCACTGTCGTCAACACAAAATATGGTCTGGTTTAATTACTTCCGCCTCGCCACCTCATATAATGGCGGATGAAGTCATATTATCAGATTTGGACGTATTGATGACACTACTGAATATATGGTTTAATCCGTCTCGTTTAAATTTGTTGCAGACAATCCACTGACAAGTTTCATTTGTTTAGAGACTTCCACTGTTCTTGGAAAGAAAATATCACTTTTTTCTTACAAATCATTCAGCTAGGAGGAATTACCGAATACATACCAGACAACAGTTGTCATGTTTACGTTACAAAACCTGACGTTACGTACCGCTGGTGTAAAAACCCTGCGTTTCCTGAAACAACGCTGTTAGGTTGTCAACGTTGTCAAAGCCTGGTCACGAACGAAAAATGAGGAGTGACGGCGGCAAATGGAAGTCAACATTTTGTAGAACATACTTTAATGATTGAGGATCTTATATCTGAGATCATGTTGGAATTAAGACGGCATGAGATTTGAATTTGGTTTGAAGAAACATACGTTTTCGTGCTCGTGTACATTTATGGTATTCATGTGGTTGTGTCTTATTTATCCGTCACCTCTATGGCCCTTTTCCACCTGTAGGATGTAAAGTAAAACCTCACTTAGCGACCACCTCTGTATAACGACCACCTGATTATCAAGACCACTTTCTTGGGGTCCGAAATGGCCATTTATAACAAAATTTGATTTGTGTAGAAAACCCTCCTGACTAAAGAGACTTGCCCCTTGTCAGTTTGATTATCTTTATAGACAAACTTGACTGAACGTTTTGCTGAAATTGTGGTAAACAGTTAGTGATAACATTATTTTAGTTGTACTTTATCTCCACGTGATGTCTTTATCATTGACGAGTGTAACAACTATATAGGTGACATTTTATATTTCAAGACTTCAGTAAAGGACATACTATATATTAAAGGAAAAGAACGTTGTGTCCATGTAACAACAAATCAGTTTGGGTAGGTCTGAATTATATAAATGCTGATTGGATGAGAAAAAGTTGCCGTTTTGATTTTTGGCTATTTCCACGCGAGGAATGGATGCCATAAGTACTTTGGCGAGGATGATTGTTGACGACTACGTGCCTGCCCATGGATATAGCCTGATGTCTAAATCTAATCCAGCTTTATACGAATAAGCAAATTGTACATAGCACGTCCATTGAGACAACTTTCTAATCAAATTGTCGCGTTAATTTGCCGCCACGTTTGTGTCGGTTTGCCTGACAAGGAAGTGATTCATTAGGAAGAAAGGAGTGTTTCTCAGCCGAAAGACTAATGAAATGTTAAAGTGCTATTTTGGAATATGTATATGCGCGCGCACCTTTTACTAAAACTTATTCAATTACTGGTTTTAGAAATGCAGACGGTAATTGCAATCATTATTCATCACATTGTGCTTCTCGGTCAAGGCTTAGGATGGCTAGGCCACTTCCTGGACTTTATGACGATCGTTCGCGCCTCGTGGTTTCACTCAAATTCATTGCCGCGAACACTCTATATCACGAACTGTAAATGATTTACGTGAGGCGTATGCTGTTTATAGTGCTATCCCACTACAAAACTGATATATAACGTTTTGGGGATATCCCAGGCAAATGGAAAATGATTGTCGCCTTAATCTTCTGACACGTTTAACTCCTTGTTACGTAACGCGAAACATTCTTCCATTGTATAATGAGATGAGTAGTTTAATTTCATCGATTAATATCAACTTACGTACTTGGGAGTATGGGCGTCTACATCCTCGATACTCTAAGATTCAAAATTTGTTTGTTACAATGTGTTACAGAAAGTCATAATGTAAAAAACGAGTGAAGAAAAAATGAAAAAAAATAAGAAAAATCTTGACAGAGATAACTGATGCTGCATGATGACATTATCCGAATACATATGATGGTATTCATTTATCAATTTAATTACATGTACATACATGTAGTAACATAGTTACATGTATGTGCATACACACTACAGTCTTTTAATAAGTCAACCAAAAAAATATTTACGGAGATAATTGAGAATAACATAGAGAGTACATTCCTATCTTTTTTGTAAAATATAAAAAAATGGATTTATTTAATAATATTTCGGTATGAAAGATTTTCGCAAAGCTAGTATTGACTCATTCTTACAAATATAAAAATAGTGAGGCTCGTATCCAGCCAAATCAATACAAAAGGGACATAATATGTCCTATCGTTTTGGTTCCCCGTTTTCTGAAGGGTACACTGTACATTCCTGGAATATCGATTACCAGAGTCCATGGTATACATGTACAGGAATGTCTGGTGTGCAGACATTTTACATTAAAGTTGCAATGGTCAGTTACAAAAAAGAAATAAATTGTCGTTTATCCAAGTAGTCTTTGTGCACGTGTACAATGATTGTAATTGTCTATTTGTAAATGGTAATATCAGCACGTGGTCAGTGTTCTTAGACTTTTAAGACAATACACAATTTTTTTTAATGTAGGAAATAGACATGCTTATGAGCTGAAAATTCAATGTAGTATATAAGTACATCTGATTGTGTGACATACGTGGCTCTGTTAATTGCTTTCGGACACTTTCACCGACTCCAGGTAAACGACCGATCAGAATGCGAGGGAATGGCTTTCAACTAAAACCACACACAAACCGTTACTTGATTTTTGTTCACGGTTACTTCAAAGGAACGTGGCGATCAGTAGAATGATCGAATGGAAGGCAGTGCGTTTCCGCCGTTGTGCAATTTATTGCATTTTGATTGGTAATTAGACGAATATGGATGACTGACTACGGACTTTTATTTTACGATTTTTTAGCGCAGACATATGCCATAACATTTATATGATGTTAAATACCAACTATGATTGTGTTTTGAAGATATTTACTCTAGAAAAAGTCTCCTTTTTGTGAATGAAATGAAGATTGGTTTTCGGTTGCTAGGGTATAAAATCAGTTGCTAGGGGCTTTAATTTCAATAATTTCTAAATTGCTAAAATCCTTTTTAAAAATTATGAAAACAGCATGATTTGATTGGTAATTTGACCAAAAATGGAAGCCTGACTACGGATTATATTTTTGTTTTTGTTTTTTTTTTTGTTTTGTTTTTTTGTTGTTGTTTTTTTTGCAGATATATGCCATAACATTGATATGATGTTCAATAGCAGCTATGGTAGCGTTTCCAAGAAATTTGCTTTTGAAAGAGTGTTTTTGTGGTCGAAATGAAGAATGGTTTTCGGTTGCGAGGGTATAGAATAAGTTGCTACGGGGTTTAATTTTGATAATTTTCAAACCAAATTGTCTGTAATGAGGGTATCATTCATTTGTTATATATTTTTGTACATTTGGTACTTTATTTTCAATATTTTGCCCTTATACATGTAAGCATTGATGTCACTATTTTTTTTATTTCATTTGGGTATGTAAGAAACCAACTAGTATAACTTTTGACCTTAACTCCATCTGACTTTTAAAAAAAAATCCCATAATGAACTTACAAAAAGTCTTTAGTGAATGAATGAAACATATGGCATATATCAAACAAGAAAAACCAAGTTAGGCAGTCTAAAAGTGAAAATATCATCTCACTCCCGCCAGTTTTTTGCCATTTTTCACCATATAAACCATTTGACCTTTGACCCTTGACCTTGATCCCTCCACATGGTCAAACAAATTGACACCATCATTTTTCGAAAGAGGGTGGCTTACTGAACATTTTTATATATAGTGTCAAACTTCATCACGAAAAGCCCATGGAATTGCATAAGCCACCGGACTATACACTAAATGCGTTCAGATGACGGCAAGATCCTTTCAAATAAAAACAATAACTCAATTTTGATCATGATGATAACAGACATAAACGGTGATTCTACAAGCTTTAACAACAATATATGTTTCCCTGATTCTGTTTAATTATTTTACATTTATCATTTATTTAGGATAATAAACTTCCCTTTACACTGTCATTAATTGTTTGTTAATCGTTTCCATTCATCCCGTAGTTGTCATTTTATTGGAATAATACACATGGAAGGAGACCAGATACCTTCTAGCAGCATTTGCTTTCTTAGCACCAAGGCTTAAAAGTATCCAATCATCATTAAAGAACTGGTATACATATCATGTTTAATATTGCTTAAACACAGCGACCAAAGTATTATGAGCCTGTTATCCATTAAGAATATCAATGTCCATATGTGGATTACAATACAAAGCATAACTAATGCTACATTGTACATCAATCACTTCCTCTCTATGGAAGTCATTCACTGTTCCTCAATAGGTGACGACATCCTCACGATGACTATTCACTTCCTCTAATGTGCGCGTGATGTACACTATATGTGCTGATAATGATAAAGCGGGGTCTCCTCATTCATAGGGAAAGGTCCTATTAGTCACCATGCTGTGCTCCTGTCCTTTCTTCTTTCATTCTTCTTGTGACATTGTCTTGACAGGGCACTTCTAGAATTTTGACAATCAGTCTTTTCCCGTTATTTCTGTCTAGCTTGCGTACTTCATTTCTCCTTTACTGTTAAGAAGATCGTTGATGATATTATTTGTGCAGAGTCGATGAAGCTGAAAGTATCTACACTGCATTTTTTTTCCATACAAGCCTTCATTTATCTTCATATTGTTGCCAATGCACCAAATTCTTATTCAATATATCATACTGTGAATTTTCACATTTTTTTTCTTTTCAAAATAGGATTGTAATTTCTAATTTATGAAAGGTTTTCCCTTTCTATGTCTTGTACATTTGGAATAAATACTGTATTTCCCAAATATCCTTCAAAGAATGATTTTATGTGTCCTTCTATAATTATTATTATAATTATTTAATTACACAAACAATCCAAATGGTGACAAACAACTACTATGTAGTATATTTTTATATATGACAGTATACTATTTATATTACTATAACAATAAATATTTGTTATGTGTGAATGTTGAGTATATCTGTATAAAAGACCAGAGAGTAGTGCAAGTTAAAAACAAATAGGTAAATATGGTGTTCCTTATGCGTTAATGCGTTGTTGTTGCTGGTTTTTTCTCTCTCGAATATTAGAATGAAACGGATTAGTCTCCCTTCTGACTATTTTATGTAAGAGTTGTCTTGATATATTTATAAACAGTTGTTTAAATTAATTTTACTTCAATATATATAATTTTTTGAGTGGATGCGACGAATGATTGAAATATATGCAAGGGCAAATTCTGAATACATCTGTGATTAGGTAAGAAAGAAGAGTGAGGTGAATTTGATCTAAAAGATAACAAATATGGAAATTGAATGAGAGCCCTAGATATGCGAATGGGAAATGTATTGTTATTTATTTGTGTTACTGAATTTTTTTTTAAGTATTTGCATTTGTATAGCATGTATTCAATCCACTTTGCAACCGTATTTTGTCATTTGTAAATCAATATCACGATCACATATAATAATACACTTTTGAATTAGTTAGGAATGGCATCCCTTTATCATCGTTTTAAATTTAATTCTATAAAAATACGGCTATCACTGACTGACTGGATATTAACTTGAATATTTGGATGTTGATCAAACATATCCCGTTACACATTGCCAAACATCCAACAAGCATTATCTAACAAGGGGACACAATCATCACTGTGTGGTAATGACACCGGAACTAGATATCCCCTGAAGCGAGAGTGAGAAAATCAGGATTTGAATTCCAATACTTATTACACTCATGTGCAGAACTACAGCGAATGCTTGATTGATCACGTCAGACGGAAATGACAGTAAGTGATTATAATACATATGTACATTATTTAGACTTATCATATCAGTATGGTACTGGGTCGCGACTAGATACCGTGATTTTTTCGAGGTTTTTTAAAGATTTTGTCAAAACTAACGCACAGAAGGCGTTGAAAATCGACATGCATTATCTTTAGTACACGATACTTCAGTAACAATAGTCGCTACTTAATTTTAATAATATGTTTTTTGACGAGACGCCATTTATTTTCACCGCTAATTGGTACAGTTGACGATACCTACAGGACCAGTTACCGTGATTTCAAAATAGAAAGGAAATGCGCTTTTAAAAACATGCTTATAGCACCAAAACTTAGCTTGTGTTTCATTAAAGCGACCAATATCTTTTAGTGAAATAATGTAATTGTAATGCATGGTTATTTTGGGATCCAGTGACTGATCGGCGAAAGCAGCACGAAAAAAAGGACTGTCTAAAGGTGCGTTCGATAGGTGACCAGGGAATCACTAAAACAAGATTCAGCTCCGGGCAGGAGTAAATTTAGACAAACAAAGGTGTAGACGACCTAAAACTTACGGAAATTCACTTAATACATATAAAAAAAATTTGGAAAAAAAATGTAAACACAAGACGTATGCACCAGGTAAAAACTACCTTCTGTTTTACGATCCTGTCCATACATGCCCGATCGGTAACTTGCCATATATAGTCTACCCATTATTTTGCATACTTTGACCTACTTTCATGCAGACGATTTTTGAAAACGACTGACCAACAAATAAACGATGATTTCATGAAATTTCAGGATAAATATGCAAGTAAGTCATGATTTCAAGCTATTCCCCGCTATGATTGAGTGTTGCAAACTATGATTTCAAAAGAAAAACGTAGATTTGTGAGCAATATCGACTGCAAATGAACAATTTTTTGTTGAATGAACACTTGCATGACCACCATGATTTAGCTGTTTAAAAGAATCCAAAAAATTGTGCGGGAGATAGAGCGTGCACAGAAATCACGGTAATTGGTACATCACGGTAACTTGTCGCGACCCAGTACAGATTGACGTGACAGGATCTGTTTATGAGTTCATGTATCTGATTATGTGCTTTCAAAACATATATTCTATTTGATTCAATGTAATGTATTAAAATGATGTTAAACACCTTTCACTGTATGGATAATTACAATGTATATATAGCTACCAATTGAAACATTTAAACTTCTAATATTTAGTTCAAGGCATTTTTATTTTCTTTGAAAGAGATCAACAATCAAAATACATACATGTAATTTGAAAGTAAAAGATGTAAACATTTGTTAATCACGATAGTTTTTTGTTAACTTTAAAGCAATCCCCGTATTTGGTAAACTGGACAGTACGATTTTACTTAGATTTTACACCATCGTCGGAGACCTAGGGTTGATTGCACGATACTACGCTACACTTATCACATGGGTGCAATCAATACGTAGGTCTTAGACAATGCTTCATCACAGAAGATGAGATATGTGTCTGGTCATATGTAAATGTAGTATGCCTGTCGTACATATATCTATAATCAGATACCGCTCATCTTCCCAACTTCCATGTCTAATATTTCACTAGTGTACTTCTGGTAAGTTTGACTCAGAGCGATGTCCAAAGATCACAGACTCTCTTAAAAGTGCCGTCTTGGTGCCGTCTGAACCAATTATGTAACCTTGGCAGCGGCCTATTGTGCACATCAGCGCGTGCTGAAGTGGTCATCATCTGTCTAATAACCGTAATAAGATGTAATTCGTGACGTGACCAGGCTGGATGAGTGAAATAATTGGGTTAGGTCTCACCTCGCCTGTCTGGACTGCTAACCTTACACCTCTATATGGGCTGTCTCCTCTCTGGTCCTAGGCATACGGGTTATGTAATGTGGATTTTTGTGCCTCAATGTAATGTATACTTACAGTTGGGGAAGTTTTCGATAAGATACTACTTTGTCATCAGACTCCAAAGGCTGTTCTGATTTATGGTACTAATATCACTAACTTCAGTTGATTTTTATTCTGTAAACTAAAACAAAAAGAATGAAACTAAATGTTTAAGAAAGCAGTCTCCATTATCTGTATACAATTAATTGGGTCCGAATGCAGTTCAATAGCTCTTCTGATTGGTCGTCGGTTTTGCTCCTTCAATGTGTTCCTTACATTCAGTATCATTTCTTTTGACCCGTATTTCCCAATGCTCGTTTTGAGAACAGTGCTAATCGTGCCGTCCAAGTTTCACAGGTAGGTTATGGATTGCAAGAGAAATTTACAGTACCCAGTCGAATTATACTGTACATGCATCATTTAGATTGCCCCAGTTAGACCATTTCTACCACATTCAGCTTCTTCCCTAAGAACCTATTTATACTGCAGTCTCTAATTCAGCAGACATCTTCATTGCCACCAAAGGGATAATGTGTAACCCACATATAGTATCTGTTCATACTAACTAGGTTATGTATAGTTTTGTGTAAGTATCTGTTAAGGTCTGTACATTTGGTTTTATGTAAATCTACAAGGACTGATTACATTTTTTAATCAAATAGAAGGAAAGATAACTCGTTGTAAATAACTCAAATGCCGCACAGTGATCGATATCGATTCCAGTTTATGAAGATGTTGCTCAAATACCATAACGCTATATATCTAGATAAATTGACAACATTTTAGTCTTCATCTTATTTAGGTATAATGTTTCAAATAAATACAAAATGTGTCGGTGTATAAGAACCGACGTTGGTTGTATCTCGTATGTATTCTTATATCACAACGATTTTAATTATGACAGAAGGGAGGTTACTCTGTCAGCATTAAATAGCAAAATACTCCGTTCATGTTTATATACACTTTGTGTAGAATTCGATATTTGAAAATATGGCAATCGACAAAATACCTTACTCAAAACCGTGATATCTACCTAACCAGGAATTATTAGGTACAGTAAATAGCAAACTTTATAATTATATTGTTTTATCCATCAGTAGGGCACCTGCTGTGTGGTATGCGAGTATATATATGAATATGACTGAGGGGATCGTCCACAAATTGGGGCTTTTCTATGTATCGACTGGATAGTAGTTCCATTTATCTATATAATATACCACGGTACCAGTTCCAAAAATCCAAATGGCAGCTCTGTAATAATACCGTAGAGGCAAGGAAAAATAATCCTTCATACACAGGCAATATTTCTTCAGCTGAATTTCACGTGAACCGGGGCATAAAAGTGAATTTCAACTGAAAAATTTCTCGTGAATTTCCCGTGAAAAAATTCAAGTGAAATTCGCGTGAAAAAATATTCCCTGTATAGACTCTTTGTGTTATTTTGTGTTTATATTTAGACATTTGTCAAATAGATACTAAGTTGTATGAACAAGATACCAAGTTGTACGTAGAAGATACTAAGTTGTACAAGATACTAAGTTGTACGTACAAAAAATACTAACACGGACGTACAGATAAATAAAATTATATAGTGGCCCTAATACGCCGTCGTAGATATAAGTGTTATTAGTTTTGAAGAACATGGGAAATTTCATGCGAATTTTGATATTCCTATATTTGTATGATACCCAATACACACAAATTACTGAACTCTGGCTGAAAACATGTAAACATATATAGAGTTAGCGTTGCAGTAAATAACTGAACATAACAGGTCCAGAAATAATAGTAGTATTAGGAGGTAACAATAGATTCTTAAATTCAAAACACATATTCACTGTTCTATCATTGTAAGGTTAATTCGTAATTACCATTAACAGACAAACAAAAACAATATTGAATGTGCAGTTATTAAAAAAGAAAAAAAACAAATGTGCAGTTATTAAAAAAGAAAAAAAACAACATTTCAACATTATCAAGATTCATATTCTTAAAGAAAATAATTTTATAAAAGTCAGTCAACACAATAATTGTTTAGTTAAGAACTGACTTCAATTGTTATTAAGACATGCATACCTCCGCTTTCATTGAAAACAAGTTTTTTATAGAAAAGTGAGGTTAGTTGTTGATTTATTGGTAACAGGTAACACTGATAACATGACGTCATTATATAGTAGATATAAAATCATTGAAGTATCACTTATAAATGGTGGAAATAAATAATAATTTATGGTCAGTGAATTATTTATATACTAGGATTAAAGATGTCCACCGCCGACAAGGGCATACATGTATACAATACCCATCAATTGTAAAATAACAGATGTTTAATCGACGTGTATATATTTGTGTGTCGACGTGTATATATTTGTGTGTCTAATTTACACAAAAATACATCTAAACTGGTTCATTTTGCTTTAAGTACTGAACAACCAGTACTTCATTCCAAATAGGGCATACTTCCGTGGATTAATTATTTTCAATATTTTTTTATATTGAAATAGAATAAGAACCTTAAACATTTCTCAATAAAAGCTATGATATTTAGTAAGTAACTTTTGTAGCTGAAGAAAAATACTGAAAAGTCTGTTCCTTTTTTGACAGAGAAATAATATTATTTGTCAGCGATGGAGCATTTTTATGTGCAAAAATATGCATAAATTTCATTTCTCATTTTTTTTGTAAATATTTTTGAATTTAGGCAAATCTCGCCGGCTTGGCTTTTGAGTGGATACTGTCGGTTCATTCAATTGCACTTCTCATATTAATTGTAGGAAGGTGTTTTTTCTCTTTTCACAAAAATCAATCCAACCATATAAAAGGATGATATTTCTTATATGCCTGCCACAATGACATCCCATAGAACGGTAACGTTTCGAATAAATGTATTGAATAGGCGTTAAAGAATCAGAAAACCAGTTATAACTCAATGTTATTCTGTATTCATATAAAGATCTTGGTTTAAATAATTGTTAACTTGTGTGTCCATTGAGCTATGTAGACATCCATGCAATGAAATCAAATTTATGATTCTACGCAGCTATACCACAGAAGATACATGTAAATGTCGACAAGGATGAACAGTGAGTGTTCTAACCATGTGTATACCTGTCGTGAATGTCTATACGACTTGTCACAGTTTATTTTATAAGATATTTACAACCATACAAACAACGTAGTATATACTATTGATATGTGTTTGATGTCGATGACTGGTCATATTTATCACTGGTCGTTGGAATTGTATATACCATTAGCAATGCCAATATGTAGAGCTAAAAGAATATTGTAACATGGTGTCACTCCGCTAATATAGGGTGTCCCATAGTCCATGTTACACGATCAAAATGCTACATCGCTTGACATACATGAGTAACAAAAAGATATTAACGGTATACTGTTTGAAGGCATGCAATCAAAAAATTTGTATGAATAATACAAATGAATAGTTAGATTCTGCTAAAAAGCCTTGACGTCATAAATCGACACTACTTTTAGAACATTACCACGTCAACAGGATATAATACAGGTAATGAAAAATATTTCATACTTTGTAAAACATGGTGATTTTGGTTCTCTAATACCCAATTTCTCAACCAATCAAATCATTTTTGTGTAATAACCAGACATACAGAAAGTAAACACCAACACCAGAAAACGTGGTCACATTCGTAGACAATAGATGCTGCTCTTTAAGTTGCACAAATGTCAGAGATAATGTCATTTTGACCGCATTTTGCTAATAAATGTGTCTTTTAACGAAATCGTTGCTAAGATTACACATTATTTTGTTAAACTGGTTTTATGAAGAAAACGAAATATATGATTGCAGGCTTTTTGCAAATGAAATATTGATGCTTACTTTCTGTATTAAACAAATTATTAAAACTATGAGAGTGCTATATAATTTATGGGACACCATGTACATGCTAAGGAGTTATCTTGCCTTGCTGCTTGCCTTAATTCAGATGAATTAATTCACGCGAATTAGATATATGGCGCTCGAAAGTGAGACGTCAGGAGGTCAACGATTTTTGGCATTCAGACAAGATATGTTCAATCCATTGTCTTAGATTGATGCAGTTCCTTAATTACTTCTCATCATTTACGCATATCAATATTTAAACTATAAATAGAATCTTTCCTTCATCATTGCTAACGTTAATTGGGTTTTTGTCAAATTGAGTAACGTTGGATATCAATCACAGGATACTTAGAGAAATATACATGTTAATAGTCTATGGAAAGGCAAGTGGAGACCACAGGCGAATACTAGCATATTTGTATATCTCTTACAATGTACTTCATTCTCATTCTATTTCAATAATCTAAAGGAAAATGTATTGAATGTCTTCAAGTATTTGATTTCTGTTTCATAGATTTAGCCATTCTTTTACATAAATGTAAGTTTTCAACTACGACAAACACACTCTGAATACCAGCAGTAGTTCATTTTATTTTGTTATTTGATATAATACGTGATTAATTCTGTTATTGTTACAAATATAATACAGACCATCAGGCTGGGCAATGTATAAGCAACTATGTAAACATATGTACACTCATTTATGTATCCCTATCATTAATTTATGTCCACATGACTTATTTGTTGATTGTGTAATTGTATATCATAAATTTATCAAAAAATATGGATATCGGAACATGGACAAGAGTATAGAAAAAAATAGCTTGTTTTCGTCACTCATTACTTGAATACAGTGAAGTTCCTGTATTTATGATGTTCTAGCATAAATGCGTCTATTTTAATTTACATTTGAGCATACAAATAATGAATTGAAGAGTGGATTATTACTTGTGTGATCACCTTGTTCTCCAATCAACGATAGTCGATAGATCCATATACACACATCGTCCCATTCAATTACAATACATTTTAATTCCCGCAGTGCAAGTAAGAAAACGTCAAGAGAAACCAGACTCCGGTAACATTGCAGTACAAACCTCAAGGCTAATTAAGTAACGTGTTCGTGCATGGGACATGCTACTTGATCAGGAGTGTTTTGTTGTTCACAGTCTTAGCTATGTATTGAAAGAAACGGGCATTTCAACCATAACTAGTTAACAGTTTGGGCATATGATTTGATAATAACTGGCAAAAGAGTCATATTATGTTCTTATTAGCAAATGTCTGTAGGTATATAGTGCCAATGAGGTATTGATGCGTTGAAAATCGTATTGGATAATGTCGATTTGGTTGGTTGTCCATTTAAACGCGAAGTTATAAAGATATTTTATAGAAAGACAAATATCTGACTCAATAATTAAAACATAACATGCAAGGATTTGAATGTTTGCTTTTATTAATTGCTTGATTTGATGTATTTGGAATCAGTACACCTAGTCGTTGATGGTATTAGAATAATTCATATAAAAAGTAATAATTTTATATTCCATTCCGTTAAATACCAACCATTTAATTATACATATTTTAAACATTTATCTTTCTTGCTTTTATAATATTAAAAAATGAAGTATATTAGTCACCGAATAATTGAACATCAGTTTAGGTAAAATGTCTTTTGAATACCTAAAAGGATAGGAGTTAGATTAATACCTGTGATGTTTTTCCTTGTAATTGTTATCGTGCAGTTTGTATTACCACTAAATTGTAATTATGTTCACTCTCACTTTTGTATTCGGGAAGACAAGTTTATCTATTCCTTTGATGAGTCGTATACTCCACATTTTGTACAACTCAAACACGCTTTACCAACTTTTCAAACATGTTTGCCATTGAATAGGCGTTAGGGATCCGATACCGTGTCAGGTAGGTATATGAGGTGAGATTTAAATCCCCTGAATACCAATACACAGAGCGACCCGTACCATGTCCCCAGGTTTACAGCTAGAAAGTTGTCCATCTAACCGGGACGTTTTATATCCGAGTGTTTGTTTACAGCGAGTTGTGTCTCCGAACTTCACAGCCCGAAAGGTGTCACTACATACGTACGCCGTTATTGGAAATGTTATAGGCTACAGTATAGCACCTTCGTCCCGTGAACTATAGATGATATGTGCGGGTTAAATTCATACTCACCTCGATTTCATTAAATATTTACCATGTGATCTGGATTATCTCTGTTTTACAGAAGATTAGGATATTGGCTGCTAATCAAGGTAAGTAATAGCAAGTCTCTTTCATATTCATTACCAAAACTTTGATTTTTGTTATTTTTGTTATCGCTTTGTATATAAATGCATGCACTTAAATACTTGTAATACAAACCTATCCAGGATAATGTCCCTTTTGTTTGGTTCTATGTAAGTACATTTACCTGTGTCAACAATGGCTAGTTGTACTTATGGTCTTCATATACATAACTACGTTTAAACTCAGGTAATAACGGTACGGTATGTATTTACCACTTCTAAACAGTATACATGTGTAGGTGTATATTTATAAAATGCTCTCTCTACTCTTACAGTATCGAGATACTATCGAAAATAAATAACAGCAATATAACAAGTCCACAGTCACTGATATGGGTATATTTTGTTGTTATGATTTTTAAAAAATATGTGTAGATATATCCACATGTTACTAAACCAATTGTAAACCTGATCCATATAAGGAGAGATACATAGACTTTGTTTGTTATTCATTCTATTGAATGTAATATCTGTCAATAACAGTCAATATGTATGTGTATAACTGAAAAAATAAATGAAATACATTTCAGGTTCCACTTTTACCTGTACTTTAAACTGAACTGTTACGTGAAATGTATATGGGCGATTTATATTACGTTTACTGCAATGTGAAATAATATGTTGAAGGTATTGATGACAAATATATTACAGCTTTTACTAGTTTGATGCGGTTTCGTAAACTATGTAGGATCATATAGGACTGTAGTGGGTTACATAGTGTGCCAAAGCTAATACTAAACTAATAATGGGGAGATTACACTCAACCTGTGTATACTATACCTTCAGGTAATATTACCTGTCGTATGATCATCAACTGATATATTTTATGAGAGATTAATAACTAATTCCAATCTATTCACTACTTTAAGTGTATATAACGTATGAAAATCGATTGAATGCCCAATGCAGTGAATGAAGTGAGGTTTGCTTATTGCATCAAGAATTGAAAGGCAGTTAAACATTTATGTAAAGCGTGCAGACCTCGAGCACAGATAAAATATAAATATTCATTGAAATAATAAAAAAAATCTTTTTAAACTTCCGCTCCTATTATTGTACTTTAATAATTGATATTTTTATTTCATGTGAATTGATAATGCTATCAAAATATATTTAGTTAATAACATGACAGGTGTTATAAAGAAAACACGTGACTACAGGTATGATTTACCGGTAATTAAAAATAAGTATTAACAGGTGCCAGACACTTTTACATAAACATGAAAAGAACGTATTTTAACAGCGAGACTTTGATTTAATCCGAATGCGTTTGAATTGCCTATGAAAGCCTTCATTGTTCAAATCAATTAGATCTCACGAATAATTAAATTCATAAAGCAACGTAAAGCGGCATTTCACATCAAGATTGCTGGCACAAACAACTCCCATATACAGTGCGTGTACAATGTATTTCTTATTGGTGTCAGAAACACCAAAGATGGATGTTTTACCACAATAACTCACTTACGTAACTCACCCAAACACATTAAAGAAGTAATAGCCAATGACTGTATTTCAGATAATACAGAATCCTTTCAAGCACTTGTCTGTAGAATACGAATTACTTGTAGTAAATATAGGGAGAAATAGTAATTCCACAAGTGTTGACAAAAAAAGGATTGATTTCATACTTGTTAAAGGTATGAGGATGTATTGTCTTTTTTTTCACATCATCTTGCCACGTCAAGCTCGGGGGATTATTTGGGTACTATGTGATGTTGATATAGTTTAATTTAATCATGAAATTATATTCGTGTTTATCGCAACCCCTATTGCTAAGATCAGTGTCAGAATGGTTATTATGTGTGTCGTCTGTGTTTGGTGAGTGTTAAAGTTATATGTGCCGTAACTGGGCGAAACTTTTGACCTTTTTTTTTTGTTCTTCAGTAATCTATTGATACCCATCAGGTTTGATAGATTAAGCTGTGAAGATAATTCAAACGGACAGACTAACATGTGCAATGCCTTAAATATTAATTATGCAATGTAAGATTCTATTTTTATGTCTTATGTATGTTTAGATGGAAACATAATTTCGGAAATCAGTTTACAATTCCTAATAACTTTTGTAGTTGTTAAATAAAAAAAATGAAAATTACAGCACATATAACTTCAAGAATAACTCAAATCCTATCTACTATCACAGCGACATCACAAAACGCTGCCCTGGCTTGGAGAGCGAAGAACATGTCATGACCAAGGCTGGGTAAGCTTGGGTACATAGACCTTAGACATAACTGTAATCCTCTAAAAGTATAGCATGCCTTTTATTCCTCTGTTGCTGGGTGCAGTGACGTTGGAGAGGCTGTTAAGTAAATTCATTTAGGATTTGCAAGTCATATGACTTGCACATTCTAATCATCTATTATTATCATAAATGGTCTGCTATCTCCTCGGTTTCTACACGACCAGTGCGGTCCACTCTCCACCAGGTCGACTGTCAGCTAACATAGATCCTATAAAAACATGTCTGGGATTAAAGGATTTATGTCTAATGCATATTAATACAATCCTAAGCTATCCGTATTTAGGTAAGTGGTAGAAGCACATTAAACATGTCATTTTCTAGACTGTACAGATGAACATTAATTCCGATATAAAATTGAACTAGTACAATGCACTACACGATCGGTAACACCTGCATTTTTGTAAATTTAAATTACTACAGTTCGTGTGCAGCAGATGTATGGATCAATTTGTAAAATGGTTACAATAGTGAGCTGCACAGTAGATGGACGATTATACAACTGGTCGGGATAACTATATCGTCCACCGTGATTATTCAAGAATCGTATTTAAACAAGACATATATTCCACAGAAAGGTAAGCATACTTGTATTACAATTATGTGTACTTTTACCCCAATATTTATTTGAGATGATAAACACATGCTGTGCCTTGCGTCAGTATCCAATCTGAGTTTAGTATTCCACTAGATTCTGGGATGTCCTATATCCGAACCACTAATGCACTTTAACAACGCAAATTTAATGATAGTAGTTCTATTCATATGGTATATCAAGAGACAAATAAACATCAAAGCATCAGACGAGGTGTTCCCTCGAAACCAAGTCTACAAGTATAATCCTCACCAGAAACCCTCTGACATTGCATTTTCAAACATTCTTCCCCTGATATCCAAGCCATACATATTTCTTTTACATGAATTTTATAAACCTGCATTAAGTATTTAAAATATGCATCGCTACTTAGGATTCAAATATATAATATTTTTGTATTTCGATTTTTCAAAAAAAAAGTTGACATTTCAGTTCACAAAATCTTTTTCATATCTAGATACTGAAAAATTGATATAACCTATGAGATACGTGACATTTGATATACATTTTTATAAAAAGAACACAGATCGTTTATGAAAAACTAAAGATAAGTTTATTACCTATACAGGATATAGCCATTGGCCATACAACCTCTAAGTGAGTCAAAATTTAATTTATAAACTACATTAAAATGCATTTTATTTAATATTTGTGCATAACTAAAAATACCATTGCGTTCGCACTCAAATTTGCAAGACAGACCTTTATGTATATACACTGCCACAATGTTTACATTACAAATACTTAACTAGCCCGTGCTGTAACCCTAGTGAGCTGGCTGTAAGGCCTTGTCCTCTGCGTTCTGTGACATACATTTACACAGTGTTGTCTTCAATGGGATAGACAGTAACTCAAATACATCAAACAGTATACACACATCGAGTATATAATATATAATTACCGAGTCGGGATATGGAATTCAAATCAACATTAGACCAACCTTTGCATGCCAAGTCCTTTTGCTGAGAAAGAGTCTAAACTTAACGCATGCTTATAAATTTCATTCTAATTTCACTGGGATCATGGTCATTTTTTCTTGAGAAGTGTCTTGTCTTCTATATATCTGAAATTAAGTATTAAGAATTCGCCGTTTTGAAGGTCCGTGATATAGACTTACATAACGTGCACGTGGTGGAAACGATTTATAATTGGTGTTTAGGGGTGATTAACACGAAGGAATCATTTTTGCGATTAAACACATCTTGCAATGAATATTTCACTAAATTGAAGTGAATCGGAGTTTGATTTCTCTTTTTAAATATCTGCTTTTTGTCTTTAATCCAATAGATGAATCGTCCCTTTGGTAGCATACAACATATATGATTTATGTGTTCAAATAAATCTAATTCAAGAATTATTGGAGACAAAATATATTTCATTGATTTTACCATAACCAAAAGTACATTAAGACATTCAACATTGCGTGCTTCAAGGATTCCAAATGTATCTCTGGACGTGCCACATGGTAGACATGTCAACAAATGGGCGTTCATGTAATGAACAGATCAGGTGATACAGTTTAGAACACGCAATTTTCACTTTAATTTATAATATGAAGCTTTAAAAAAGCTAGTAAACATCTAAAGAAAACTACAAGCATGGACACATCAACACTTCCTTAATACTTTAATTTTGTAGATATAGCGAAAGATTGCCCTGTGCGCGGTATATAGTCCTATTTTTCTGTTTTATGACGAAGCATACTGCGAATCACCCCCTTGTTGATAGTTAGCCTTATATTTAACCTGACAATTATCCTACTTTAACAAAACTGATTTGTAAACGTAGTTTGTAGCCTGACAAGATAATACTGCAATCGATAAACTTGGCCGACATAATCAGGCAGTTATACCGGCCATAGTGCAAATTGTACCTCCCTTATGCCTTTTAAATGGCGTTATAATTAGACGTGGTCAACCAGAGAACGATATATAAGTCTGTTGTTCACGTGGTTATTACTCTCTCATACTCCAAGTACAGTAGGATGTGTTCCCATCACTCAGCATGTCCGTACTGGATGGTATAACCTACTGCTAAAGGTAAGTTACAAAGCTCTAACCGTTTATGTGTTTTATGTTTGTCTGGGTACAAAAAACCACCCATGACACATCCCTGTTCTGTCGTATCATTATTTGTGGTCTGGGTAGGTCACACACTATTGTAAAATTGTATAGGTACCGTTACTTCCTATTTCAAAAAAAATATAAATTTCTAGCTCAATATAGAAACGTTAGTATTACCTAGACTTAATGTACGCAATTTTATAAAACGTTGTCTGCATCGCGGTTCATGCATACACTACTGGTATGATATAAGTGCTTTATTCAAGTCAATATGAATTGATTCCCTCTTTGTTTGTTCTAATATTTTTACCGTTTTCCTCACCGTGTGCGTTATTTGAAAATGAGAGGTAAATGGCAACTACAGATAGTTTTATCATAATCCTTATTCTTATGTTGAGATACAACCCAGGCCTAGTTCTAGATATGGTTGAGTGTGAAGGCCAAAGCACAAAACTATATTTTCACCAGAGTAAATCGGGCGTATTACTTTGTTTTATGCTTTCCCCATTGTCTTAAAATTATCGGCGTTAATGATATACCGCTTTCTTTTTAACTTAATTTTTGACCAGTACTCTTAAAGTGTTAGCTCGGAGTATAAACAATTATTTACAAATGGCTTTGATAACTTTAAAAAAATCAATTATTATGAAGCAATAATTTGTTGCTACTATTCAGTTTTTAGCATAGTTTGGCGTATTGTGGTGAATGTCATAACGGTACATGAATCATCAGGAAGTTGAGCAATGTAACTGTAAACAATACATTGATCAAAGTATTCCAATACAGTCACATCTGTCCAGAATGGCCACCAAAGGGACAGAGAAACATTAAGTTCAGAATCAGTGGATAGTGACAATTTGGTATACTAAAATTAATCATTATGCATGTGTCTTTATACAGGTTTGACTGTACATGTATACAAAGAATGGGATTTTTGCCCTTATTAAAACACGAGAAACTAATTCTAACGAAGCGAACAGCGAACCTTGTTTATGTTCTCTTGTCAATTTCCTTCGTCTAAGTATACTACACACAAAGCCATATCTATCAGGAATCGTGTGGGAATTACCTAAGGATGTTCGGCACGCATAGCAGATATCTGGTTTTGTTCAAAAAAAATTTTTTTACTATTATTTACGTAGTTACACACCTTTAAAAGTTACAAATACATATGCATGACTTGACAAAGTTTGTACACTTTATATAGAAAGTATACAGGTATTATGGGTAAAGTCCTTAACATAATGTAGTTGTCTCACCCAAACCAGTTGTTCTTATAATTATCAATATACCCAGATATTTGCTTTTATTGCGAGCGTACTCTCGCACTATTATTTTCCTTGTCGTGTGTGGTGTCTGTGTAC
Source organism: Argopecten irradians (assembly GCF_041381155.1). NCBI lineage: Eukaryota > Metazoa > Mollusca > Bivalvia > Pectinida > Pectinidae > Argopecten > Argopecten irradians. Next base: position 7,072,276 of record NC_091140.1, on the reverse strand, counting down.
ATCCGCTATGCGCAGATTCCAACTGCGCACGCGATACCGGAAATCAGTGTCTAATACCATTTAATAGATTTCGCCGTGATTTAGTGACACCAACCTTTCAAAAACATATACAATGTACTGAGATGTACCTGTCAGCTGTGTTATGCTATGAAGTAACGACAGTGACATTTCACAGTGCTAAAACACATTCGTTTTGTGTAAACTTCAAGCGGAGTATCATACAAACTCTTGCATCGGCCACGATATTCTTAGCATTCGATAGACTTTGGAAACTTCCCTAACAATTCAATGCAATTCGGGTTTATAAAGTCAATAAAAGAAAGTGATGAAAAATAGCTTTTAGTACCGGCCAAAGACAACGTTTTTTAACAGATTATATTTAACTTATTTCACATCATCCTAGGTCCTAGGTGTACGTTTCGACCGCAATTGCTGCAGTTCTAATAAATATTTATTAAATTACTTAGCCTTGCGTAAGAGAAATAGAATGAAGAACATTATAAAATATCATTCTGGGTTTCTATATCTGATGTACCACAGCAAGGCGTTCAAGCATGACACAGGTAAGACACCACGTGCACAGAGACTGGACAGTGACAAAGTTTTAGCGGACGGCTATTTTGAACAGGAAAACAAGTCAATCGTAACAATATCAAAATGATAATATGTAGGTAAGTTTCAAAGAATATAATTAACAAAGTTCAACGTAATTTCACATTTAAAGTTCTGAAGAAGTAAAAGAAAGTATTTATTATAAGTATTTATCAATACATCAAGGACGTAAACTCCTTGCAATAGTCCCAAGGATAATGAACAAAAATGCTACTTTTGCCGAGAATGATTTCATAATGGAAATTAATGTTAGAAAGTAGTTAGTGAGCACTTACATTGTATTGTCTAACAGACATATTTCTAGTTTAATTAACGCTCTTGGGACAAGTTTGCAGGTGTAGGCTTTTTCTATTGTTTGAAGCTGTCCTTTTTATCGACTTTGATTTTGAATACAGTTTCGGTATTGTGATTGTGATTGTTGCGTTGATGTGAAAAAAGTTAAAGTGAATGGCACCAGAATTGACGTCAATATGTCGCTTTGTTTCCTCTTACAAACACATTTTAAGTCACATACCAATCAATGCTTTGTGATGAACCAATTAGAATCTGTCTCGATTCCAACAACATTACCTCTGTAATCCTAATAATCGAACACTTGATATGCTAATGTAAACTCTGCAACATGATCATTTGGCTAGGTTTTGTTTTATTTCTATTTCTGTTAGGCATTAGCTACATATTTAGTATTGCTTAGTGTTTACTGGGAATCACGTGACAATTACAATTCAATGTCAGAAATACAGCGAGCTTATTTGGTTTCGTTGAACAGTAATTGTACTTTTATTTACATATTTACACTCCTACAAATGGTAATGCTAGATACACATCGATGGACTGGGATTGGTTATATATGGAAACCATGATTGATGCCAAGTTTTAATCAAATGTAAGAAGTATACTTCTCTGTACGCTGGGTTATAAATATGTTTGTAAGCCATATTTTACAGGCTATAAACACATCATTATGACTTGCATTATCTACGATTCGGAGGTCAATTACATTATTACAGTTTAAAACCTCAGTAATTACAAGCCACGTAGTTATCAATTATTTAAAGTCGGTCTTTAAACATATTTACTAAGGTATGTGATAAAATAACTTGTCCATAAGAATAGACGTCATATAGTATGACATTGATTTTTGTGAAATTTTAATGAAGGATTCCATCCTCTTTAGATTTGAGTAAAATACGAAATAAATATTTCAAAGTGTAATAAGCTAATCTCCCGAAATATATAACCTTCAGGATAAACTACCAAAATTCATCCATCATTTTTGTGTGTGAGTAAATTTTTAAACATATTTTAAAGGGTGACACATCGTAAAATATAATCTTTTCCACCACCAGATTAGACCTCACTATTCATACGTCATTCAGTGCCTAATTCCGCACAATTGATATGCAATAATGGTTGTTTTGGTATGTTTTGATTGGATATAAAACTAATTTATCAAATACGTCGTCCTGCTATAGCATTGTGAATTATATTATTTCAATATTCTTATCTTCCCTTATACACGAAATATCGGCATTAATGATGGGTCACTGGGCACATTCTACAGGTGGATTTGGTGGCCGATGAAGGTTCCCATTTCCAATTAAAAATGGTCATATCTTTCCCAATTGTACCTCAGATTTAAGTTTTGTGTGTAAATATGAAAATATTAAACGTTGAAAAAGAATTACATATGCATATACACACGAATTCCTTGATAATTAGACGGACACCTGTTTTCAAACATTAAAATAGGCCGTTTGGTATTCACAGTAATGGTGTGAAGTGCAATTTTAAAAACATAAAATATGTTTGATTACTTGCATGTATGTCGTTATGCCATTTTGTCAAAGTGTGCCATCCGAACGTGATTTATCAAATGTGATATAAAGCGGTGGGTTTGCCATATTTTATACACGCCAATGTCTTAAAGGCCAACCTTAGTAACCTGCCTTATTCCGTGGTTTACTATCTCTAAATGCATGAGCAGGAGCGACGTATACATGTTTATGATACTTTAAGTAACATAAAATCTTGCTTGCACATGAATTATGTAAAGGAATCAATGTGTATGTGGCACGATAAGGTATTGAATGAAAGGATTGTGCGTGGTAGTTCTAGGACATGGCCGGTAACTCACCTCCAGGTATATGGCAATGTAAAAGTAAATCTTGGGCTGCACGACACATTCCAGTCAGAGTTGATTGGATAGCCCAGGACTCCTCTAAGGGTCCAGAGGGCTGGTGGTATTAACGCCATACGACGTGTTCCTGCTGATATATAATAGTAGCTAATGATAGATCAATAACGTGATTGGCTAGTAATTAACAGACAATGTGTATCTCATGAACAATATACCTGGAATCTGTGTAGAATACCGTGAAGGGATGATAATATCAACATCGGGACATCAACTGGTCCCCGAACCAATGATGATCCATTTGTGTTCGAGGCAGAGGGGTTAATCCGATTGTGTGTTGTTAAGGAAAACTATCTGATCATAACGGTAATAGTTATCACTGTATTTCTGGAACTTTGTTTTTTGGACTATATTATCATATAGGATTACATAGAAAGAACGTCTTGGTGCTACCAACCAGACTAGAAAGGTAGGTTTACAAAAACATGAAACGATTAATTAGCCAAATGGAGTAATAGAGCCACGACTTAAAACGATGACATATTTGATGGGATCGTTTACAAGTAAATAAAAACTTCGTTTATACTAATTGGCCGTATTAATGAATTATGACAGAAGAATGTAACACGTACGTAATCGTACGTCATTGGAAGTCTCTGGAGAACGATAACTATCAGGATATTACCGGGTTAATATATCAGACAATATCTGTCGATTTGTGATGCTGACTTGTATGATCGTACAACGAATTCTTTATGACTAATTATTTGACATTGTACATTGTATGTAGGACATTGTTCATATTAGTAGGTATCTCATCATATTTTATGTGTGTAGATTGGTGTGGAACATTATCTATCATTGTTAATAATTAATGATAATAAACTTAAGACTGGTAAGCAGTTAATCCTCTAGGCACATGTACTATCTGACGAAATGTGGATATAGAAATTTAATCGTTGCAAATGTTTTCACCAAAAACTAGTTCCATTGCACAAACGAGATATGTTTATAGTTATTTAAGCATTACTCTCTATATTTTGTGGGGTTATGAAGACATAGACAAAAACGGAAGGACATTGTTCATAGATGCAAAACGTCTATGAAAAAGAACGTCAGTCTCCTTTTTGTCTGTGACTTCATAATCCCAAAGGATATTGAGAATAATGCTTATAATCAAATTTAGATAACTCACTCAGGTACTTATTAGGCATAAATTTCTGTGATTTTACTTACTTTCACAAAAAACAACTGAGTTGTGGCGCAGTGATATGTTATCCAATAATTCAGTTTTGCCAATAAGTGTGCCGCTTTTAAAATTTCCCGCGAAACCGTTTTGTATATATGACGTCATGATATTTGATGTACAATTCTTTCGGTCTATGGAAAAATAACCTCACAAATCTAACCAATAGAAATGAGTAAAACATATGAAATCATATTATAACGAAATAACCTGCTCCAATAGTCTGCCGATAGATGATATGTTTAAATGTGCACCATGGTAGCCGTACATATAACTTGATAATACTGTTGATCACAGACCTAGATAAAGGTCAGACATACTGTAGCACGGACATCCAGGCCTATAAATCATGCTATACCATCACCGAACCAATTATCACTCAGACAGTACATATTTCATTGATTTCCTTTCGCCATAATATTGACACTGCACTTAAAATTAATCTAAATCGAATTATCAGGCCGCTGTCGATTTGTGGTGTAGCTTTGATTTCCATGGACGTGGTATTTTTGTGTGAGTGTCGTTTGATCACTAGGATACACTGCCAGCTAATACAGGCAATTTAGGTGTGTGTTTTTATAACAGGTAAATCTACACAGAACACATGTTTACATTAATCCTGTAAACATGACGATATAAAGGCACACTTCTCTGTCTTTATTTCCCTAAGCTTTTGTCTGTTTAGAATGCATGCCGTTGTACTTCTATCTTCATAGTATTAAACTCTTAGTTAGCCTTACCTATGGGTTCCTCAATGGTCCAAGTACACATTGTAGTTCACCAATATCCCGGTGACTTTGATAATAATGAAAACACAATCCTGTCCGAGAGGGCAATATTATGGTGAAGCCCAACGCCTTGCTCATAAGGCAATACTGGAAGTTGTGATGACAAACATGTATGAATATTTCGCATATATCAGGGGTATCATGGATTAGTTTGGTATTAGCTGTGCTGTTTTATATCAATTGTGACGACAAGATTCTGAAACGCAAGATAAATCCTACTTTATTGTTTTGCATCATATCTAAATATTTACATTTCATTTGCAGTTTTACTATGTTACCTTTCCAAGCGCAGCTGGAATTCATTAGTCTATGAACTGCTACCGTCTAGCATGAACTTACAATTGTCGTGTGATCACGGAAGATGGCTGTTCAAATGGCTGTTCCGTCTTTGACAATAATGAATTATTAATTCATTATAGATGCAATATTTCTTGGATTCCATCATAAAATTGTTATCACATGTAAATATAAGCATTGAACGTCGTTCAGTTGGGATTCTTAGCTCATATGAATGCCAACTGAAAGTCATCTAATGGTTAACAAAACCGTCAAACTATCTCTGTTTTGAATATGTGGTAACATTTATCTGAATAATGCGTATTCATATGAGACTTTAAAAAACTCGTCTTGAAATTACATTGATGTGCTTACGAAGAATTACAAAAATCAATAAAGATAAATGAATTTGAAATTATAATAAGGATAAGATTTGCTCAATTTCAAAACCAATGATTAATTGATATTTCTAAGCTATCGCGTTACGAAGTAAGACGTCCATATTGGGATTGCATTATTTTTGTAAACATGTTTGATTGGCAACATGATTACTTTTAAGTCTTGAACAGACACCATTTTACATGACATATGAATGTCCGGCTCCTAGTATAACGTATATGGGTACAGAAAAAATCCATATTTATATCGAGATCATAACACAACAACCTGACGTTATATTATTCGGTACATTGATATTTCCTTTATCGACACTAGGAGATTATCCGTGGTTATTCAGATCGAACACGTGAGTGTATACACCCCGATCTAGGTAATATTGATAATACAAACAACGTGTAATATATACAAACAGTTGAATAATCAGTTGAGTACATAAATAAGTGTTGAATTATAAATATTGAATGGAAATATCACAATAGATAAACATACCGCGCGTCATTCAAACGAGCAATATTAAATATCACTGCATATCAATATTTCCACTGAGATTTAAAAGTAAATGTTAGAAAATGTTATTTTTTTCCAGGAGCAATTTAAAATAAATTTCGAATGAAAATGAACATAAAATTTAAATATATTTTTATCATACACCTGTAATATCCTACATTGTAGTAAGTTTAAACTAACAAATTATTTCAAAAGTCTATAGAATCATTACCCCTGCTCGATTCGTTCTGAAAAGCGGCTACTGGCGTACGCCGATCATGTGACCGGGCGACGACCGGTCGATCTGGCAAAACAAGTATAACCGGCGTATTCCATCATGGCGGACATTTCTTCAGAGCTTTAGGAACATTTTGCTTTTTGCATCAAACATAATCAAAGACTGAATTTAAGTTGATCTAATAGATAACATGATATTCTAATTTGGTTAATATCATGTTATGGTAAACATTATTTACGCTAAACTTACCCTTAGCACGAGTAAGAAAAATACTTCTACGTATACGTTTACAACTTTTATATTAGACAAATTAAAAGCGATTAAATAGTCGACGCATGTGCGTGGTTGTCTCTGTTTCATAATAAATGAGTGATTGTTCTTCAGATAGTAATGGTAGAGTTAATAACATAATGTGTATTTGGAAAAAAGCGATGTTGCCAATAAAAAAAATAGCTTTCAAATATTCGTATTTTTCGATTCCGGGCCAAGAACTTTTAGAATTCATAAATCATTAGAGTTTAATATTAATAAGATACCGTGACTGGATAATGTCATATGTTGTTTCGCCTTTTGGAAAATGAACAACCCCTCCATTCTCATTTTTTCTTCATCGTGCATGCTACTCTGTATAATAAACACGTGTATGCTGATTTATTCCAAAATAACAAATATAAGAAATTGCATCATACTGCATTAATCTCTTGTGTTGAAGTTTCTTATGAAATAGAAAACATATATGGTGGCCTATTTCGGCCATGTCGCATTGTCGTTCCTCACAAAATCGCTCCGCGCGTTCCTGTTATAATGCACATTTGATATAATGTATGGTGCATTGTAATTTGTATTGTAGAATTACATACATATGAGATAATTTTCTTGCATAACAGCTTGGAATTTAATTACACATCACAAGACAATACGCGAAGCAATAGTGAGATAATGCGCGGAGTGACACTGCAACGTTACAAAAATACACTGTCGGTGCGACAAATCTTATTTTCTCGCTAATGCGACAGAGCGACATGATTGTTTTATCGCACAGTCGCGTGATATCGACACCTGGCATTTTTGTCGCTCCAAACACTGTCGCTCCATGCATTGTTGCAATGGGCCACACGCCAATCATTATTTGTTCTTACTAAAATTCAACAGATCGCTGAAGCACCGATTAGTAAAGCATGAGTTATCTTAATAAACTGGGTTTAAATTGATACCTTGGTGTGGCATTGTTGTAACTTTACTATTTTATTAATTTATTTCTTACTACATGTCACCAGTAGATTTTTTTTTCTCATGACTTGACATAGGAATTAACAATGCCCGTACAATCATATTCTCAATTTGAACATTCTTTCTGAATTGTGTATTTACAATGTACATGTAGGTATAATACTACACACATATAAATCTATTTTCTTATGTTACACTCTGAATTACATGTGTTTGACGAAAACGATTCATTAGAACTTTAAAATGTGTTGTTTTCGAAATTGTAAAATCTCAGAATAAACCTTAAAAGTCTGTTTTTATTGTTATTGTTACACAGTCCAAGAGAAGTCCTTGAAATTTTATGTACTTTGAATAAAACATTCTATTTTTATATACATTAAATTTACAAATTTTATTATAATCAGGCTAGAATGTACATGCTCAAGTATTTTGTTCTATAAAATCCATGATACCGTACGTATTACACTATATAGAGAAAAAAACATGTATAGAGCAAAACCTGGGCTATATATATATATCTTAGTCTATACATCACTGCATATTTCGATGTATTCGCTTCATAAATGTATATCTACATACCTGTGTGTATCAAAAGAGGTGTCAATTCCTGACCATTAATGAATACAACAAGAAAATCATGATGTTTGGAGAATTTATGTCTGAACGGAATGAGTTTTGCTTAACGAGAATTTCGTCAACAAATATCTAACATTGATTCCGCCATCTTGCGCCAGTATTAGCCGGTGATTCAAAACCGGCTGATCCGGCGTACGCCGGTCGCGCAACCGGCGCATTTTTTCTTTGAATCGAGTGACTTAGCCGCCTCGCCGGGTCGCCGGCGGGCGCCCGCTCTTGACGAATCGAGCAGGGGTAATGATACCTTTGTAGTATCACAACTTCGTTTGAAATGTCACGATACATTTCATATCCTGTACAAACAATAAAAAAACCTTCCAGATCATACAATACCAGTGACGTTTAATAACATGGACAAAGTCACTGGGATATCGTCATACGTTTTCATATTCGCTTAAAATATCGATAAACTTATTAATTTTGTAGTTATGTATTGTAACAGTATTTGATACATGTGCATAACATTCTCCTCGTTTTAGAACCAATAGAACTATATAGTCTGATACCAGATATTTTAATCTAAAATTCAGACGATTTCAATTCTGGGTGGTCTGAACGTTATGTCCGCTATTGGAAATCATTAATGCATTTGAATTTTTAATAACGCTGACACAGCGGAGTGTACCCCCACTGGGTACAAGGTAACAAGGTCAGTAACACATAATTTATAATTAATGCTACTGACCGTCCACATACTGCCCTTCACTATAGCTAGTACTGTATGTCAATATAAACCACAGATCTTCATACTACAATATATACCACGGATCTTCACACTACAATATATACCACGGATCTTCACACTACAATATATACCACGGATCTTCATACTACAATATATACCACGGATCTTCACACTACAGTAGGATAAAGGGACGGTGTAGGATATACAACATAGGGCGAGTCTGATGTAATAAAATGACGGAGAAAAGGTAAAACTTACAGCATATCAGACAGGGTGAATTATAGTGTTAAGGAATAGGGGGAGGTTATAAATAAGTTATAAATAGAAAAACAATTGTGCTGTGGAGCAGCATATTTTAACTGTATGCATAGAAAAAGAAAATATGAATGTTTGAAATGTCATTCAACGAGCGGATTGATATTTTTATAGAAAAAATAAAGCACATCATATATGGGAAATACCTAACAGAAAACGGGGAATGCTTAAATACACAAAAGACACACTGGAAATGACAAAATATCCATTGCGAAACAGCTCGCATCACATAACGGCATACCTTGCTTTTTATATAATGAATACTGTACAAGTATTAAGTAAAATTTGATATTACTGGTGTTGCATCAGCTAAGAACCACTTTCATGTACCTTCATATCCCTTACAGCATTAGTTACGTAACATCTGTACTGCACACAATATTATCATCCCGTTTCAAATGCATGACAAACGTTACATGCGTGTTCTGTCAATAATTATTCAATATATAATATTAACTTTCCTACCTTTGTACTTACGTTTTAACACTCTTTATAATGGCGATTTAATCTAATTTGCAAAGAACGGCTGATACCTTAATTATCGATAAAAAACTCATTTTTATATCCGAAGGTTCGATATTATACACGTTAAGCTGACAAAACTCCGTCAGACAGTGCCTTCCATGTAAGTCACCACAGAATATACCTGATTAAGTTATCAAAACCTACATCATCAATCTGAATCAATAGCCTATTTATAATTTAAAACCCACAGGTAATAGGCTTTCCTCTCAATCACATCAAAAGCTTGGCACTCGCTGATAAATAATGCACACATTGTTGTTTATGAACAAGGTAGCATCGGTCATATGCATATGTTACCTCGGAACGATATTTATAGATTACGGACAATTGAGCCTTGGGATTGTGACTGCTGAGACAAGACGTCTCCGGGTGGTTATTTACCAGTGACCATGAGTGTACAGCAAAGTTCTGGCGAACTCATTAGTTCTGGATTGAGGAGACAATCAGCTGTCGATCCTCAAACTTCTACAGGCACGAAACGAAAATTAGCGTTATCAAAGTCAGCTAATGAAATGTCTTCGGGGAATGTTACATTGAAAAGTCACAGTGTAAAACGTCAGAATTCTACGGGCAGTATCAGCAGTGTAATTATCCGGGGATATGGTTCTACGGACATTCCGAAAACTACCACGGTGTCATCACGGCACCTTCGGAAGGACTCGTATATCGTCCAGATGGACAAACGGAGTCCGGATATACTGACCTGTCGTGTTTGTCAATTTCAGATGACCATCAATTCTCAGAAGTTGTTCGACATCCAGGAACGGTTGGAGAAGTTACTTACTGACAAGAAAGTCCTCAACTCAAAGATCGTTGCTGAATCGTTTAGAAATTTCCAGGCTCAAGTCACAAAGGTAAAGTTAACATTTTCTTCTTGTGTTAAGAACATTCAACGCCCCAGTCACAAAGGTTACATTAACGTTTAGCTTATTATGCAATGACCTTGGATTCATGTATTATACTTTTTTTTTTTCTGTTTAGTATTAATTGGGTGTTGTCGCGAGTGCACATTATTAAATAGAGGTATTCATTTAGGCATTGGACGTCTTTTAGTTGGCAGCTTGTGCTGCAGGTTGGATTTGCCTCTGTCCAGTTGGCATTCATTTTGGCTATGAATGCCACCGAAAGACGTTCAATGCTTATATTTACATTTGGTTATAGTTTTATTTTAAAATAATAATGGATTTTGCACAGCCGTTTTCCGTGATCGCTGGCTCGACAATTGTGACGTCACAATGATAATGACGCCATAATGAGATATTGAATTTCATAGTTAATATGACTGCCAACTGCGCTTGGTAAGGTTACATAGTGGGACTGCAGTGAACATGTAAATATATGTAAAGGTTTGCGTCCGTGTTACTTGTGTTTCCTTAAAGATTTTCCTTCAAGATTATATTGGAGGAGTTTTTAAAGAAATACTCATCCACGTGTACAGCATATAATTATATATATTATCTATAGGACAAGGTTAGACTTCCACATAATATAATAGCATACTCAATATTTATTTGTTGTGTTAAGTTTAATAGGTCCAGATGATACTATCTTTGAGTAAATGATTGGCGTCCCCAGCCACCAGTTGAACTAAGCGTAAAGCCAACTAATTCGTGTCATACCAGTAACAACAGCCATCATAATGGGTTTTCATATTGTGTGATATCCATTTCGGCCTATGACGAATTCATATCTGCTTAAACACTCGAGTTTGCTATAACACCAATATCACAATATGATTTTCAGAATCGCCTTGTAATGCTCGTAGTATGCTTATAACTCAAGGTAACACGACTTATCACATATTGATGCATATTTCAGATTAGAAACAGACAACCGGCTGACATCAAGCCAGCAATCCGTCGTCTGGAGTCGTCGTTGAAAAATGAAGGAGCCTACAAAAATGTCAAAGCTGGATTCGAGGTTATTAAACTAGAGGTTACGGAGGTAAATATATATATGTTTACAATATCAACACCCCATTTAATGATAATTTTCTTAAAAGATAAAGTGGTTAAAATCTCGTTGCATTCTTATTCAAAACAATCTTTTAAAAAAATTCTTATCCAATTGCAGATTGCTTCACAAATATTGTTGACAGACTACGTAAAATTCTGGCGCAGCGTTATGGCCTGACCTCGACAACGATTTCTTTGATTTAGTCCTTCTTATACATTCCATGAACACGAGTGCAACTCAATACGTTGTTGATATTTGAATTGTTCGTACATAGGTTATCAATAATTTATCTCTAAAATGCGTTATTGTCCGTGTTATATTGGTTTCAATAGGCCTTAGTAGTCACATAGCAGGTAGACATTGGTGAAAATGTTCTCCGGAACAATATCTTTGAAATACGTGAAATAAACGTGTACTAAGATTGAACATTGCGTGACGGATTGTGACCAGATGTTCGAAGTAATTCAATTAACACAAGTTGTCGCTATGGCTTTGATTTAGTTTAATTAAGTGATTGATTAGATAAAGTCATCATCGTAACACTGGATAGATAGGGAGATTCTATGTGAAACAAGACATAAATATGATGGTGGGATTATCAATAAAAACATAAAGCTCACAGGGATGTGTAAATTTTCTTACCGTTCAGTGGTAATACATTCTTCTGACGGAGTGGACAGACTTTTACTGACGATTTCTCCTGAAATCCAACTATCAAATATTCCCACTTCCTCAACATCTGTATTATAAAGCTATTCAGGTTTCAGAAATCTAGATTCTTATATGATTAGAAGCAAATTTACGCAACATAAATGATCGATAACAAGACATGACGGAAAGTCACGTTTATTGCGAACTATATTTTTAATCGTTCTCAATTGACATGATTCATTCTCAAGCATATTTCTACGTTAAATTATACAATGATTTTATTTTATACAAATTCCTAAATCAAATAACGAGATGTCCATACTTTAATGATTAAAAACCCGTTTGAGATGTACCGAAGGAAGCACGGTTTATATTTCCTACGAAGAAACGTTTGCTATCATGGGAATAACTTATCTATCTGTCACCCTACAGGAACTATGGTAATACTTACTGTACAGCATCTAACATTCCTGGGTAAAGAGTGACTTTGAGCTTTCGAACTATTTCGTAGATCTACACATTTGTAGCTAGTCGTTTTAAGAATGAATACAACTGTAAACAAAACATATTTCTTTTTTATCGTTCATAATTCCATAGTAACTTCGGAAACAAAGAACGTTTTATACAACAAATACTCCATGATTTATAGTACGTACTATCTAATTCTGAAAGGCAAAGCAAAGAATAATAACACACTTTAAGGTAGTAAACCTCCTGATCAAACTGCTGCAATTAAATCTAAGTGATTTAGATGTATAGCGTTTAAGTATGTACTCATCTGAAAAGTAACATTTTCTTGTATTAAACTTTTTTTCTCATATAGAATTTTCGAAATAGGAGTTCATACAATAAAAATGGAGGAAAAATCATATGTCCGTGTGCTCGTTTTTAAGCTATTGTCACTCAAAGATACCTAGTTGACAAAATATTGGATTTTATGGACAATTTTGCCGTTGTGACCAAATACATAGATATTAAAGCCATAATTTCCTAATGGGGTGTTTGATAGATATAGATATTTGTAGAATTTATTTTCTAGTAGTTTTCTTTAAAACTATACCAGTTTTGAGTAATAAGATTAATATTTTTACTCAAATAACAATAATAAGAATAATGTACCCCTAACCCTTAATTTTGAGCGACCAAATGCACCATTTACAGCCATGTTTGCCAAATTTAACCCTTCATAGAAAAAAGTTCTGGTATAAAACTTTTGTTAATATTTTGCATATCAGTAGGGAAAGGGTTGTTCTTTCTAAATCAGACAAAAAATGGGGGTCCGTGTGTTGTCCCATATCCATATCTGTTATTATTCAGTATTTTAGAGTAAAAAATAAAAATGCTCAAATTATCATTAAATGTAAAATAAAGTGACAAAAGCGTATCATTTCACTTATCAGTCCTCAATATTTTAATTACCACGAACCTAGTAAAGATTTACAGCAAAAAATAGTTAGATAAAGCTAAAATTGCTGACGCAGTGATGATTTGAGTAAAAACAATTTCAGTTAAAAATGGTAAAACTGTGGCTCTACTAAAAGCGAAAAAAGACACAATTTCCAAATGGCCGCCAAATGGGACATTTCTTTAAAAAAATCCCCGTATAAAAAAATCTACTGAAAAAAAAAATGTAATTTTTTGACAAAATTTGCATCTGGCAACTTGCTACAGATGTTGGTAAATTGTATTTGAAAATCTCATAACTTCTTTGATCTTTGTCGAAACGAGACTTCAACGGGACTGAAACCTCAGAAGGATACATCCTTAAATAAATTAAATAAATAGAAATATATTATCTACTGTAAACAAGTGATACACAAGCTAGGTATACGGAGACAAGAATTAGATATACGTAACTTCTAGTAATCGATGAGGGTAGGTTTTATAATTATGACATTGGTTGGAAGTAATACTGCACAATCTAATACCACATGCGATTTTATTTATATCTCACATTCCTAGCACTGTATGTCACTATATAATGCAATTTAATACTGAGTCCAGGTAATGCTACGAAACAATACTTTCAACGTCTAGACTCCATCCAACCTGTAAAATCATATCTCTTTATCATATTTCTAAAATGCATGACTGGAGATTTATAAGTACATGTAACGCAATCGTTCAAAGAAATCATGTGTGGTAAAGAGAAAATGTTCTATTGCTTAATATCTACTTACGAAACTTTCGAAATATGATCCGACTATTTGTAAAAAAAACACGTTTTTGCTTTTGGGAAAATACTCTTGTAGCAAAGGTAGAACTTTAGTTCAGGTGTATTATGAATAAATGATGAAAAATAAACTTGAATCGATGTTTCCCCGCCATTTTTTGTAGAATCAGTGCGTTATTAACTGCTTGTAACTCAAAGCATACTTTTATAGCCGATTTATGCACATGTAGCATCTGTTCTAATTAGGTATTGAGTGTCTGATGTTCTGAACATCCAATTTCATGTGTGACATTTGACGAAGCAGTCAGCCATACAAGACACAAATGGATTTTATTCATGTTCAATTAATTTAATATCTCTGATAATGGCACATGTATTTGGTTTTATGGTCCGGTATTGGTAATCGATGTCTATTCACTGTTCACAAACTGTTTTACGGGTATTCGGTTATATGGTCGTGGTTTGTTTATAAGTACGTACGTGGGAACAGCCAGGTTTATATGTGGGCAGTACCATTGTGTGATGGTTGTCCTTGACCTTTGTTGCGGCAGTTGACCTCAGCCATGTGGTCCAATAACACATGGGCAAAAACGGTACAATAAGAACACAGAAAAGGAGTAACTATCACACATAAAATTTTCAATTTCCCTACATAAAGCTATTTTGCATATAAAGTATTTGTTATTTCTCAGTGATTTTGGTTTATAAGGTACCATGAGAGCTCGATACGTCGGTCCCAAAAGCCTCTTCATCGTTTCCTTTTATTACATGTCATTTTTTTCAACATATTTGATTTATTAATCTATCTAGCCTCTCTCTAGCCGATTTGGACATTTTAGCTTTAAAATATCTTAATAGATGGTAGAGCCTTGACAAAATCTTTTGCGTGGTTAATTTATTCAGTAGATGTGGTGAACTTTTATTTGCCTTATGTATGTATGTATCAACGTAACTTCCTCCGTATATTTTTCGGAGCACCCGCCTATTATGTATGACGGTACAACGAAGTTAGATACACTCCACAAGGGATTGTAGAAATGTGCCAAAAAGGCATGTTAAGATATTATTTCGTTCATCTGTTACTTACACAAATTATCTATATCCGTTCATGTCCGGACATGTTTTTATTCTGTTTCATATATATATACTATTTGATTGATATGGCGTCTTTCAATATCAGTATCATTCAAACACTAGATTAAATTAAAATCACAATGGTTCAATTTTTGGTGATAAACGTAACGTGTTTTGTTGTTTCGCGAACAAAAATCCCTTTTCTTATGCATTGTTTGGCCAAATTAATACATCAATCTACATACGATATCCACTTTTTAATTACTACATTAATAACCCAATGTCCTATACATTTCCCATTGGACAGCAATGAATTATGTATTAGCATACTCGACGACTTATTTTCGTTGATTTCACTTCGTGAAGGTATATAACATTGACATGGTGGACTAGGTATTTAAGTTTGACAGTTTTGTATTGTACAGGTTATAGATCGACAGGAGTATGTCACAGACAAACCACCAACAACGCTGACCACAGCTGCCAAAGTACCCGTCAAGTCACCACAGAGTAATTCACCACAAACTACCAAAAAGTCTATCCCAAGGGCAACAACTGTGACATTATCACAACAAAAGGACCGCGGCAAGCGCCATGCAGCTATGCCAAGTATACAACGGCCGGTTATCAAAGAGGATCCAAGTACATTGTCACCACGAACTACCCAATCCAAAACACCTGCCGTGGAACCGACGTAAGTGAGGATACTGTAGGGTATTGTCACATCTATTGTTGTTATTAGGGAAATATTTTATAAGGTTTACAGCGGCAGATCTAGAGCGCTATAACCGGGAGGGGGATACAAATCCTTTGGTGTTCCCGTGAGTGTAACAATAGCGGAAAATGATGAACACATATTGTAATAGCTAGTTGGGAGTTTCCAGCATTTCATAGTATGCATGACATAAAGATGCTAATATTTATCTACAGACTATGTGCGTTATGCTCGTGTGGCACTTATATATATATGTGGAGACGGGAAAAATACGCACAAATATACACACATTTTATCTTAGCTTTAAAAAATGTGAAACAGCCATTATAGACTTAGTTTAAGCAATACACACAAACGAGATAAAATGGTTATTTGAATGCCGTGGATATCTGAGGTATCTATTGCAGTCCAGTCTTTGGTAAATATTACTAATTCGTACCAGCATAATCTATTCACTAATCGTACATCACTATTTTACATTTAATCAACGTCTATGATATTATTATAATTTATATGATTCAATTGTTATTTATATTCTGTACAGGAAAGACAAAGATAGTAAACTAGTGCACCACCAGGATATATTATCACTAAACAAGACAATATCCAAACTCTTTAGCCATCTTGCCATTGACAAACCTGCCGTGTCGGACACTTCGGGGGTCAAAGGTCAACAACAACCAAAGGCTCAACAGAGGTCGTTATCGAATGGTCAGGCCAATTCTGTTGCGGGGAAAGTACAACGAGGAACATCTAAACGGGACGTGGAGGATATACAGGAACTCATTAACAAGCTGAAGCAGTTCGAGCATGAGCTGCAGCGTAAACGGTCCATAGAACACGAGGAAATACAAACGTGAGTTACGTGTTAGAGAAATGTAGATTCCAAACTTACAACATTATGTTACAAACATAAGGTCGGAATAACAAAATCAAAGGTGTTATCGAAAGGTGTAGCGATATTCAGTTGTAATAACGACTAAGATGCTTGCTAGTGGTATTGAATTTCATTACGGTTAACACTATATTGTCAGCAGCATCTCCCCATTATGCATACTATGTATGGAAATTAAATATGAGGGGAAAATAATATCTTAACACACACTAATACATTATTTGGAGAAAATGATCAAAAATCCATTTTCTTGAATAGGTTACAGTCAGAACTCCAAAAGATGAAATCACAACTGAAGGAACAACAAGGACAGTTACAGCGGTAGGTGTAACATTATCGGTCAATAACGAAATAACTTTAATCGAATAATCACTAAATACACATTGAAAGTTTATTCCAAAATCATTTTGATTGATTACTTTCATTCTACATTTAACCATTTATTTTCAGAATTCGAGGAACACACATGATAGCCAATAAGGCGAAGGGGAAACATGTGGAATTACTCGAGGAAAGGTAATAAACTCCTACCTTAGTCGATAAACTGTCATAGGAACCTAGACTATTGTTTCATTTTATAACTACACAATTATGAAATTAAACATTATACTTTGAAAAATTGCATCTCCTTAACAATTAATTTGATATTGAACAAAACGTTATGTAAGGTTAGAGTGGTTTCTGGCCCCCAAATCATCATATTTTCCAATCTGTTATTTAGTGATTAAATTACATTTATCAAGTACATCTTTGATAGAATAGGTGTGATAGCTATGGCTGTAGTTGCTATGTAGTCATTCCTAAATATGCAAAAAGTACTAAAATGTGGAAATTCAGTCAATTCTTATTTAGAAACTATATCTACATGTTTTGAATAAATATTAGTTTTGTTCTAGATTGCGCTCTATTTTATTTGTTAGACAAAAACTTTCAAGAAATAGGCAAAATATGATAATATTTTCAATTTCAGTTAATTTAAGAATATTTTGAATGGTTGCCATAGCAACTTAAAGCTACTGTTTGCAAATGGATTTGAGGCCAAAAAGCATAATCGTCCTTTACCTGTTTTATCTATTTTGCAGACATATGACTGAAAAGAAAGACATCGAGGAGAAACTCCAAGCACTTGAGAAAAATATAAAACGGAATCTCGAAGTGTAAGTAAAGATCGGGTAATAGGCTAGAATTGTATGTTTTGATATAAGACTGAAGATGGCTATTTTAATTAAAACTCCTATCTATTTAAGTTCATGACATTACATTTGTGATTCAGTTTAAAAGTCGTGTCTACAAGTTGATAATTTCTTATACTTGATGTTATTGAGAAATTTACAAACTTCAAATATATATGTACATTTATAAAATAGACACTTTACTACTGCGTGCTTGTCCAGTTCACATGTTCTGGTATTTAATCAGGACCAGAGAAAAAGATCAAGTGGAGGAGACCAAACAAGAACTCTATAAACTGAAAGTAGAAATCGAGAGAGTCCATAAGTTAGCCGACCCAACATTAACATCGCACGACGAATTCACCTACCGAAAAGGCCGGTCAAGGTTAAAGATGGATGATGATCCTAGCTACGAAATCAGCGAACTGTTAAACAAGATGGCTATCATTAGGAACGAGATGCAAGGACTGAAGGATTCGAAAGTGGCACTTCAAAGGTAGGGCGAGTTTGCTGGTATTTCGAGGTAAACACCCAACAACGTGATATGTAAGTCAAAACCATAGACATTCGTTTAATAAGTGTTTTGTTATAATTACTTATTTCCCTGAATGTATTTAGGATTATTTCAACAGTCAAGAACATCCGAGAATATTAACTACTGAAGTGATTTTAGAAATTCACAAAAGATAACCAAGGAAAAAAAATCAATTTTTAAAATAAGATATTGTCTACCACCTAAAAGACATGATTTGCAACAAAATTACAAGACACATATTAAAATACAATATATTTGTATTTAACAGGCACGTGAAAGAATTGGATGGTGTAGAGTCAAGGTTTGAAGATATGGAGAAAGAGTTAGAGACATTTCATTCTGATGTGTTATCCGACTTGTCCGCGATGGAGCGGGAGTCGGACTTAGCTGGAGGGAATGATAGCCTAAGGAGGAAGTTATCACAAGGGAACAGGTCACAGCCGTCAAAAACGAAACTAGAGAAACTACATTCACTGTATCTAAACAGGAAGAGGAAGTGGGAGGATACAGAAAGGTTTGTCACATTGATCAGTATATATGTTTTGTTCATTTCAGTACGCTAAGGTTTAGTTGTAGTTCAGTGCTATTATCCCTGGTGGTACTTTCGGGGTTGCGTTAAAATATGATCGCATAACTCTGTTATAGTGAAAAACCTGTAATTGCAAAAACAATTTATAGCTAGCTAAGGGCAATACATAACGGCAATTGGTAGTATTAACCAAGGTATCAATATAAATTATATATCAACATGTTGCGAATGTTGAGTACAATGATTCCTGCTAACTCTCATTGTCTCTTTGTCTACATACATTTCACATTTCATCTATCACTTAATGAGCACTGAACAGAGTTCATATTGCTATCATGATCCATTAATAAACTATTAGCTATCATTACGTATCGTCATTTGTTTACAAGATTTGGCATGAAAACTGTATTTACACATTTTGTAGTCACATGTGCCGGCATTAAATTTACGACATATCTCACGATTGTCTGGAGTAAATGGACCGCGTTTTCTTGTTACACGTGACGAGTTCTCGCGTTTTGTCGTTGTTCCCTGTAGGAACGTCATGTTGTTAGGCTTGAGTATGAGCTGAAAGTCTTGGATCCCCGTCTGTGGTGTACCCCATCGAAACTGCTCCTTATGTTGGGCCTCTCGATACTCACGATCAAAAAGCAGTACACTCCCTCGCACATATTTGGAGAAAAGACGGTTTACAGTTTTTGTGTACTCGAGATAGTCATTAATACCTTGTGTGTCTATTTCTCTATGTTCAATCATTTCCTGTAGTATCTTGCTGTTGCCATAGCCCCACTGTTCAACGCTAATTTTATAGTAGTCTTTCTCTGATCTCTTACTGACTTTGACACTGTATTTGTGAAAGTGACTATGTCCTCCTCGTTTGCTAACAGTAAGGGGTCTTGCCAAAGATATTGATGTACGAGGCGAAGTTTGCTCGTTTTGGGGGGATTGAGCGTTTGTAGTAAAAAGTTATTAAGATCCGTACCTGCACGGGGTTCCTGTCGGTGTTGACTAATGACATCATGTAGATCCCCGACACCATTCATGACCATGCTACCACCACGCGGTGGTCCCCCGATTCCATTCACGAACACGCCATCACCACGTGGTCTGACTGACGCTGTCCCCATTTCCGTTTCATCACGTAATTGTTCTTTGTGTATTTCTTTTCTACACGACTCGATTTTTCGTCGCAATGACATTTTACGAACTTGTGACTGAAGTGTAGATAATTCATTTTCTAATTCTGCTTCAGAATTGCCTTGAGAATTCCCCGAACACTGCTGTTCATGCACTGTTTCAACGCTTGGTGTCAAATTCAAAGTCACTTCATCATCCTTTTCGCCTTCTGAATCGTCTCTATCACAAGTTTGCATAAACGTTAAGAGTTTGTTGGATCGTTCTCTCAAATTGTAATCGCCTGATGTAGCCATGATTCGCCGATGTTTGCCGATTTTTTAACATTTAAAAAAGTCCTCGCCGAGAACTTGCTAGCCAGCCATGTTAGATAGAAACCGGTGCCAAGGGCAGATAGCTCTAACCGCCTTAGGGGCAGCTAGTAAAGGTTGCGTTCGACCAAAATACAATTTAATTCATAAATTTTCACTTCATCTGACAGATCCCTTCGGCAGTCACACCAGGAGCTTGACCTCACCAAGGCCAGATTATTGAAGTTAATAGACTCTGTGGACCGGGTGTACAGTGACAGCAACGCTTTAACCGATACATCAGCCTCGCCTAGAGATCGCACCAGAGGAGGGATGGAATTATCGTCCCTTTCCGATAAATCAGAGCTTGACGATGAGTCAAAACTCTTCGATCTCGCTATGGTTCGTGTTAATGATTTCGCTTTACGAGCGAAACAATATGAAAGGTAAAGATTTTAGTTTTACTTCAATTAGAAAATTATCCATAAATAATTATAATTTGTACGCATTATCGCATTGTCTACTTACACTACGCCCATCCTCATGTATGCATGCTAATGCAGCCTAAAATTATTTGCGAGTTATTTCCCTTTGTATGCTTGTGAAAACACATTTTGCACATTCTGATTTTCCCTTTATAGTTTTTCAATCACGATTTTAATTAAGCATGCTTCAACAAAACGGCAAAGGAATGAAAGATTATGAAAATGACCTGAGAGTGCTCCAGCGTCACGTGGACCGCCTCCATGAGGTAGTACTCTCAACCGGAAACGCTAGTCCGTCCTACCTTGACACCACAGAATCAGCTGATGTCAACACAGTTTCCGAATCAAACCGGGATGTTGTCCGGAAAATAATCCGGGTCGACAAAGGACTAAAGACTGCGTTAGATGAACTTACTAAAGCCAAAGAGTATGCTATATCATTCACACTTATTTACCTGTATGAAAGTAAAAAAATATAAATAAATCGAAAAGCATAATATACATCTTTTGTTCTTTTTTTATTATTTCTTTTATAACAGTTTTAATTCCAATCTGCACCTTTACCTAAAACACAATAGCATACATTAGTGGTGCATGTGTTTGATATTTCTTTACGTAAAATCAGTGATATTTATAAGGTATGTGTCACTCGAATGTTTTACAGTTTTCCTATTACCAAAGTTCTATATTCGATTATTTTCTGTTTACACCAGACATCTCAAAGAGGTCCAACACACTGACAAAGTTCTAACTGATGTAGTCATGGAAACCGAGGAACTGTGTCGCCATCTCCAGGTCCCCGTGAAGGAAAATGGCAATGCCGGTGTGAAAGTTAAATCTAATCTAACAGAATGTCGCATAGCGCTACGGAAACTCAAGGACCAGGAATCAGAAAGACTGAGGTAGGTTAACACAATCTACGTCATGTTTATACAGTGCACCTTTGTATGCTTTTACCTTTAACATATTGATGAAGTCAATATTTAATGATACACTAGATAGCAATGATCTAGTATATTTATAACAGTTACACCAGCTTTGTTTCTTTAGCTGTATTGCTATTACATTGTAATGCATTTCAAAAAAAAATCAACTCATACGTCCTTATAATCAATTGTCTTTTGCTTCAATTGTCGTGATTATATCCGTCATTTGTTTTAATAATACCACGATGCTTACAATGCTTTGCTTTTGTACAAATAATGAACTTAGATACTTACTTGTTTGTGGTATGGCTTCACGTTTTGTGCGGGTTATTTGTTTATGTTGTGACTTTAATGACACCCTTTATGTAGTAACAATGAAATGGTGAAGGTTTATACGTGAGTGCACATATATGTGGAGAAGCATAGATTATTATAAATAAACCTCACCATTTTCAAAGCGATCCGCATTTGTGGACAATTGTCAGCAATCAGAGAATATGATATTGAAATGGTTTTTTCCGTCCTTGTTGATAATTTGTTGTCTATTAAGTATAGTAGACGCAGAATCTCCCTAGATTTTATTTCTAGAAAATGTTATCAACTGTAATTATAAGCATTAATCTGTATTCAGTTGGCAATAATGAAGCGCGCTTCATGTTGAATTTCATATTATCCAGTTAACAAATGCCAACTGAATGTAATTCAATGTTAAAAAAATGATTAACCTACTTGCGTATTTATGTCCTATTTGAGATTCAGTATCCCCTAATAGAACTAATATGATTAACCTGTGTGAACCCACTATTTTACTTACACGTTAACCCAGGGGTGTAGAGGATTTACGCAGAGATTCCAATAAACTAATGGCGGAGGTGCACAAGTTGTATTTGTTCACGGACTACACTGTAGAGTCCGTGGAATCACAGGGCCATACCGATACGGACTCCACAGATAGTAAATTCCAAGATGCCACGAAACAACTAGTGGCCGTTCACGAGCGATTCACCGTTATACGTAGCATAAAGGCGGCACTTCAAATGTGAGTGGAACGGGAAATGTAATGCTTGGGGATATTGCAATATACTTTATCTAAGGGATATTTTGCACGTGGTTGGAATGTTGATATGTTGTTTTAAAAACATTCAAAGCATTTTTTGTTCATCTTCCTAGGAAATCGTGCCGTTCTTTGTTGACAATAAGACAAATTGTGTAGAATTAATTATTTTAAATCCTATGCAATTATATTAAATCCATAACTTAGATACACCATTATACGTTTTTGTCTCCTTTAGACTTTTGTGGTCAAAAATGTCGATCAAATCTGAAAAAACCCCAGCATATTTTGGTATTTGATACTCAGTATTATGAATTTAACACATCAACTACTAATATACGTCAAGTCACTAATCCTAGCTTATAATATATTACCATGTTGAATCATTCTGACTTGTGCATAATATCGTTTTACGTGTTACTCTCTCACAATATCAAGCTTTCGTTCTAGTTGATGCAATTTTCTGGTAAATATACAGCACACATGCTTAATACTTAATGGGTGTAATGATATTATTTCCGTAAATAGTACATCAACATTTCAAAGCCACTTTCTTGTAACTTACAACCTACCCTTATAGCCTACACCGAACTAATTATTTGCGTTATTACTTGTTTTCTGTATACTTTGCTTTCGTCACCTTTGCGTTTACATTAATTACAACACATACACGTATAACTTAGCCTTATTTTAAACATTTTGCTTCTTATGATTTAATTCGATTTTCCCAACAGGCACTCCTATTTTTCCTACAATTATGTTTCATTAAATCTGTCTTGCTTGCTAGACGTATATGTGATTATATTACAGATGTATAAATTACGACAGTAATACCATCAATTCATTATCCTTTTGTTCGATTTGTATGCGGTTCCCTGGTATTTTGTTTTGCCATATGCATTCCTAATGTAGCGTTTTATTGACTAATGTTTAGTATTATTAAGTATAATTGTTATTTTGGTATTAGATAATACTTTGTGTGTGATCCAACAGTGCCCTAACTGATTTAGAGAAACACGCCTCGTCATCCCAATCCGATGCTAAGGACCAGATGATGAAATTAAATATGCAGCTTACAGTGCGAGAACAGGAGCTGAACGATCAGCAGTCAGAGGTCAAAAGGTAATGCAGTTAGGGGTCAAAAGATAACACATAATGTGTCAGTCGACAAAGTATGACATGGTTTGTTTCTTTTGGGAAAAAACATAATCTTCGTGACGAATACAGCTAGTGCGCAATATATATTTGTATTAAAAGTTCTTTTTTTTTAATATTTGTTCATAAACTCTAGGATTGACCTAGAAAGCCTACGACTTTTATGATACAATTTTACACATAATTATCCAATAATAATGTTGATCACTAAAATAAAATCAATGTCAGTGTCTAGTTCGATGATTACACAAGCTTATATCGATAGATGACTAATAATGGTACGAAAGCTGGTGAATCAACATTGACAATTTAATATGATATCGTCTATAAAGTCACTAATGTGATTTCTAATGTCAAATTAAGATTACGGGACGAGTCCGATCGAGACAAGACGGAGATATCCCGTCTACAGCTGGAGGTTAACGACCGATATAAGTCCACATTATCCGTGGCGGACGAGGAGAAAGTCTATCTGAGGAACAAGATCGATGACGTCCAAAGACGACTGGATACTGCTGAGAAAAACCTTAATGAGGCAATGAAAGAAAAATACAACCTTTTGACAAGGTATCCACTAATTACTTCTTCGCAACACGTGAACAGCTGATATATCCTATTATAAATGCTTTCGAAAGAACAATGAAAAATAGTTCATGGAGCTAGAATATATATCATATTTTCTTCTTAAAATTTCTATTGTATAGTATTCCGCCGGTGTACTTTAATTATACCTTAATATGTCATGTAAAGATATAAAAAATGTGAATGCACAGGAAAGTGATATCGATAGTTTTTACATTTTTACCTTATTTGAAGTACATTTTGTAACTGTAAAGTGATTTCTGGTACGTTTCCATCTAAATATACATAAGGCACATAAAACAAAGAATTTAATAGCGCATACATTCTGTGTGGTAACAAATGTTTATCAGGCACCATACATACAATTTTTGTCTGTCTATTTGAGAGATTTCCAAAGTTTAATGCATCAGTTTTATTTGATGGTTTTCAATTGATAACTGAAGAACAAACATAGCATGTACGAAATCGTCCAGTTAAGGCACATATAACTTTAAAATGCAATAAAAACTTATCAAAATGTAATACAGGACAACAAAGTTATTCCGACGGTATGTCAAAATATTCTAATATATCATTTAAAATTTATTCGGATCACAAGAAAGTAAAGAAAGAAAGGTAACATATAATATTTGAAAGGATATGCTTATTATCAGGTTGAGCGTTATGGCTGGAACCAGATTAACGGACGGTAATCCCGCCGTCCTTGACATCAGTGACCCGTACAGACCAACAAAACTAGCGGAAATGTTTGCACAACTATACGATGATGAATGGACAAACGCCTACGAGACCCTGATGAACCAATTCTCCCTAGACGAAACCGAAGCGATTCAGCAACTTCTTTCTGTTGTCTTGGTAACTAGACTTCACACTCATACTTTTTTAGTTGAATTCTACGCACAGAACGTGCACAAACAACATGTTTCGATATAATTTGCTATGAATAAGACGTTTTGAGAAATATTCTTTCGTGATTAGCATACGACAATGAGGAGGGGGTAAATTTAAAAAAAATCATCAGAAAGCAAACAATATAGATTTGTTCTCAAATATCTTTCAAGCAGTAATACCATTTTTGTCTCTATCCTCTGACCAATTACTACGTATTTGTTTACTTACAGGGGAGCTATACCTTCTGTGATAGTACCGCACATTGCCAGATGAAGGATGTCCATAAGGTTCTGTTTATGTTGCACCAATCGGAGACGTCTCAAGCTGTAAGTTTGCCAACAGTTATCATTAACGACATCAAGGAAGTCTCTAAATGTATATATCCACCTGGGAATACTTTGACATGTAATTTGTTAGATTTGAATTTCGATAGATGTTGAAATTCGTAATTGATCGTGTCAACTGCAATATTTTTCTTTACTTTATCTGCTCCATTTACACAGAGACTGGATGAAAAGATACAGCTTTTGTCAGCGGAAGACCGGAAACAAATCCGAGATATCCGGAAGTGGTGTGCACCCCAAGCGGCCGATTCAGTTGTACAGGTAGAGTAAAATTTATCTACACCATTGAAATCTCTTTACAGTTGCTAAAAATAAAACACTTTATCAAGGCCCTTTATCATGCAACATGGTTACCTAATTTCATTTGTCGAGCTTAAAACCAGAAGGATGGTTGCACATTCCATTTAGAAAATATACACATAGTTTGTTTTATAGCCTAACAATATCTTTTACCTGTACTGTTAGTATTTTTTCTATAGTATTTACTTAGTGTAATTAGTATTCTAAAGCTTCATAGATGCAATCATTATTTGATGTGTACACTTATCCTACTAGTATCATGCTTTTTCACTCAATCAAGCCTTTGTGTTTTGCACTTATCAAACAGAAAGCTATAGAAAATGCGTAAATTATTAATCGATTCATTCTGAATTTGTAGCTGTTCCTGGGTGGTGATACAGACCCGAAATGGACAAAACAACAAGTTGATGCGTGTGAGCCCTACATTACCAAATGTGTGACTTTGAGTTGGCTAATGAACGTTCAAAATCCGCCTGTGTTTATGGCTAACGATGTAGAATCGGGTGACCCGTTCGATGTCAACAAACACAAACATTATACCAACACGGGTACAGTGGTGGACTTCGTAGTATGGCCAACACTTCATATCTCAAAACAGGGCGCCATTCTTAGTAAGGGCGTCGTCCAGACCAGGCGTCAACTGGAATAACACGACCAAATTAGCGACCAATGGAATTGGCGACAATTAGACAAGTAACTTCCACTTCATAAAATCATATTTACTCCAGGTCCATAAATGTGCGATTCTCACTGAAAATACAACACCAGTATACAGGTGTGGTTTTGTTTAACAAATTGACATCCGCGTTCAGTATTGACGTTCATCAAAACACGAACACACATTCACAAACGAAATTTGACAATTACTGGTCGCCTGTAGAGTGATTCCCCGTGCGTTAATTACATAAACTTCATGAAAACCTTCATCAAATTTTAATGAGATTATCTTTGATGTTTATATTTGTGTATTGCACTACTTAAATGACATTTATCTATGCACATGCGATTCAATGTGATCATCACTAATGTAATAAAATAAATACTCGAATCTCTTATATATTCAATGTAATCTACGCAATAGTAATGAGATGTATAAAGAGATCATCTAATTCCTAAACAGGGTCATTCACTTTCATTGTTAACTAAACTTTCAATCTCTATTGATTTGTTTATGAGTTCAAGTTAAAACAAAGTAGATAACATTTACACAAGTGTTTGTTCAATTGGTGCATTTATCAATAAGGGAGCTACAACTATGTAAACAAAAAGTATGCAGCTTGATTAAGTGATTCTACAAAAAAATTGAAATTAATCAGATTTACAATTCAGTACTCTCGCGATTCATTATGAATGGAAGTTGTATTGATAATTGTACTTAGTACTTTATTATCGTGGCATATACAACCGCATTTGGTGCTTATATTGGCCTTGTATTGATGGATGACTCGACACGATATTAACTGTCATATTGACAACCATATACCTTATATATCACTTTAGCAACCAATAAGCACGTCTATAAAAGAATGAATTAAAGCAGCTTCTACGAGAACACTGTTTTTCAGCATAACATCATACATCAGTTTTAAGATTTTGTTCATTTCTTTCTATGCATGGGTCGCCTGATGCTGTCTTACTAACTTATGTTTTAATAAAGCGTGCTTGCTTTCACTCATATAACAATAGCCAAACTAAGGAAGTATTGTTATCAAGCATTGTTATTTTCACTTAATCATTGCTTCTGAAAATTATAATTTGTGATTGTCCTATTCCGTCCAGCCACTTAATATGTCCTTCATGCTATTAAAGCGATGTTAATGTTACTATCGTCTGTTGTTTATTTGTAAGGGAAAATTACTCTTTATGCCTGCCTGTTACATTATTCAATTGGATAGTGTAGGACTAAGCATGAAATATACCAATTAAGTAAAAAAATGGGCCGTTTTGTACACAAATCAGCGTACAGTTTGAAAGAATATCTCCAAAGTACATCAAACAAAAACGAAATTAAGAAATACGATATCCTCACATTATGTAGGGGATATAGTTTTATAGTTCCGAAAATAAGACCAGTTACAGAAAGTAACTTTGAACTGATATGAAAATTAGCCAGTTTCTAGTTAGTGTTTCATATCAATAATATGTAGCAGGGTTTAGATGTAAGTAATGAACATATGTGATATGATCGCCCAATAGGAGATTTCAGAAAAGATGGCAATGACGTCACACAAAAGTACATCCGGGCGCTCAAAGGTACAACTCCGTCAAACTAAATTCAAAGTTCCCCAAAATTATCATACTGACATTTTAATAGGCGATTACTGTTTTCTAAGTCTTACTTTGTAAAACACTTCCGATGTATGATTACGACCAAATTAAAATTTGCTTCCGCAGATCACCCCAAGCGCAGCCATGCACGAGAGGCCATGGTCTGGCCAGGTGGTTCACATTTCGTTAGATTAAATAGTGTTGTGAACAGCTTTTTCATCTAAACAGAAACATGACACAATCAATTATGTATTCATATTAAACTTTTTCACAATATAGATTTCTACGTGTGAACAAAAACGGGTACATGTGAAGGCCCGGCACCGCGTCGCAAGCTGGCTTCCTGATCAACACTAAATCTACACAGATGTATTTAGCAATAAACAATTGTAAATATTAAAAAAAATGTCTTTAACCTCTGAAACAATAAGAAACCATTTTAAAATAGAATTTGTAGGTATGAAAGTGTATACTTTTGTTAAAATATCGATTGTGTAGCAGGGATGTGCGTATCTATTATTGTTTTTATTAGTCGCCATACTGTGTTTGTACCTTTGAGGACCCGGATGTAAACTTTCTGTGACGGCACGCCATCTTTTCTGAAACTCCTATAGCTTCGCACTAGGAGGCCACTTCCCTTTAACCCAGTTGACAGGGTGGTGGATCAACTCCGGATCGTTGGTTCGACTCAGGTTGACTGCTTACAAAGTTCATTCTTTTGCGAATTTGAACGTTGCATCATTTATATAGGTTTGTATTACATTCTACGCATTTCGCGTAGTTTCTTGTTTTTACTACCCGTGGAACTCCAGACATTAATCAAAATTTTAATTTTAATATAATAATTTTTAATATTTATAATATTTTTATATATTTGATGAACCGTTAGTAACAAACACCGGTTATCAAGCCGTTGTAAAATGACGGACTTCGTATTAGAATTTTAGCAACACGTGCAGATCTGAATGAAAATACACTTGCTCTTCTGTGTCAAATCTGCCAGGTTCCATTTAAAAACTGTGATACACGTTGCGCTATTAGATATTATAAAACATTCGATGTATGACAAAGATAAAACAAATATGCACATGCCCTGCAGATCTGTCAAGAACTAAACGACTGTACATTGTATTTGTTTCGATGTCACTTATTACTTTGTACGTGATCATAAACAATAATGTAGAATAGGGTAACCGCAATACAATTAGTCCATTTCATTCAGTTAGTCGCGAAGCACAAGTATTGTCACAAGGTATCTTTATATACACATAAAATCCATTGTATCGTAAACCAAACTACAAACATTACGACGACAATTTTAGATCACCGAGTTTATTTCTACCTAATACTTTACATTATCACCTACAACTGTATTTATTTTACAGTGTCTTTCAAGTCTGTCGAACATTTGTTAAAATGGGGTACTTTGGTGTTCAAACAGTAAGGGTAACATATGCTTGTTTCATTAACATGTATAATGGGGCTGATTGGGGATGGCGGGATCCTGGCTTTGTCAAGATCAAAAGATATTGCTTTAGTCTGACACAAATTATACACAAAAATATTCAGTATGCTTCTGTTCCCTTTTCAATGTAATGCACTCTTGCTTAAAACAATACAAATCTATAATAGAGTAAGTTAGTTATACAACAATGGTGACGGACCAGCAGAGACGTTCTTAAAAAGTTTGTACAATGTATTCAAAGGATATTTAAATCGAACACTGATATCAATAGACCAATATGGACAAAGTAATTAAGTATTTGAAAAGGTATTCTTTGATGGTTTTTTACATCATTATATCTAATATATAATGTTCTTGATGGAAATTGCACATTGCTATTTTTCGTATCCCTCCCCGAACACTATTATATCGATTGTCCTTTCTCGTTGCCCCGGCGGTTTATCCCATATAATCTGACGATAAAGGATGTTGTTTTCTCCCAGTGATTT
Organism: Argopecten irradians; assembly: GCF_041381155.1. Taxonomy (NCBI): domain Eukaryota; kingdom Metazoa; phylum Mollusca; class Bivalvia; order Pectinida; family Pectinidae; genus Argopecten; species Argopecten irradians. Next base: position 7,041,621 of record NC_091140.1, on the reverse strand, counting down.
GGGTTCGTATCCCGCGAACAGTTCTTCCCAGGCCAATTTACGACCTGTCAGAAACTGACAGTGTAGTAGACGTATTGGGCGAAATGTTAAGTTTACAACTCTCCCTTCAAACGTCCTCAGTTATATAGCTCCATATTTCCTGGCAATAATAAACGTTAGGTCATCCGACGAATGAATGTCTTCAACTCGATTTTCTCCATTAATTGCATTTTTGATAGGCTGGCCCTTCGCGAGGTTTGTCAATGGTGCTCCAGTGCTGGAATCCCTCCGGAGCAGCTTAACATGGCTCCATAGATGTCAAATCGAGTTTTTGTTTCGGCGTCCCAACACATTGGTGGTAATGCGGTTATTGTCTAACAGATTGACGGACGTTATATATCAGACAAACGTCGTGCTTACTTAACAAAGGAGATTGCTGTAGACGATTATAGATAGCACAACAATATACCACGAATGGGGTTTTCTGCTTTCTCTTTACTACAAAAATCATGGTCATTTAATGCCGAAACGGCAAGCGATAGTTATCAATCAGGTGATCACTAGAGAGTGTATTAGTCAGACACACGTTCAACATCTGGTTGTTTTGTGTAAACCTCATTACATTAACGAACATTACATTGTCAACAACTGAGCCATGTGTGCACTTTGACGTGACTTAATCACCTTACACTATGTTTAAGGGAGACGGACGCAGATATGTTTGAATCGCAGGATTAACTGCCATTTTATGCCAAATTATAAATGTATAGCTAGTTCTGTTTATGTCCAGCATCTTTATTTCAATTGTTACATTAACATGTTTAAATGAAATGAAATAAATTTTGGAAGAATGTTCGTAACAAATGTATTTATTATGACGATTATCTAACAAGCACGTGTGTCATACGTCCGAAACCTCATACTCTAGGTCACTAAGAGCCTTCAGCTCGTGCTGTATTTTAAGAAGGTCACTTTGTAATTTTATGATACGTCGCCGTCTCTCACGCGCTATCAAATGTTCGATATTTTGAAGTCTGGACACTGTTTTACCCTCTCTGTTGGTATCCACGTCCGTCACCCTACACAGGGGTAGGTGATTCATATCACCAGTGGATTTACAAGGTCTCATGAAATCACCACGATATATGGATCTTCGCACCTTCGTGTTGTTATCTTTGCCATTGTCACTAAAAGCCGTATTTTCTACGGAGCTTTCTTCGTCAGAACAAGGCGTGATTTTAACTTGAAGGTCAAACACATTGCATTTCCGCCGACTCCTTTTGCTTCCTTGCCTAGACACGTCCATTCTACTAGTTTTTCTAGGATTTTGGCACTCGTGAGATCGCTCACAAATTGTAGAGTCTGTATTCCACTTTCGTTTCATCGTGGGATTGCTAGTATTGCAGATATTGTCGACATCATCAACGTCCAAGTCCTGAAAGTACTGTCTCAGGGAAAATTCACTTTTTGATGCATGTGCATCTCTCGACATTTCACTACTCGAAAACGCACCTTTCCTTGAAGGTGCTCTAAAGCTCAGACTCCGCCGTAACTCTGAAAGTTTCTTAGCTGTAGCTGATGCAGCCTCTCGTATACTCATCCTTCGCACTGGTTTAGAATTAGGGTGAAGTGAATTGGGTACTGGAAATACAAATTCATCGCCTGATGTCTCAGAGGACAGCCCAAAACAAACCTCTCCCCCGTCAGATATAGAGTTACACCTGTCAATATAAAATACGCAATATGATAGAGTACCAAATTAGCTTTCAAATCTTGCAATGTGTAATGCGACCATCTTATTTAAACCGTTGTATTTCAAACTTTTTCGAATTTTGAATTTTATTCTGAATTTCTTATCTTAAATGTCTACATAGGTTAAACTAAAATACTCTTATATGTTTTCAACAATATATATATAATGTAGCGGGATTGGATTGGACGGTGACCAGGTGCAGTATTGGGCTAGTATTTGGAGATACCGGGCTCAAATTGCGGTCTGTCAAGAAGTTGACAAAGTCTTCAATGTTTCTTCAACTTATAATTATAATTAATAGGATATAAATAATTATATCGTATCTTCTGTAAAGGCAAGCGGCTGCACACGAACAACTATTATTTGAGCTTGGATGAATTTTAGTCTAACTGTATTTTAATCATGAAGATTATATTTCTAAAAGTAAAGAAACCTTCGATGTACCTTTCCAGTTCCTGTAACCTACGGCGTCTAATGGCAGGTGAGGGGTCTACACGTGATTCTGGTAATAAGTGAAGAATCTCGTCCGTCAGTTTAGGGAATGGCTGCAGTGGCAGTTCTAACAGGCGCTCAAGTCTGCAGATCTCCTGGTCTAACTGTAAAATCAAAGTGCTTAGAGGTTTCTCCTGATAAATGGGTTATTTTTATATTCAAAAGAAAAAAATCCAATATACAAAATCAAGACCGTAGAATATATTAAAACGAGGAAATAGTCTAGCCTAGCAAAATGTACAAACTTGATAAATACTGGTATAAATAACGTCTTTCTCGTATATTGGTATATATAATAAAACTTATGGGCAATAAAACTATTTTTCAATGTTGTATCATTCTTACTTCCAAACCTATTTGAATACTAAAACGATATATGCGTCTTCATAGTGTTATTATTGTTGTATTCAGTGCTTTATCATGTCTAGACGCATAACCAAATCTACATATATGTGTTATATATTAGCTGTGGAATTTAACTATAAATTTGACATAGCTAAATATCTTACACTGACTCTGTAACAATGTATTTACTCCAAACACTTTTATTTCTAGTCACAAAAACAATAGGCCAAAGAAATTACGTGTTCCTAACATGTTCTAAGGTTTACGTACCTCTACAATTTTACATATGTGCTAAGGTTTTACGTACCTCTACAATTTTACATATGTACTAAGGTTTACGTACCTCTACAATTTCCCGTTTATACACGCGGTTCTGTACCTCCGCTCTGTAGTACAGATCTCGTTTCTCGTCCACCATGAACCGCCGTGTCTTGTCTTCTACCACGATCCCAGACGATACTACTACCGGGTCACCCTTACACGTCAAAATGGCGTAAATCTATACAAAACGACAATCAGAAATACGTTTGTCTGCCAGCATTGATTTGAAGTATAATGAATCACATGACATACTTGCCTGACCATGTTTAATTTATTTGATTATTGGAAACAGCATAAGTCATGCATTCGAAGCATTTATCTTTTTCCAGGCATTGTTTTAAACAGATAAATAACTACAAAACCTCAATAGTTGTAACACAATAAAACATATCATTTGCTAAGGATGCTCAATATTATTAAAAAAACACAATATTGTTATACATGTAGTTTCCGCTTGTGGTCGGCATACATATATATATACATTAAACAGTATAAATATCCCTTCCACAAATTTTCGGCCTCTTTGCCATCTGTTTAATGTTTATATATACTCTCCCTATGGAGAACTAGTATTTGGAAGTACGTGTATATAGTTTCTTGAACATCCATTTGGTCTATCCTTGGCTTTGCTACCATATGTACCTTACCATACGTGTCTCACCTTAGGTACGAAGAGTAAACACAGTGTCACTGTGGTGGACAGTAAAACGAAGGCAGATTCTAGGATGTAAGCCATGGTAGGTTGGTCCGACAGGATATTAGATAGCACCACCACTATACTGCTCATCAGGACAACGTTATAGACATTTAGACCAATATACTGAGAGTCATTCAGTACCGGGATCTTAACGTTCCGTGTCTCCCAGGCCATGTACACCCCGAACACCAGCAGCAGACCTTTAAAGGCATAGAAAGCACCGAGCCATTTCTGTATGTGGCTGGAGTGGCAGGTAGAAATCTGTGATATGTACCATACATCTATGTCGTCATCAGAGGGCTGCAATGGGATGGATAACACATCATTATATCAATTATTCATTAACTTTTTTTATAAGAACATTTTCAATTGTTTCATTATCATCAAAGTAGCACATACATGAACAAAATTATGTGATAATAGATTCAACGATCCCACTGTGTAGTTATCTTTTGTATATATTTGTTACATTGTTATGTACTTGGGATATGGATATGAAAAATGCCGCTTTTAGATCGATTAAATATTTACTTCCAATGTGAGGAACCATGACCACCTGTCTCGATATCAATTAGGTTCTGTCTGTTTAAACAAACAAATAATAAAGATAATAAAATAATTACCATTGCGTAAATATTATGGTATTGCTTATATCGGGTGGAGGACATACCTCTGACGATAACGTACGATGATGATGAGATGATAATAACGATGATGATGGTAATAATGATGATGAATGGCGATGTTAATGGTGATAATGGAAAGATGATGATGATAAAGATGTGGTTGATGACGATGAATGATAGGATGATATATGATGATGGTAATATGTTGATGGTAATATGATGATGATGGTAATATGGATGATGGTAATATGATGATGGTAATATGGTGATGGTAATATGGTGATGGTGATGAATATATTGGTGATTATGGAATGATGATGATAAAGATGTGGGTGATGACGATGAATGGTATGATGATATGAGTAGGATGTTGTGAATGAGTTTGATAGTGATATTATTAACGTGAATAAGGATGAAATTATTTAGCTATAAATAGTGCTTTGGTTTATTAAACATGACAAAGAAGTAAAAAATAAATTTAAAAAATAGCTTACCCCGACCGTTAAGTTAGCTATCTGTCTGTGCATCGGGTCGACGAATACCCATACTATCAGTATACAGGAGTCGATAACAAGAAGGGCGCCGATAATGAATAACAGTTGTTTATCCTTCAGCAGCTGCAAATACATTGTAATGATTTATTACATTTTTCGCAGTGAAATATAAGGTTCGACTGTTACTTTACTCCAGTGAAAATATCAATTTTTATATTTTTACTCGCTTTTGACCAATCATAATGCAGCATTGACATCATTTTGATTGTTTCGTCATTAGTTCAGGCACAAAAATGGCGACATATGTTTGTGTAGAAATATAACGTTATGCTCACAAAAATATGTCGTAATAATCGCCAGGGAAAATGACTCTGTTAAAAACAATGGCGGAATTAACTGGTGATCATTACAAAACAAGGAATCTGCTATATATATCTTCATTTCTTTCTTGTAAGGGGTATTGAAGGTTGCATGACATATTTCAACGTATATAACATAACAGTTTGATCTGGACGCTTGACAATTTAGAGGATATTCAGAGGACTACGAAACAAGTTTGATTAAACGAAACGCTCTCCATACAAAAAATATCAAAGAACAAAATAAATTGTAACCGGCTATAAAAATTCACGGCAAAGTAAAAAATGTTTTAGAAGGAAATTAACACATGATTTATTTAAACTATAACAGCTAGCAATTGTTGCAGTACCAAGGTATGGAATCCAAACTGTATCTCGAACGTGCATTGTCATTATTGTTTTACTTTACTGTCTTGTTGTTGCAAAAACTGAAGGATCTTATATACAAAGATGCATGTATCAGATCGTGTGTCAATATAAACATAAAAAGAAAAGACATTAGATTGTCCGACTGGTTCATACGACATTGTGATTTGAAAAACCACTAGCAATACATTAAAATTTTAACAATCATTTAACAATGAGTACCTTATTTTTTATAAGACCTCTATTCGCCCTCGTAAAGATTTGATGAACGCGATAGGTCTTTGTAAACATAGAGCCAAAAGCCAACGAAAACCCTGCGGCGAAGAAAAATGCCCGAGTCTGAAAAAAGAAAACAGCTATTTATTGTGAAAATTGCACTGATTACCGATCAAAAGGAAAAGAACTGATTACCGATCATTTCTGGTAGTCTGTCAACAGACCTGATATTATGTAGCAAAGGAAATGTATATATAAATGTATACAATAATGTTAAGAGAAGTATTTGTATGTCAGACTTTTTATAAACACACAACATATTCCTCATTACATATCACACAAAACAAACAACATACGGTACAGAAGACGGGGTATTGGTCGTGTCGTATCCGCCTGTCGTCGAATCCAAGCAGCATAACTCCACCATACACAAGGATACATCCTGCGACCGCCACATTGTTCAGTGTAGGACTGGACAACTTAATGTATCTGGAAATACGGTACAGTATAGAACGTTAATACTTTCCGACATTGTTCAGTACTGCTTAAATTATTACTTTTACATCTACAGTACCTACGGTCAAACCATGAAGCCAAATTGTGGTCTACAATTTCAGTTCACATTTGCACAGTGTTATTAGTAATTGTAAAGTGATTTCTCGAGTATGTTTGCTTTTAAACATACATAATGCATCAAAAACAACAATTTTACAATACATAATTTCTGCGTTGTAACTAACGTTTTTAAGGCATCTCAAGCCCTTCGATTTATTTTCACAGCTTTGTTCTTCAAACCTTATCGTTTTCAATATATTAATAATGAAAAAAATAATATTTCTCCCTCAGTTACGGCAAATAATACTTGAATGAATTAAATGTATCGAAAAACGATACAATTTAAGATTTGCATAACTCCCGATAGCGATATTATTTAAAAAGGAAATAAATCGCATGCTTCCCGAAAGTAAATTGTATTGGAATAGATCGGTTTCATGCATCTGCTAATGACGTGTCCAATATTTACATCCTTCTACTTGCATTCAATATTCGGATGATGCTGCCGTTACCATGAACCTTCACTATTGACGCTCAAGAGACATACGTAACATCATCACATTTCTCAGTGGATACCGATGGTTGGATGCAATGATAATACTACAGTGGTTATGAACGGTTATGTAGCTTTTAGAACCCCATTGGAAACTCATTGATGTTAACTATTTGACATGGCGTAATATAGTTTGAGAAGTAATAGCTAGACGGAATATCAAAATTTCAGATGGATTGATTTCATCAAGCACTCCCATGTTGTTTTATGACTTTCTATAACATGTAATGATTCTTATAGTACTGAAAGGATAGGCTGCCAAAGCTGCAACACATGTATGTGTTTTTTGTTTATTTCCGAGGAAAATACCTTTATGATTTCATAAGGTTCGTGTGCTCGTCGATTTATCGAGACTGATATCAAATGAAATGATAGGCATCTTAACATTGTTCAGAGTTCAAAACAATAAATCTTGAACAACTTATATAATTAACGGAATTACTTATATGAGTTGTATTAATTATAATTAATTATACTTATTCATCGTTTTCAGACTTTTTTAAATTATCTAATTATCATTTCAATTGATTTCCTTTACAACTGTGATATCTTGAGAAGATGACATATGTACAATAATGGTATTTTTGTCCTGATAAATACGTAGTTGTTTCCATGCCAATAGTTACCTGGATTTACGTTTACAGAGGTTAAAACACAGAAAACAGATGGCGCCAACGATCCCGACAACACAGCATGAAGTGATGACGTAAAACACTTTGTCTTCTATCATTTTCTTATGCATGACGATTAGCACCTTGTCTTTTGGTATTTTGCCATCTACAATAAGATATTAAGAAGGCGCGCTGTAATGTCAATTGATGAATTCCAGAGATAACGAAATGTAACAATTGGAACAAAACAATAAGAGAATGATGACGATATTTTAATAATAAAAAGAAACTAGAGATTTGTTTTTAAAAGTTCATAAAATATACCAGGAATCATACTTTTCAGGAATTATATTATTGTCAGAAGGGTACCATTTTTTTATTAAAAATGAGCATATCTCAAATTTTTAATAACCCTACTGTATCACTAAATACAAGTACATGTAAATGAATAAACGATTTAAATCTTTTAAAGCGATTAATCTATTGACGCATACATATATACATACGTATTTGCCATCATATGTAAATAGATTTCAAAAGAGTTCCTTTTATAGGATATGCAGTGGTTTCTATCACTGTCGTTATATCCACCTTTAGAATATGTCATAGCAAAAAGGTTTTTTGTGGATAACGGATGAGAAGTTGTATATCAGAAGAATCAACAATGGTAAACCCTTGAATATCGAGGATGGGCTAAGGACGATATCGTCTTTACTCTTAATACTGGTTAGTGTGAAATATGATTAGAAATCCTAAGACATACCTGTCCAGTGCACAGATACACAGTCAAGACACCGGAAGTTCAGAATCTCTTTATCCAACTCGTACATAGCAACTGTTACCATATGTCCACCTATATAACAACAGAATGACTACATTTCAATAGTATTACATACCCTGAACATGAAAATATTAAAAGTATGTGGGAACAATATATTACGGTCACCTATATAACAACAGAATGACTACATTTCAATAGTATTACATACCCTGAACATGAAAATATTAAAAGTATGTGGGAACAATATATTACGGTCAAATGTACATCTCTACATTTATGAAAATCGTGGGTTGAATCATACGTTTTGCACAAAACAGAAATCTTCATACTTTGAATAGCAAAACTTAGATAACGTACATGTAGCATGTGGTATACTGTTCAGAACGTCAATGTAACCGTGCCACAGTGTTGTGTTCAGAACGTCATTGTAACTCTGCTACAGTATTGTGTTGTGAACGTCACAGTAACTGTGCCACAGTGTTGTGTTCAGAACGTCATTGTAACTGTGCTACAATATTGTGATCAGAACGTCCCTGTAACTGTGCTACAGTTTTGTGATCAGAACATCACTGTAACTGTGCTACAGTGTTGTGTTCAGAACGTCACTGTAACTGTGCTACAGTGTTGTGATCAGAACGTCACTGTAACTGTGCTACAGTATTGTGTTCAGAACGTCACTTTAACTGTGCTACAGTACTGAGATCAGAACGTCAATGTAACTGTGATACAGTATTGTGTTCAGAACGTCACTGTACATGTAACTGTGCTACAGTATTATGAACAGAACGTCACTGTAACTGTGCTACACCATGTTGTGTGATCAGAACGTCACTGTAACTGTGCTACATATTGTGTTCAGAACGTCACTGTAACTGTGCTAAAGTGTTGTGTTCAGAACGTCACTGTAACTGTGCTACAATGTTGTGTTCAGAACGTCACTGTAACTGTGCTACAGTGTTGTGTAGAACGTCATGTAACTGTGAAGTTTGTGTTCAGAACGTCACTGTAACTGTGCTACAGTGTTGTGTTCAGAACGTCACTGTAAAGTGTTACATTTTGTGTTCAGAACGTCACTGTAACTGTGCTACAGTGTTGTGTTCAGAACGTCACTGTACTGTGTTAAAATGATGTGTTCAGAACGTCACTGTAACTGTGCTACAGTGTTGTGTTCAGAACGTCACTGTAACTGTGCTAAAGTATTGTGTTCAGAACGTCACTGTAACTGTGCTACAGTGTTGTGTTCAGAACGTCACTTTAACTGTGCTACAGTACTGAGATCAGAACGTCAATGTAACAGTGCTACAGTATTGTGTTCAGAACGTCACTGTTACTGTGCTACAGTATTGTGTTCAGAACGTGACTGTACATGTAAATGTGCTACAGTATTATGAACAGAACGTCACTGAAACTGTGCTACAGTGTTGTGTTCTGAACGTCATTGTAACTGTGCTACGAACTGAGATCTGAACGTAAATGTAACTGTGCTACAGTATTGTGTTCAGAACGTCACTGTAACTGTGCTACAATATTGTGATCAGAACGTCACTGTAATGTGCTACAGTGTTGTGACAGAACGTCACTGTAACTGTGCTACAGTGTTGTAGTCACTGTAACAATTTGATCACGTCACTGTAACTGTGCTACAGTTTGTGATCAGAACGTCACTGTAACTGTGCTACAGTGTTGTGTTCAGAACGTCACTGTAACTGTGCTACAGTGTTTGTGTTCAGAACGTCACTGTAACTGTGCTACAGTGTTGTGTTCAGAACGTCACTGTAACTGTGCTACAATATTGTGATCAGAACGTCACTGTAACTGTGCTACAGTGTTGTGATCAGAACGTCACTGTAACTGTGCTACAGTGTTGTGTTCAGAACGTCACTGTAACTGTGCTACAGTGTTGTGATCAGAACGTCACTGTAACTGTGCTACAGTGTTGTGTTCAGAACGTCACTGTAACTGTGCTACAGTGTTGTGATCAGAACGTCACTGTCACTGTGCTACAGTGTTGTGTTCAGAACGTCACTGTAACTGTGCTACAGTGTTGTGATCAGAACGTCACTGTAACTGTGCTACAATATTGTGTTCAGAACGTCACTGTAACTGTGCTACAGTGTTGTGTTCAGAACGTCACTGTAACTGTGCTACAGTATTGTGTTCAGAACGTCACTGTAACTGTGCTACAAGTATTGTGTCAGAACGTCACTGTAACTGTGCTACAGTATTGTGTTCAGAACGTCACTGTAACTGTGCTAAGTATTGTGTTCAGAACGTCATGTAACTGTGCTACAGTGTTGTGTTCAGAACGTCAGTGTAACTGTGCTACAGTGTTGTGTTCAGAACGTCACTGTAACTGTGCTACAACGTATTGCGTTCAAAACGTCACTGAAACTGTGCTACAGTATTGTGTTCAGAACGTCAAGTAACTGTGTTACGTGAACGTGACTGTGCTGTAATGTGCTACAGTATTTGAACGTCACTGTAACTGTGCTACAGTTTTGTGTTCAGAACGTCACTGTAACTGTGCTACAGTATTGTGATCAGAACGTCACAGTAACTGTGCTACAGTATTGTGTTCAGAACGTCACTGTAATGTGCTAAGTTTGGTCAGAACGTCATGTGTCTCTACAGTATTGTGTTCAGAACGTCACTGTACCTGTGTTATAGTACTGTGTTCAGAACGTCACTGTAACTGTGCTACAGTGTTGTGTTCAGAACGTCACTGTAACTGTGCTACAGTGTTGTGTTCAGAACGTCACTGTAACTGTGCTACAATATTGTGTTCAGAACGTCACTGTAACTGTGCTACAGTGTTGTGTTCAGAACGTCACTGTAACTGTGCTACAGTATTGTGTTCAGAACGTCACTGTAACTGTGCTACAGTATTGTGTTCAGAACGTCACTGTAACTGTGCTACAGTTTGTGATCAGAACGTCACTGTAACTGTGCTACAGTGTTGTGTTCAGAACGTCACTGTAACTGTGCTACAGTATTGTGATCAGAACGTCACTGTAACTGTGCTACAGTTTGTGATCAGAACGTCACTGTAACTGTGCTACAGTGTTTGTGTTCAGAACGTCACTGTAACTGTGCTACAGTGTTGTGTTCAGAACGTCACTGTAACTGTGCTACAGTGTTGTGTTCAGAACGTCACTGTAACTGTGCTACAGTATTGTGTTCAGAACGTCACTGTAACTGTGCTACAGTATTGTGTTCAGAACGTCACTGTAACTGTGCTGTAAATTGTGTTCAGAACGTCACTGTAACTGTGCTACAATATTGTGTTCAGAACGTCACTGTAACTGTGCTACTATATTGTGATCAGAACGTCACTGTAACTGTGCTACAGTATTGTGTTCAGAACGTCACTGTAACTGTGCTACAGTGTTGTGTTCAGAACGTCACTGTAACTGTGCTACAGTATTGTGTTCAGAACGTCACTGTAACTGTGCTACAATATTGTGATCAGAACGTCACTGTAACTGTGCTACAGTGTTGTGTTCAGAACGTCACTGTAACTGTGCTACAGTGTTGTGTTCAGAACGTCACTGTAACTGTGCTACAGTGTTGTGTTCAGAACGTCACTGTAACTGTGCTACAGTATTGTGTTCAGAACGTCACTGTAACTGTGCTACATGTTGTGTTCAGAACGTCACTGTAACTGTGCTACAGTTTGTGTTCAGAACGTCACTGTAACTGTGCTACAGTATTGTGTTCAGAACGTCACTGTAACTGTGCTACAGTATTGTGTTCAGAACGTCACTGTAACTGTGCTACAGTTTGTGTTCAGAACGTCACTGTAACTGTGCTACAGTGTGTGTTCAGAACGTCACTGTAACTGTGCTACAGTATTGTTCAGAACGTCACTGTAACTGTGCTACAGTATTGTGTTCAGAACGTCACTGTAACTGTGCTACAGTATTGTGTTCAGAACGTCACTGTAACTGTGCTACAGTGTTGTGTTCAGAACGTCACTGTAACTGTGCTACAGTGTTGTGTTCAGAACGTCACTGTAACTGTGCTGTGTGTCAGAACGTCACTGTAACTGTGCTACAGTTTGTGATTCAGAACGTCACTGTAACTGTGCTACAGTATTGTGTTCAGAACGTCACTGTAACTGTGCTACAGTGTTGTGTTCAGAACGTCACTGTAACTGTGCTACAGTGTTGTGTTCAGAACGTCACTGTAACTGTGCTACAGTGTTGTGATCAGAACGTCACTGTAACTGTGCTACAGTGTTGTGTTCAGAACGTCACTGTAACTGTGCTACAGTGTTGTGTTCAGAACGTCACTGTAACTGTGCTACAGTATTGTGTTCAGAACGTCACTGTAACTGTGCTACAGTGTTGTGTTCAGAACGTCACTGTAACTGTGCTACAGTGTTGTGATCAGAACGTCACTGTAACTGTGCTACAGTGTTGTGTTCAGAACGTCACTGTAACTGTGCTACAGTATTGTGTTCAGAACGTCACTGTAACTGTGCTACATATTGTGATCAGAACGTCACTGTAACTGTGCTACAGTGTTGTGTTCAGAACGTCACTGTAACTGTGCTACAGTATTGTGTTCAGAACGTCACTGTAACTGTGCTACAATATTGTGTTCAGAACGTCACTGTAACTGTGCTACAGTGTTGTGTTCAGAACGTCACTGTAACTGTGCTACAGTGTTGTGTTCAGAACGTCACTGTAACTGTGCTACAGTATTGTGTTCAGAACGTCACTGTAACTGTGCTACAGTATTGTGTTCAGAACGTCACTGTAACTGTGCTACAGTGTTGTGTTCAGAACGTCACTGTAACTGTGCTACAGTGTTGTGTTCAGAACGTCACTGTAACTGTGCTACAGTATTGTGTTCAGAACGTCACTGTAACTGTGCTACAGTGTTGTGATCAGAACGTCACTGTAACTGTGCTACAGTATTGTGTTCAGAACGTCACTGTAACTGTGCTACAGTGTTGTGTTCAGAACGTCACTGTAACTGTGCTACAGTATTGTGTTCAGAACGTCACTGTAACTGTGCTACAGTATTGTGTTCAGAACGTCACTGTAACTGTGCTACAGTGTTGTGTTCAGAACGTCACTGTAACTGTGCTACAGTGTTGTGTTCAGAACGTCACTGTAACTGTGCTACAGTATTGTGTTCAGAACGTCACTGTAACTGTGCTACAGTGTTGTGTTCAGAACGTCACTGTAACTGTGCTACAGTATTGTGTTCAGAACGTCACTGTAACTGTGCTACAGTATTGTGATCAGAACGTCACTGTAACTGTGCTACAGTGTTGTGTTCAGAACGTCACTGTAACTGTGCTACAGTATTGTGTTCAGAACGTCACTGTAACTGTGCTACAGTGTTGTGTTCAGAACGTCACTGTAACTGTGCTACAGTATTGTGTTCAGAACGTCACTGTAACTGTGCTACAGTATTGTGTTCAGAACGTCACTGTAACTGTGCTACAGTATTGTGTTCAGAACGTCACTGTAACTGTGCTACAGTGTTGTGTTCAGAACGTCACTGTAACTGTGCTTACAGTATTATGATCAGAACGTCACTGTAACTGTGCTACATTGTTGTGTTCAGAACGTCACTGTAACTGTGCTACAGTAATGTGTTTCAGAACGTCACTGTAACTGTGCTACAGTATTGTGTTCAGAACGTCACTGTAACTGTGCTACAGTATTGTGTTCAGAACGTCACTGTAACTGTGCTACAGTTGTAGTGTTCAGAACGTCACTGTAACTGTGCTACAGTTATTGTGTCAGAACGTCACTGTAACTGTGCTACAGTATTGTGTTCAGAACGTCACTGTAACTGTGCTACAGTATTGTGTTCAGAACGTCACTGTACCTGTGCTATAGTACTGTGTTCAGAACGTCACTGTAACTGTGCTACAGTGTTGTGTTCAGAACGTCAGTGTAAATTTGCTACAGTTTGTGTTCAGAACGTCACTGTAACTGTGCTACAGTGTTGTGTCAGAACGTCACTGTAACTGTGCTACAGTGTTGTGTTCAGAACGTCACTGTAACTGTGCTACAGTGTTGTGTTCAGAACGTCACTGTAACTGTGCTACAGTTTGTTGTCAAACGTCACTAACGATGAAACGTCACTGTAACTGTGCTACAGTATTGTGTTCAGAACGTCACTGTAACTGTGCTACAGTGTTGTGTCAGAACGTCACTGTAACTGTGCTACAGTATTGTGATCAGAACGTCACTGTAACTGTGCTACAGTGTTGTGTTCAGAACGTCACTGTAACTGTGCTACAGTTTGTGTTCAGAACGTCACTGTAACTGTGCTACAGTGTTGTGTTCAGAACGTTACTGTAACTGTGCTACATTGTTGTGTTCAGAACGTCACTGTAACTGTGCTACAGTACTGTGTTCAGAACGTCACTGTAACTGTGCTACAGTATTGTGTTCAGAACGTCACTGTAACTGTGCTACAGTATTGTGTTCAGAACGTCACTGTACATGTAACTGTGTACAGTATTGTGATCAGAACGTCACTGTAACTGTGCTACAGTGTTGTGTTCAGAACGTCACTGTAACTGTGCTACAGTATGTGTTCAGAACGTCACTGTAACTGTGCTACAGTATGTGTGTTCAGAACGTCACTGTAACTGTGCTACAGTATTGTGTTCAGAACGTCACTGTAACTGTGCTACAGTGTTGTGTTCAGAACGTCACTGTAACTGTGCTACAATATTGTGTTCAGAACGTCACTGTAACTGTGCTACAGTATTGTGTTCAGAACGTCACTGTAACTGTGCTACAGTATTGTGTTCAGAACGTCACTGTAACTGTGCTACAGTATTGTGTTCAGAACGTCACTGTAACTGTGCTACAGTGTATTGTGTTCAGAACGTCACTGTAACTGTGCTACAGTATTGTGTTCAGAACGTCACTGTAACTGTGCTACAATATTGTGATCAGAACGTCACTGTAACTGTGCTACAGTGTTGTGTTCAGAACGTCACTGTAACTGTGCTACAGTGTTGTGTTCAGAACGTCACTGTAACTGTGCTACAGTATTGTGTTCAGAACGTCACTGTAACTGTGCTACAGTATTGTGTTCAGAACGTCACTGTAACTGTGCTACAGTGTTGTGTTCAGAACGTCACTGTAACTGTGCTACAGTAATGTGTTCAGAACGTCACTGTAACTGTGCTACAGTATTGTGTTCAGAACGTCACTGTAACTGTGCTACAGTGTTGTGTTCAGAACGTCACTGTAACTGTGCTACAGTGTATTGTGTTCAGAACGTCACTGTAACTGTGCTACAGTGTTGTGTTCAGAACGTCACTGTAACTGTGCTACAGTGTTGTGTTCAGAACGTCACTGTAACTGTGCTACAGTGTTGTGTTCAGAACGTCACTGTAACTGTGCTACAATATTGTGTTCAGAACGTCACTGTAACTGTGCTACAGTATTGTGTTCAGAACGTCACTGTAACTGTGCTACAGTATTGTGTTCTACAGTATTGTGTTCAGAACGTCACTGTAACTGTGCTACAGTATTGTGTTCAGAACGTCACTGTAACTGTGCTACAGTGTTGTGTTCAGAACGTCACTGTAACTGTGCTACAGTGTTGTGTTCAGAACGTCAATGTAACTGTGCTACAGTATTGTGTTCAGAACGTCACTGTAACTGTGCTATAGTGTTGTGTTCAGAATGTCAGAACGTCACTGTAACTGTGCTACAGTGTTGTGTTCAGAACGTCACTGTAACTGTGCTACAGTGTTGTGTTCAGAACGTCACTGTAACTGTGCTACAGTGTTGTGATCAGAACGTCACTGTAACTGTGCTACAGTATTGTGATCAGAACGTCACTGTAACTGTGCTACAGTGTTGTGTTCAGAACGTCACTGTAACTGTGCTACAGTGTTGTGTTCAGAACGTCACTGTAACTGTGCTACAGTGTTGTGTTCAGAACGTCACTGTAACTGTGCTACAGTATTGTGTTCAGAACGTCACTGTAACTGTGCTACAGTATTGTGTCAGACGTATTGAACTGTGTCATCAAACGTCATGTAACTGTGCTACAGTATTGTGTCAGAACGTCACTGAACTGTGCTACAGTTTGTGTCAGAACGTCACTGTAACTGTGCTACAGTGTTGTGTTCAGAACGTCACTGTAACTGTGCTACAGTGTTGTGTTCAGAACGTCACTGTAACTGTGCTACAGTATTGTGTTCAGAACGTCACTGTAACTGTGCTAAGTGTTGTGTTCAGAACGTCACTGTACCTGTGCTACAGTGTTGTGTTCAGAACGTCACTGTACCTGTGCTATAGTGCTGTGTTCAGAACGTCACTGTAACTGTGCTACAGTGTTGTGTTCAGAACGTCACTGTACCTGTGCTACAGCGTTGTGTTCAGAACGTCACTGTAACTGTGCTACAGTATTATGTTCAGAACGTCAAAGTAACTGTGCTACAGTGTTGTGTTCAGAACGTCACTGTAACTGTGCTACAGTATTGTGTTCAGAACGTCACTGTAACTGTGCTACAGTGTTGTGTTCAGAACGTCACTGTAACTGTGCTACAGTGTTGTGTTCAGAACGTCACTGTAACTGTGCTACAGTGTTGGTGTTCAGACCGTCACTGTAACTGTGCTAAAGTATTGTGTTCAGAACGTCACTGTACATGTAACTGTGCCACAGTGTTGTGTTCAGAACGTCAATGTAACTGTGCTACAGTGTTGTGTTCAGAACGTAACTGTACCTGTGCTACAGCGTTGTGTTCAGAACGTCACTGTAACTGTGCTACAGTGTTGTGTTCAGAACGTCACTGTAACTGTGCTACAGTGTTGTGTTCAGAACGTCACTGTAACTGTGCTACAGTACCATCATCAGAACGTCACTGTAACTGTGCTACATTGTTGTGTTCAGAACGTCACTGTAACTGTGCTACAGTATTGTGTTCAGAACGTCACTGTAACTGTGCTACAGTGTTGTGTTCAGAACGTCACTGTAACTGTGCTACAGTGTTGTGTTCAGAACGTCACTGTAACTGTGCTACAGTATTGTGTTCAGAACGTCACTGTAACTGTGCTACAGTGTTGTGTTCAGAACGTCACTGTAACTGTGCTACAGTATTGTGTTCAGAACGTCACTGTAACTGTGCTACAGTGTTGTGTTCAGAACGTCACTGTAACTGTGCTACAGTGTTGTGTTCAGAACGTCACTGTAACTGTGCTACAGTATTGTGTTCAGAACGTCACTGTAACTGTGCTACAGTATTGTGTTCAGAACGTCACTGTAACTGTGCTACAGTGTTGTGTTCAGAACGTCACTGTAACTGTGCTACAGTGTTGTGTTCAGAACGTCACTGTAACTGTGCTACAGTGTTGTGTTCAGAACGTCACTGTAACTGTGCTACAGTTTGTGTTCAGAACGTCACTGTAACTGTGCTACAGTATTGTGTTCAGAACGTCACTGTAACTGTGCTACAGTGTTGTGTTCAGAACGTCACTGTAACTGTGCTACTGTGCATGTAAATGTGCTACAGTATTATGACAGAACGTCACTGTAACTGTGCTACAGTTTTGTGTTCAGAACGCCATTGTAACTGTGTAAGTAACTAAATCTGTACGTAATGTAACTGTGCTACAGTGTTGTGTTCAGAACGTCACTGTAACTGTGCTACAATATTGTGTGTCAGAACGTCACTGTAACTGTGCTACAGTGTTGTGATCAGAACGTCACTGTAACTGTGCTACAGTGTTGTGTTCAGAACGTCACTGTAACTGTGCTACAGTTTGTGATCAGAACGTCACTGTAACTGTGCTACAGTATTGTGATCAGAACGTCACTGTAACTGTGCTACAGTATTGTGTTCAGAACGTCACTGTAACTGTGCTACAGTGTTGTGTTCAGAACGTCACTGTAACTGTGCTACATATTGTGATCAGAACGTCACTGTAACTGTGCTACAGTATTGTGTTCAGAACGTCACTGTAACTGTGCTACAGTGTTGTGTTCAGAACGTCACTGTAACTGTGCTACAGTGTTGTGTTCAGAACGTCACTGTAACTGTGCTACAGTGTTGTGTTCAGAACGTCACTGTAACTGTGCTACAGTATTGTGTTCAGAACGTCACTGTAACTGTGCTACAGTGTTGTGTTCAGAACGTCACTGTAACTGTGCTACAGTGTTGTGTTCAGAACGTCACTGTAACTGTGCTACAGTATTGTGTTCAGAACGTCACTGTAACTGTGCTACAATATTGTGATCAGAACGTCACTGTAACTGTGCTACAGTGTTGTGTTCAGAACGTCACTGTAACTGTGCTACAGTGTTGTGTTCAGAACGTCACTGTAACTGTGCTAACAGTGTTGTGATCAGAACGTCACTGTAACTGTGCTACAGTATTGTGTTCAGAACGTCACTGTACCTGTGCTACAGTGTTGTGTTCAGAACGTCACTGTAACTGTGCTATAGTATTGTGTTCAGAACGTCACGGTAACTGTGCTACAGTGTTGTGTTCAGAACGTCAATGTAACTGTGCTACAGTGTTGTGTTCAGAACGTCATTGTAACTGTGCTACAGTGTTGTGTTCAGAACGTCATTGTAACTGTGCTACAGTATTGTGTTCAGACCGTCACTGTAACTGTGCTAAAGTATTGTGTTCAGAACGTCACTGTACATGTAACTGTGCCACAGTGTTGTGTTCAGAACGTCAGTGTAACTGTGCTACAGTGTTGTGTTCAGAACGTAACTGTACCTGTGCTACAGCGTTGTGTTCAGAACGTCACTGTAACTGTGCTACAGTATTGTGTTCAGAACGTCACTGTAACTGTGCTACAGTATTGTGTTCAGAACGTCACTGTAACTGTGCTACAGTATTGTGTTCAGAACGTCACTGTAACTGTGCTACAGTATTATGTTCAGAACGTCACTGTACCTGTGCTACAGCGTTGTGTTCAGAACGTCATTGTAACTGTGCTACAGTATTGTGTTCAGAACGTCACTGTAACTGTGCTACAGTGTTGTGTTCAGAACGTCACTGTAACTGTGCTACAGTATTATGTTCAGAACGTCACTGTACCTGTGCTACAGTATTATGTTCAGAACGTCACTGTACCTGTGCTACAGTGTTGTGTTCAGAACGTCAAAGTAACTGTGCCACAGTATTATGTTCAGAACGTCACTGTAACTGTGCTACAGTGTTGTATTCAGAACGTCACTGTAACTGCTACAGTATTGTGTCTGTGTTAGGCAGTGCCATTTCAGAATTCCTTATTTGTTCATTTGATCAATAAACGAGATCAGAATCTTTGTTATTGATATAAGTGCATCATATTTTCAATTACATTTAACATGATGAATTGGATTATATTACGACAGCGTAAATTTCCTGAAATCTGCTTTGTCAATCCCATTAGGAGCTATTCACAGATATCTCTATAATGCTAGCCTACGTGACATGGAAAACGTTAACATAACCAATAATTATAAAAATGAAATGTTACTTCACAAACCTTGGTTTTGCTTGACCACTGCTAAGCCCCGTCGGTCGGGTCCTTGAAATGAGACAGGTCCCTGTAGACAGTTTATGTTATTATGTAAAATATAAAGTGTCATGTTTCATTCCTTATATAATGTATAGGGGCTATTGCGTTTTAACATTCCATGGAATATAGTTTTGAGATCCTCTAAATAACGCTAGACTTTTGAAACATCATCCCAATACAATGCAGAATTTGATTTACGATATTGACATTTCTGTATCAACTTTTAATCGCGAAATTGCCATTGAATTTAGAATACTATAATATAAATTCTAACGCTTTTTGGGTTATGCTGCCTTTGTAACAATTTGAACGTTAAGTTCTCTATATCAACATCAAATAAATATTTACCAAATCGAGCACGTATATAAAAATAAACGTTATCGATATATATAGTTTACATATCACACGTATGATACTAACAGATAAACCGTCAAACGTTAGGTCCTCTAGGGTCTCCATCATCTCTTTGACCAGCCCCTGGGAGTCATCATAAGGTACACTGGTAAACTGACGATAGGAGTCCCGCAGGAGTCCACGTAAGGTCAAGGCCACTGTCCATACAGTATCATAGGCACTGGTAGCATAAGGACTCATTGGTGTCGTACCATTTAGTGAAAGGTAGTCTCTTTGGAAATCGTCAAACGTCTACAATAAAATCAAAATTTTACGGTTGTGAACCTGTGCTGTGAAGATATTAGATATTATCTTTTTTAAGAATATATACAGTTTTTTTATATATATTTTTGGTTCTATTATGAAATATATTACTTTCATGAAACCACGAATACAAATATTGATCTTATTAACGTTTGCACGAAATAATTCTAAATACACATACCTTATTGGTCAAGTGCTTACTACGGTTTTTAAGGTTTAACACAGCGTGATGTGTGAAAAATCCAATTCGCTACAAAGATAATTTTTATCTAATGGTTGACTTTGTACATGTATATAAAGTTGACTCTACATACAAATCGTATTTTCCATCTTTAATATACAAGACAGGTAGCGTATAGAGTCAGTAAGCATTATGACCTGATGACAACTCACAATATTTGCTACTGACATTCCCTTCCCGTATTTGAATGTATTAAAACTAGCCACAGTGAAATATCCCTCCGCGACAGAACGTAGATCTTCCTGTGAACAATCGGTGTCGTTGGCCATCGTCCACCATTGCTCTACAAAGTCCCCAATGATCAGCCACACATACCGAGCACCGTACAATTTAAGTCGGTGTGCCTGTCGAACACAACAATAGAGTTTTGATGGGTTTTGTTTTGCTTCTGGACATCATCATAAATAAGGGACATCTAGATAATCCCTGGCAATATGAGTTTTCATATGTAGTTAATGATTAGGGTCTGCATACTGAAATTTCCATTTAATGATAGATCACCCAAACTACTACATTGAATACTAACAGGAAAGTAGACAATCTCTTACATAATAAAAAAAATCCATATCTTGACAGATTAAAATCACAATCAAGCCGAAAAAATCTCATTCGTAGTCGATGTTTCCAATATTAGTAAATAAAATGTTTAACTTGGAAATAACATGACATGAAGTTTTGTGTGAAAAACCTTCACGTTACATACTTAATATCCAACGTCAACTACAAATGTACACAAGAAATAAATTGAATATAAATAAATAATTAATTGAATAAATATTATTTGAATATAAGCTGTGCTAGAACCAGTAGTAAATCGCTGTGCGTTTCATGCGTAAAGTACAACTACAATTTAGCTACATGATTTTGATGTACTAGTTCCTCACAGATCGTGTCAGGTCAAACGCTGAAATACAAATTGTATTGAAAAGAGTTATTCGAAACGCGTCTTACGCATTTAAGTATTCTTGGTTAATTTTGGATTAAACTTACAACTCAAATATTCTACGATTTCTCGAGTTTAAATACAGATTGATGTTCAGTCCCGGGCCCACTTTTCCTAAATGATGACAGACGAACGCAAATACTGCACTTTTAAAAACAAAATCAAACTGGCAAACTAAATAAGTAAAGCTTGATCGTTACGGAAGTCGTAATCAGGCAATAAAGCCGCTGTGGTATTATTGTGTTGTGGTGGACTTCGCTGACAGACGTGTGATTAAACATCAGGATATATTGTAATAGATAAACACTATTACCATACAAGTACAATAGTGTTTAGCAAACAACGCTTCACTGTCTACCTTCAGTTACGTCTCATTGTAAAGCCATGAACACTTCATTGAATGTACTCTTGTCCAGTTTTTATTTAGATAGATTTGTTATTGCCGGTTGAAATATGAATATTAACTACCCAGCTAGAATATAATTTAAATCTGTACCCACTGAAGTGTAAAGAGTATTACAGAAAATTCTTTGGCAAGATGGCGTCCAGAAAAATGTAACAATTATACGATCTGCTCTTGTGGACCATCGCAAATTGTGTAGTAAGTGTAAATAAAAAATAAATCAAACTAAAAACTATTTAATGTGTAAAATCATTTGGTGTGATGATATCGTGTGTTATTTCATATGTTTTTACAGATAGAAATGATTATATCTATCATAAAACATTTATTATTTGTTTTAAAAAAAAATCACTCTTCTGCTAAACTAATAACAAATCTTTTTCTTTTTCAGAAGACTCTGCGCAGTGTTTGTACTTTAAAGAACATTAATGGGACACCAAATAAACGTCACCAGTTCACAAGTACTTCGTTATAACGTGACCAAACAAAGAATTTTATTATAACACTCAAAGCACACACAAAATCGAGAGGTTTCAAACTATTTTAATGCAGCTCGTGTCAATATTAAACATTTACGTGTCATCCCATTCTGTAACAGTTCATTATTTGAAGATGAACAATTCTCTGTACTTTATCGGGTTAACTTTTCGTTTTTAGCGGCTTTTGAAGCCATTCAGTGGCTAATGTCGACTGTATAATAAGGCCGGAAACCTTATAAAACAAGTGTAAGATTGACAATGTATTACAGATTTAACAGTTTGCGTCACTTACACTGTGTTATTTATTTTAGATTATATTTAAAGTGAAGATCGGTGATCAATCCTCATAATAATGGGTCTAAAATCGAATCTTCAGGATAACTAATGTAGAACTGAACCCTCTCCATTACCATTACATACGTTTTTATAATTAGGATTGGTGCTATTATATCAAAATACGTACCAACGATTACATGAGATAGGCATCGCTGTGCATCATTATAGAAAGATATTTAAATTATCTAAAATTTGGGGGAAAATAAAAACAAACCTCACACAACACTTGCCTCGCAGCAGGCTCAGAAAAGGCTCCGATTATTATCCTTGAGTCCGAGTCCTGAGGTGTTAAAGAAAACATAATCATTGAAAATGAAATGATAAAACATTATATACATGTATGTCTTGATATGATGATCAAATGCGTCAAATACTGCAATACTATTCCATTAATTGTGACTTATCATTTGATTACTCTTAAATTACCTACTTTGAGAGATTTCATCTTGGTTGCAATCTCCCCTGCCTTCGTACCAAATGACTCTGTGGCCTTGACTGATATGTTGTGACGTTCTAAGAATGGTGTTAGTTCTGCCATCGCCTATACAGAAATATAACAATACAGCTCATTTTAATTCGTCTAGAGATAATTCCTAATTCCGACAACAAAATCATAATTCGTATTAATTTTTAAATCGTGGATGCTTCTTTTCCCAAACACTGATGACGTCTGAAGTGCAATTATCAATGACTAACATGTACAAAACATTTTCTTTCGTTAATTCTTCAATACTAGGTGATTGTATTCTAAAAGAAGATCTGTGGGTTTATGATGTAATGTCTGTGCAATTTACCAGATAGAACTCCTCTTTGTTTTCGAAGACAGTTGCTACAGTGCTCCAGCGGAAATGCTGTAAGAAGAGCGCCCGTGCGGGGTTGTTAGCGGCATCCGTAGGGGCCAGTCGGAAGAAGGTTTTGTATTTCTCTCGTTCACTTAAGGCAGGTGACGTCGATGCATATGACACCTTACAAACAAAGAGAATGCTTTCCTTAATGATTGTAAATTAACACGTAAAACTAATGATTGTTTATCGTCAGGTGTTGTTTCACCATTTCGATACGCATTAGAAAATGAAATGTATCGCGTCGCACGTATAACCAGCACTTCGGCACTCCTCGGTACCAATCACAATACACCACATGGTGTCGGCCTGTCTCCTACAGCATGTGTTCTATCGATAACGTCAATAATAGGTTTGTAACGAATGTAATGAAAAACCATTACTGACTATTTTTTTAATAAAAGTGTGTCGTTCACTCATGATTGAAAGTTATCCTTCTATGTCTGTGTTTTGAGTTCGATTCCTAAGTGATAACATGACCGGTTATTGACCTTATATCACTAGTTTACTCTCAACACTCAGGGTTGCTCCGTATCCTACTCATTACACGTTCTTAAATGGTGTAACAAAAAAACAAATGGCTGATACAGCGATGCATGGCACAGGAATGTATTCAATATCACATACGCATCACTTCGCTAATATTATTTAACACTTATTATTCAAATAAACAAATGTATGCGCCATCTTTATTCACTGCTGTAATTTATACCTATTTGTCTCCTAATTATGTAAATCAGCGTTCCTAACCGAAGAGTCGGAGCTTACGTATCCTTCCGCGGCGGTGTGATCAGGTTATCAGGCGTCTGTCTGCTATGAATAATTCAATTAAGGCAATCCTTTCGTTAAGGCGATGAGGACGAAATTAGAGGACTACTCGCTAATTGATGGAGAAATGTTTTCCTATCACTGCAGCCCTGATTAACAATCTGACATTTGAATAACTAAAGTTTACTTTTGTTTATTTCTGCTGCTCGGTGATAAACAACTATTGCCTAACGCTGTTATATTCTGTTACACTCAATAAAATAGTGTTTTTTTTCAAATCCCCCTTCCTTAGAGTGTATATCATAGTGCCACTAATGCTCATCCTTTCAAATACAGCTCCGTCGACGGGTTGTAAATGACATTGTAGCGTATGTTTTACGATATCATAAAACTTTACACTTGAGGTATTGAGCGAAAAATAACAAGGGTCAATGTTTCTTCTATGTTTGTATTTAGGGAAAGTTATATAAGTCTTGAAATTGACTGAATAATTACAACATGCATCACCAATGAGATGACTTTGTAAAATGAGTTAATAGTACCTGAATATTGGTAAAAGGTATGATAACGATCTTTTGGGAACTACACATGCTGTGATTCGTCTTGACACATTTTTACATTTACCTTCATATTCCATTTAGTAAACGATATTTTAAAGTTCTACTTCATCTGTAAATTGTTTGCATTCATTTAAACACCTCTGACACTGCACATACTTCAATTACGGTTACTTTTCACACTGCACATTAGTCAGGACACAAAATACGTATGTCGTATATAGGGGCGGTATTTCCCAAAAAAATATACATAATTTATGTAAAATGCATATTATGTGAATAGATCAAACGGCGGTTGGCTAACGATGTCAAAATATTGTTTGTAGAAATATATATCAACCAGATAAAGCAAGCATAACTAGCAACAGATTCCTTAAATGTCATAAAGAACTGAACTGACCTAATATGGTAAAATGGAATATTTCAAAAGTACTCGTAACCAATCGACCTCAGACAGGGTTCATGGTAATTTAAAATAAACTGTAATGGAACATCAAATCTTATAAAAAGTGTTAACAGTATTAGATCAGAACCTGAAGCGATTCTTTCAACATTTATAAAACCTGTCATATGGAATGTCTCAATTGTGAAGTTTATCCTTTTATTAAAAAGTAAAATGATATTTCGTCTACTTAGCCCAATTTGATTACGGAATGTCCCCTGTCATTAACCGACCCTTATAGCACAATAACCACCCCCATGGTCGCCTGATACGCAGCAGTTATTGCTGTATCAGTGGTTTACCAATTATCCCGGAAGACGACAGTATATTTGTACAAGTGATAGCCTTCATTTGCAGTATTACACTGATCTAATATTATCATAACAATTCCTTACACGAACTGTGTGACGAGGATGGCTCGGTTTACTCTCCACATTGACTGCTCCCTGAAGCTTTGTTTTATAACTTCTTTCTTTAACGTATATAGTAAACACCTTGTATCTTGAACATAGCATTTTCATTTCAAATTTGATTGCAGGGATTTTTTTCATTATTCCAATGCCGCTTACTTAATTTTCAAAGAACAAATTAATTGCAAACGTTTTTTCTGTATTCCTATTTAATATCGGCCCACGCATTAAAATCGATGCTTTAATTGTTAATTTCCATTCCAAACATTACGTGTTTATATTTCTGGTACTGGAGATATTTTAATTTACATTAATGCGTTAAATATATCTCTCACATTACGCTATATCCAATCAGCGTGTTAATCGTATTTGCAGGAGTAGGTCACGTGGAATAAACACGTTGATGGAATACTACGGTGAAGTTAAGCGGGAAATGTCTCCCTTTCCTGGTAACTAAGCTGCAGTCTGGCTGCCAGGAGCATTACCCAAACTCGTGGGGCCGGTTGGTCAGGCATACTACAAGGAGGCCACATCTGTATATATTGATAATATTGCTACTCAATGATGTGAACTAAAAGGGAAATCAACATAGTAGCTTCATCAAAAACTAGTCCGGGTGAGATTGGACGTCTATACTTAGACTCCGGTATGGTTTGTTAGTCGTCTGACGTGCAGCCTTCTCCTTAATGGAATCAATGTTTGTAGGTATTGGTTGATAGGGTAGCGCCATTCTCAATTTTATTTTCTCACTCCGAAATAAGTTTAAATTGTGCGCATATCCCCCCTCTGTATCGCATAGTTGACAATAACTACTTTTTAGAATCTAGTTTCGAGGTTAACTTGATATCAAGGAAATACATTCGTGTTATATCCAGGAAATAATTAGATGTATAGATTATGGATCGTAACGTTACCTACATTTAATATACGTAACGTGTAAATTCGGAATGATGTGTTTTATTCAATAAAACACTAAAATTACTTATTTATCTGTGTTGCTGTCTGGGAAAGTATTTGTGAATGGTGGCGGCCCGATCTAAATCAATATAAAGTTCAATTTCGTTCTGTGTTAAACATCTATCACTCAAAACTAATCCTGACTTTCACTTAGATTTAATTTCTCGTGCGCTACCAGGAGTGGCCACGAGGTGGGTTTTCTGTTCGGATGGCTGTAACACAGAATTTACTCTTTTAAAGAAATGTTAAACGGACAAACTTGGCCTAGTTTGTGGATGATTTGTAATAGTTCTTTTGAGAAGAGACCAATGAAGGCCTCCGCTCTTTCCTTCTTAGCATTGGTTTTGCGCGCACCAGTGTGCTGCCTAATGTCTCTATAGACAGCTGTAATGATACAACGTTTTGCTGAAAGATGCATGCATTTATGTTCTGTTCAAGTCAGAGAACAAATCACCCTCGATACTCCAGGGGTAACTATCCTTGTCGTTGAATCCACACCTGGTCTACGTCATAGTTAAATTCATGGAATGATGTGTGAATACAAATAAGACAGGTAGTTTAACCGTTAAAACAGACGGTACACTCTCTGTTATCTTCAAAGGTCTCGCTGTAGGCATGTGGTGGGTCCATTTGTCTTACAAGTTTGCTATGGCAAATTCTAGGCGTGGAGGTAACGACAGTGATAGTAATCCCTGGAAAATCAAGAATTAGCAGCATTTAGAAATGGGGGTCATTTCACTTGTTAAGTTGTCTTTCTGACTACTTCGTACAACTTACAAGAATAAGGTTCCAATAAGGCACAATTTCAGCTAGAGTTTCGGTTACTTCCGAGCATGCGCTGCCGATGACCATAAGAATTCTGGGACGTCGGTATATCAGGTCGTAAAAGGCGTCTGTTCCTACTCCAGGATCACACTGTTAACAAAGAAGATTAAACCGATATATCTACAGGTAAATACATAGTCATGCCACATCTTTATCAAAGTCCGAAACATTCTTATATACATAAGTTGTCAAGACACGACATTGGATACCCCTATACTATAATACAATATTGATATTGGATTAAATCTGGTCATTTATTTATACTTAAAGAAAAATTTTTATAGCATTTCTTCATTACGCTAAAAAAGTGTTATTTTCAGTGTTCGATGACAACGTTCCAGAAAATTATTGCGGGGGGGGATCAGTACTATTAAAGTCAGCATTCTTAATCTGTTTTTACTTTAGACTCGTCATGTTAAAACAATGTCAATATTGTAACGTCATTATTGAATCATGAAATCAATCCAGTAATCAACATTTCAACAACGTATTTAACAAAGCCGCAGCCTGTCAATAAAATAGCAACTGCAAACAGTGGTCAAATTAGCCTCTGTCTCAATGAGGTTAGGAATTTGTTTTCATCCTGCCCTCAACATGTTATTCCTTTTAAATTCATCATATCACAATCACCTAATATCAACGGAATAAATAACAGCTTGTGCCTAATCGTGTTAGAGATGGATTTAGGGGGATTTAAATATGTTGAAACACTTAACAAGATCACTTGCTAACAAGCAATACACAATTGTAATTTAACGGATATTTATCCCCATGGGATCCTTTTTAGTTCTAACACCATGTCATAAAAAGTTATTTTGTCAACAGACTTCTGTATAATACCTGCAGACATTTAGGGGATAAATTGCCATCTCCCTTTGATCGTTGGGATGTGGTGTTGCGGGATGGTATAAACATGTTGTATAAAGTCAGTGGAGACACAGCAGTGTGAATCTCGATAGCGTTTCGTAACACGATAAATATATCCTATGATGATGGAATATGTAGGTTAGCTCTAGAATCACTGATGACGCTGGTGGCCTGGGAAATGAGGAATGGGATGCTAGGTTGTCACAGTCAGCCTACTGTTGCCTTACATGTAGTTTATATTACACACCTGGGTTCTATATTCCTTGTTACAATAGTGTATATGCACGCACTATAACCGATAAGGAAACAATGCACGATGCACTTTTACCAACACATATTTTTATAAATACACCAATGGTGGTTTAATCATGTATTTCCGTATTTTTTGTTAATGTTAATTGATAAAAAAAATAGTGAAACTGTTTAGAAAAAAAGGTTTGTTTGTAGTTCCTCTCTAGAAAGTGTTTATTTTTTCAAGATCGAACATCCTTCTACTTATGTGACAAACCAACGACAATGTAATTATTTTTATTAGCCTTACGGAATTAATTGAAAGTACATACCAGTTGGATCATCTCGTGTGTCGGTATAAGGATTTAGCGGAGGGTAGTAATGACTTAAAACTGTGCCTTATGTAAAAATGAAAGGGCAGCAAGCGATGTATTTAATATATAAAGCATTCCCTGCAGTTTGATTCTGATCTTTTTATTTATATCTATATCAAACAAACTGCGTTAGCTGACAAAAATTAACCATTTGGATAGAATTCTGTTGTTGTGGAATTGCACCACACAATTCTGAGTGTACTTTAAATACACCGTGGTTCATAATTAAAGTACAGTCAGGTAGTCATGTCGTGTACTGTTTTATCTTTATTACATGATATCTGATCAAATTAAGCCTTATAAAACATTCACTATAGGTAATTTATTCAATATTCCAAATTTTGTTCGCAACTCTTTTTCCTTCGAAATGATTAATATCGTTATATCATAGAAGTGACGTTAGAAATGGCGACGTCATTTTATTTCCCTTTATGGTTTTTTTAAGTAATTTTTAAGCCAATGAAAATGCTCTTTGCATGCAGGATTGAATTATTTATAATTGTTATAGCTTGCGTATTGTTGTTTATAATAACGGATCAGTGTTAAATGTCATTGCTCAACTACCTCATCTTGAAGAGCGCAATGCGAAGAGCATATAATCCGTAACATAGTATGCATATACCACCATTTATTCATGACGACATTTTTAGGTATACTCTTTAGGTCTATAATTAGTTTTGTGCAAGTGGAGCCTGATCGCCTACAAAATAAGAGTAAGTATGCACACAAATAAAATGATGTAATATTATGTACTATTATCTTAGATGATGATAAGAGATAAGCGATAATCATAATCACATATTGTATCTATTGGTATAGATGGTAAGATACACATGCTATTTATTAAATAATTCCTAGATAAAATACATGGATTAATGACCTTCCAATACCACCAAGAAATGTCCTGAAAGTGAGCTATCAAGCAAGTCACGTGCGCTCGTGATGTTGACGGATGGACATGTCACGAGAAGAGCCAATTAAGTTCCATGTCAGAATCCATATCAGAGAATTGCTGGGATGGAAAGCATCTGATAACGTCAAATTTAGTTTATTTCTGATCTTTTGCCTGAACTGTCTCCGTCATTGTAGAGTTATACAGCCACGTAAAATGTGAAATATTCTGTAATGAGTATTTGTGGTGTTGGAGATTTCTATGTATGATTTACTTGCTGCTTTCATCTGGATAATACGCAGATTACTATTAATTGAATAAAGTACATTATATTTTGCCATATACGCCAAATAGACAGCAGTTGAAAATATGATTCTAAAGTGCATATTATTCAGCAAAGTTATTTCTTTCTTTCAACTCTACATGTTGATCACATGTAAATTATTCATCCTGTTATATAGCATGCTTGATATGCACTGAGACTGCACTGTTTGATAATGATCTCTTGCACTTTGTTAAAACATTTAGCG
This sequence comes from Argopecten irradians, assembly GCF_041381155.1. Lineage (NCBI taxonomy): Eukaryota > Metazoa > Mollusca > Bivalvia > Pectinida > Pectinidae > Argopecten > Argopecten irradians. The sequence continues at coordinate 7,011,209 of NC_091140.1, read as the reverse complement.
GATACATTAAGACCGGAAGAGCACCAATGTTGTTTTAAAACTGATAACTGAGGCGATTCAATTGAAACATTACTTTAATCCTTTAAAAAAAGATAAGCATGTTGCTAATGTAATTTAGGTTGCTAATACTCTGAAAGTGACATTTTGTTCTTCCAAATCTTTGTTTATAATAAAAGCAATTGGCATTAAAATGTTATATTTCATTTTTTAAGAAAATGATTATGTGTTCTAGCATATAAAATCAGTGGATGGAAACTGTGCCTGTGACGTCATAAATGTGTCGTGGTTTTTATCAAGTGACAATATTCACACATTGAGTGTCTTTAGGCGGATGTCTGTAGACCATCCCTAAGTGTGGTGTTATTGGGTGCCATTAATACTAAGTTATTATCTAACGTTACTTTATAACAAAACTGTCATTCTTACTAAATACTATAACACATGGTTAATCTCCTCGGTTATTTGGACCTTTTTAGTTAGTGTATGGGAGACAATATTCCGTTCTTTATATACAGTGTATTTGTGGCCGATGAGATATACGAAATCAACGATAATTTAATTTTACTTATATGATAATAACATAACGAACATTTGGTTTGGTCAATATGGTGTTGAACCGGCCTGGATGAAATGAAAATAATGATCTGGAACTTTGCTATTACACATTAGTAAACCAGTATTTCAACCCCAACATGGGTATATGAAGGATGGCAACCATAGTAAGTGAAATCCAAAGTTCCTCTATCGAACAGTATTCGTACATCATTAAACGGTTTAAAATCCTGCGGCTGGGCGAAGATCAATGTTCATATTTCCAGGAATGACAAACGGTTGACATTTAATGCTCTTTTAGCTCTCACTCTGTAGCTTCACTTCATTGCATGAGTATTGACGTTTATTACATATTAATGTACGATTTATCCTCGTCTTTGTCCGATATTCCATAAAAAATCCTGACATTGGTATGAAGCATATCCATACTGTATCTGTTTTCATACCACTTGTTTTAAGTACATTATATAAATTTGACTTTGTATGTTTTATGTATTTCTCGTTTTACAAATAACAGTGAATCTTCATAAATATGAATCATGAGCATTATATTGGATATCATCACAGTGTATATTTACAGTGTATATTGACATTGTTTTAAGCTAAGCTATTGCCTTTGAGTACATCACATGGTATAGTACCGACCTCTGTTGGGCTGGACCAAGACGTCGAAAGGATGGCCGTGATATTTTAAGTTAGTTCTGAATGTTTATTATATTTGAAATTTAGGCGAAAAAGAAAAACGTGACACTATAATGCGCATGCCATGCACTTAGAAGTAATACGCGGAAAAAATGAAAGGTACCCATTATTGCCTATTGCCTCGTAGGTTTGTCTCCTATTTTATATTGTTCTCGCTTTCCTTTCTAATACTATTCTATCTTCAAACACGTACAGTACTTTTTTCACTTGCAAAAGCAGTCGTATGACGCACCTTGTTTGTTATGTGTGTTCACTTGCAGGTCCTATGACATAGGACAAGCTTGCAAAGTATGTTAGCTGTACAAGGTATACCAAGGAAATGCCCATATCAGTAACGTTACCGTCAGATGTTACGGGAACAAAACAGATGATATGTAGATAATAAGATATCGATCAATGATGACAATGTGACAAAAGGACTTCCATACTACTCGTTAGAGTTCTCAGACAACATAGCTGTATCCAGCATTCACATGGTATTATCATTGGTAGACGACCAATCGATGGCAATAGCAAGCCTCAAAGCAAACAAATCATTGTGATAATTTCAAATTTTTACATGGATTTAAGTTTTTTTGCTATTTCTGTCAGTTCACTGTTGATGATTACAGTGATAAATTCAAATGGTGCAAATGAGGAAATATTTATGGCCAGATCGTTTGCGATCAAATACCAGAAAGTGTCATTTATGTTTTAAACTGAAACATCTAATTTGAAACATGCTTTCATTAGCATTTTCTCCATGCTATTTGATACTACCAAGGGACATATTTTGATTCAATATTCAGAATCGATCATTTTAGCCTTGTTGATACTAAACACCGCCAACCTCGTACTAAAAATACCGTAACATGATATGCTAATTCCAGCCCTCTCATATAACCTGCAATATAAAAACAAGCAGACACTGCGCATGCCTAGATAATGCAATGATCGGTGGCGTGATCTATTGACTCTACATTGGATAAACACTTTCATTTGATAAACGTATTTGACGGCTTCGTCTAAAACAAATAATAGCTGATAAGTTCTCCCACAACAGAGAATTATTTTATTTATAAATCTTAATTTTCAATGTTTAAGATTTTGCGAGATTTAGTTGTTTTTAATGTAACTAAAAACTAAATCTAAGTTATCTCACTTGAAATGCATACAACTACAATGAACATAGTGTAGCATATCTCGCCACTTTCATTATAATGGAACTTGAGGCACAGCTACATTATGTAATTAACTGGTCAGACCTGATATGACATGCCCTATGAATATGAAAGTCCCATTATGTTTTCGTAATGTAATTGAAAAAAAAAACAAATTACCAAATTTCGTCAAATGATTGAGTTGATATCCTTATGGCAATATTTCTTTATTAAAAATGTCGTAGTTAATCAGGATTGTAGCAATGATGGACAAATCCGTTGTTACTCTCTGTTGGTGCCACAGTCCACACGTAGGTAAACATCACAAATGAGAACCACTTTGTATAACCTTTGACCCAAGGTATCTTTGTCAACTGATATATTATTGATAGATGACGTTAATGCATTTTCATTCTATTTTCGTCGTTTTTCCTAAATGAGTCTCTTTAAACATTAAACAAATTCATTCTTAACATCTTAAATTTTTTTACAAACTATTATCAGAGATTGGTCATATGAAAACAGTTAGGGAGTTAATCATGGAAAGTCGATTGCTTGGGAATAAGTAACAATTAAGCGAACACACAGTTTTGCACGAGACCATACCTCTACACAGGTAAGAGGGAAACGGGTACGCTCTTTTGTAGTCTTGGCGTACAGTGCGTGTTTAAAGTCGTCAGAATGGAGTATTTAGTTCTACTGAAGTATTGTGTTTTTATTTTGGAAAGAAAAAGCAGTTTTGTAAGGATAAATATTGTAAAACATTGAATAAATCTCAACATGTTCTAAATCCCCGTGGTGTCGCTGGGAATTACCTGGTGATCATATGGTACGCACAGGCAAATAGGCTATTTTCAGACAAACACATTTACGTGTTCTTTTTATATATTTTTAATGTGCATTTTTGTTGAAACTGTACGTATTTGAACAAAATTAAGTAAAGATAAACTCATAAGGATTATCTATGTTTAGTTTGTAGAGCATTCATAAATGAGACTTTAAATGACCCGTCCTTACACCTCATGTTTTTATCAGGAAGGTGATTGACATAGAGTGAGGCATTCTGAATGCTGAATGTCGAATGTTGAGCTGCACATCAAAATTAAACGTAATAAGTCAAACAAGCTGCAAAACATTCAAAACTCAACCCGTTGGTCAGTGACAGTTTTTGAATTTTGTATGTAGTATGTCAATCTGCACGACATTTCACTCGTTGACCAGTTAAAACGCATTCGAATGTTGCATGCATAACAATCATGTCATTTCTGTATTTACAGGCTAACCAACTTATTTATATATAGATGGTAGATAGAAGGCGCAGTATTTATTAATATTTTGTTTTTTTCTGTCATATTTACTGATTCGTCATCAATGCCTGTGAACATATGTTATTGAAATAAAGCTACAACCACAATGTAACACTGATAACTTGCCAAATTCCTTTACTAATACAAGGTTACTGTTCGGTAAGCTGAAGAACAATTAAGCTGTATGCAATCTGTCAGTTCCAGAATAATGAAGCGATGCAAAAACCGCTGTTCAAAAACCATCTGAGTTTCCATTTGTTTTCCAATTATATGGAAATGGTACTCAGAGTCAGTAGCAAGAGTTTGCTGATACCAGAATTTTGCATAACAAACCGTAAATGGCTTTTTGCACATACAACGAATTGGACAAAATACCCCCGAGAGGCTCATTATTATCACTTAAAACAACAGCCCTGTATACGCTCTCTTTCATTTCCATATACAGCTACTTTATAAGAAGCTTAAGTTAGAAAATGCATCAAGGTCGTATGGTTGTACTAATTTTGTCTAGCTAAGAACAAAAGTCGTTGATTTAGCTCCATGTTTACTTTATATAAAGCAAAAATACCAAGCTATCTCCATTGCTGACGTTGTACATTTCCGGTTTAGTAATTACAGTAGTGGAAGATTCGCAATATTTTTGTTTGAACAATTAGCCTACTCCAAAGTCACACGTGATTAAAGAAGGTTTATTTTTTTTTAAGTAACAAAAACGTTTTCGGAGACGTATATTCGGTTGTTCACATTAATTTTAGATAAGCACCGATGTCATAGAGACCAATTCGCAACAAACAAACGATTTTGCACTAGCAGCAGACCATAGAAGCAGACCTATCCATGCTCGATAAAACAATTCTCTCAGACCCCTATAAGACCAATGTAAACAAACCGTTCGTGTCTATTCAGTTCCACGACTTCTATTTCAACATAAGCCCACAAATATTCATTGCCGCTAATTTGTTTTATTGAACACATATTTACACTTTGCACTATCATTGTTTCAATAACCATACTTTGAGCAATATCACTTTCACTGTATACTGGGGCCGAGGATCATCTTGTTTGGCGGGTGATAACATGACGTGACGTCACTTTTGGCGGGCGATAACATGACATGACGTCACTATTGGCGGATGATAACATGACATGATACTTATATTGGTGGGTGGTGAGTTCCAATTGAACCAGATGTTGAATCTAAGAAGTTGACAACGACGGTATGTAGAAAAAAAAATGTGTTTAATGGAAAAAAATAAAGCATTTTCTGACAAACGGCTTAATTTACACAAAAATTTGGAAACATTAGGAATAATTTGATATTGTTAAGGTTATGTGAGAATAATGACATTTGAGCCCGTATGAATTGTTAATTGTCCTACTCAATTATCATTATCCCATCATAATCTTAACAAAATCAAAAGTTATTCCGTAAGTTACTTTATTTCAATAAAAGCGATGTTGATATGAACTCATGAAGAAAACCTTATGGAAAAAATAGTTTCGAAAGTAAATCGCAGGCGAAAGTTGGTTTGCAGTTACATTATCCACGCCATGATAAAGTTCATATAAATATTGACTGCACTGTAACAACACCAAAGACGCATACCAAAAAAAATATTAAAAAAATGTTTCATTCACATCAAAGACATTCTGTCGTGTAATCATATAACAATATCCAGCATACCAAACAGACTTTACTTCCCTCACGCCCAGGGTAATCTAAGTCCAGGAAACATTTTTTCATAACCAGCTAGCCTCCCTGATCACTTTAATTTTGTAATTTTCTGAAACAATAAACATGCCGTGTTACAATCCATTTTGAAAAAAAGTAACGCACTATGAAAACTAATCTCAAAGTGCGTTAAGTATGTCGTTATCATGCCGGGTCGATTTCCGATTAATGTTATAACATATAAAATATGACATAGATTCGAGGGAGACCCTTTTAATATAATACATATGATGGCACATTACGTAGGTTTTTCGGTTATGTTTCTGAGTCAACTCATATGTTGTTTCTGTCAATGAAACACTGATTATACATAGTCTCCAGGACGTCCTGACCCACTATATGGGATATATTGCATGATTTCCTGTTATGTTCATTCGTCATACGACTGGAGGTCAGCGACACGGCCATTAGTTCGCCCAATTACTGATATTTATTAGGTTTGTTTGTATATTAAGGTGAGATTGACGCCCTCAGTGTAGCTGGCCTAATTTGCCTTTCGCCCCTGGAGGCCCCGTGACATGGATTTCGTCACTGCTCATCTATCAGCTCTGACAACAAGATCTCTCCGTCTTGGTCCTGTTCCTTGATTGTGCCTGTTGAATGATGAACACGAAATAACACATACCCTTAGTCATTGGTTTTCCACGACAGGTTTATCAAATATCTGACCATTCGGACAATGCTATCCCACTCTATAAGTGCCATGGTACTGTAGTTTTGTGACGTCACACATCATGAAAAAACATACAAGTGGCGCTTTCTTTTATGCTATTGGCAATAAGAACTCCCATCAGAACTAGGATACTTAATAGTCACCCTCCAAGATAGATCACATTTAAAGAATTTATTTGTTCTGTTGTACCAATAATTACTAAGCCATAACCCATGAAGCGACAGTTTGGGATTGGTCTGGAGACGATGTACGGCTATACCATTGTAATGTTTCGTTTGGCTTACCGTCACCTTGGGTTTAATATTAGAAATCACCGGGTAATATGACTTAGAAATCAAATTTGAGCTGGCCTATCTCTTCAAACTCTTCTCAGCTGAGGAGTCATTTTTTCTTTCTTTTGAATAACTGTTTGAGTTGATTAAAATCATATTATACAATGTAATTTGCTCGATTTTAATTTATTGTGAATCAAATATAGCTATGTGACACTGTAAATGTGATTTTACCGAAATTTCACTGTGTTTTTTAACATAAACTGACAAATTAAAGCAATATCTTTCGTAATTTACAAAACCACTGTAAAAAAACAAATAAGTAACACAGTCAATGCATTCTATTTGAGCGGAATAGCAGTGCAATATATAATCTACTTATGTTTCATCTATTCCCAACACGATTAATATCTAAAACCCTGTTTTTCGGAACTTTTGACGATTCAACGATTCATATTAAAGTTCTTGTCTGTAATTCTTAAAATATGGTGCAGCTCAAACGAAAATTCTTTGTTGTTTAAAAAACCGGCATGAAAATTGGGTAGCTACGTGCTTGTGTTCTGTCCCGCTACAACATTCGTTGGTTTCTGGTATTACTTGTTAAAGTTATGTGTGCTGTAATTACCATACTCACGAATCAAGAGGAGATTTTAATATGTTATCAACCACCAAAAGTTACCAACATTTTGAAAATTACAATACTTAAAGTAGAATTAAGTACTGTCAAAAATCACGATGTTTACGTCTACATCGCAGCAAAATCAGGACAAATACGGTCAATCCAAGAAGTCATGTTGAGGTCCACCACTTTATTTAACTTTTGAACGATGTTGTTTGTAAATATAAAGTGACTTCTTCCGAAAGGTTTCCATCTAAACATACATACGCTCGTAAAGCAAAAAAATATGAACCATTGAAGTGCAAGAAAAATCTTTAAAAAAACAATTGTGATATAATAATTCTAAAATCACTGTACCTCGGCACAGATAATTTTGAATACAAAATTACTTATAACGTGTGTAAATTGATGTAAATAACCACTGACTTTCATAAAAAAAAGTAAAGCTGATATAGGTCAATCACAATTTTAGAAATAGAAAATAAAATGAAACTGCATAAAATATGTAAAAGCACGAGGCTCATTGCCAAGTTGATAGACATGCATATTACAGCGCAAATTGCGAATAGAATATTTAGGAAAGTGCTTCAGAAACTTTGACTAACGGCGTCCCGTACAGTAAGAAGATATTACTGTAGTGTGGTGTACGCTAGGTATTTTTCTGGTTACATTTAGTGGCATGTGCACTAAGATGTGCTAACCAGATAGAGGTTAAGCGGCGTTTTCGTTTTCTGATAAGGAAATGAGTTATTTACATATGACGATAAAGCATTTAAAACAATTCGTATTGAGATAGTTTCACATGAGTATTCACTATTTTATCCACGTTTCCGACAATCACATTATGTAGATCCATCAGAAGTACATTCGCCCGTGTTATCTCGGTATATTGTACTGAAGAGTAGGGCCTCTATACCTAGACCAGCTGTCGCTTTGACATACAGACTTGTTTCCGTTCGCTAATTCCAATCGCGAAATTGCTATAAGAAATAGAAATTTATTATACCGTGGTAATATTTGTCCAAATGGCAAGGAAACATCGTCTAATAAAGTACACTGTCCAAACAATGATCTGGACCTTCGGTCAATATCAAAGTGACGGACGAGAAAACCTCATTCCCACAATCTCCCAATTCCATTTACTAACGTGATAACCTTACTATTCTCTTAATGAATATCTCATTGTCACAATCCACAAACAATCCATTCGGAAATAGGATTAGGCAAAAGTGTTACCCCTTGCCAGGCAACGTTTCGTTCCAACTTTTTAATCAATTTCGTTTCTATATCCATCGAATATTAATCCGATATATTGATTAACTGTTGTTGTGGGTCATTTCCGGTGCTCAGGAGGGCTATTGTGACGTGTGTTGTGATGAGGTTGTATTTGGACAGTTGACTGCTCCTTACTGAGACAGATTATCTACATTCTATGTACACTAATCGACTATCATCTCCCCGTTCTCTCCATCTCGATGATACAAATATCTATACAGCAAATATTATATCTGGTTCTGTATTCATTGATATATTTCAACATCTCATTTACTTTTTTTTGGATACTGAATTAAGCATGCAAGTTTCCTTGTACTTTACTTGTAAATTCTAGAATGTGTTTTAAGTTGCAAATATTACCAATCATTTTAATTATATTGAATAATTACATCAATCTGATGTTACCTAAACCAATTGTGTTGATTGTTACGTTGAATACATAAACAGCATATTCTATTGAGGAAGGCACTATTACTGATGTAAGTCGTCCCAAAAACCACAATAAAGCACGGCCCGATATTCTTATTATTGGATGTCTATGTATAAAAGTATCCATTGACCAAAGGTGTTTTTGTCATTAGTCTGTTTAGAAATGCACTTTCACTTCCAAACGTCATGAAAAACGTGCTGATTCTATAGGTGACGGGTGTTTTCTCCAAGAGATCAGAAGCCTTTTATTCCGTAGATGTTTTATATCGGAGTCTAGACGGAATCTGATTTGTGTTTTGTGGAATCAGAGAGAATCAAAGTAAACACTAAACCCTATACGGCCGCTATCATACCCCCAATAATCTGATTATACTGACATTTTATACATAAAGTGATGTAAAACGCCAGCTCGTAATAGGCATGCGCACCAGTCCTTATTGGTAATGACGGCAGTTATTTTAGAAAAGTCTGGTTAGATTACAACGTCACACTATTATAATTAGACGAATGTACAACACTTTAACCTTATACATCTTTAGACTAACATTGTACAATATATTGCCATTGTGTGCAACAAGCGTTTACATTGATAAGTACATAACAGGATGGGTAACATTAGTTCACTATTAAACACATGTCTGCTTGCTCTACTCACGACTATGATACAGACTATAAACTGGATTAAAACACCACTTCGTCGGAATGAGTGTCTCACTCTCCGATACCGCCTCTGTTATCAATCCAATTCACTTCCTTGTTTGGTAGTAATTAGCCTGGACACACAACTCATCATATACCCAGATTTGTCCCTGTAGGTGGTGGAGTAGTTTGTCATTGGGATAAACTTCCGAGATTTGTTTCACATGGGAAATAGTTGGAGTTGAATATCGAAATGTGTCCCAATTAGGTTTTAATTTGAGCTAGATTACCGATACTTGTACCGCTAAGAAAACATTAAAGAGGTGGCATACTGTGATTTATCCGGAACAGGTTGATCCACAGACGTATGTAGATACTTTAACTGGCTCATACTGTGTTACTCAGTTATGTATGCCTTTATCATCAAATTGAATTTACCATTCGTGGGCGGAACAAAGTTGTTTTGTAATATTTTGGTACTTATAGATATTTCAACTGGCTCACTCGTATCAGCCTAATTATAGGATCCCATTTGCGTTTAGAGTTAACCATTTTGCAACTGGTGAGTTTAATGCATATCAGTGTTGTACAACAAGCAATTTCTATATTTCCATGTCTGATATGTCTACATATTTACGATGTGTCTGTGGTGAGTTTGGTTGGTGTCGGAATATCAAAGCTTACTTTTAAGTGATGACACACCAGTACCTGCTGACAGAGAGTCGGAATGCGATGCGGCACCAATAGGACCTACACTTGCGTGCCCAGACCACATCAAAGACATTATGAAGGTGTAAACCCCGGGTTATCAATATGTATACAGTGTCCTCAGTGTACCATCATACACAGACAAACGTTTATGATCTCGGCTATATTGGTGTACTGAAATGGTAGCATGGCCAGGTCTGATTTCCTGGAAAACAAATCCAAAACCCATTGAAGGAGTCATGTCTTCTACAGTATGGCGAACTCGCTGCATCATCCTAAACATTTTCGGTATTTTATTGGAACAAAAGCAGAACTATATATGGCGGAAACCTTACATGAATGAAATCCGGACAGTCTATGCAATAATTACTTTGAATAATGTCAATACAGTATTGTCATCTTATAAGTTATATTTCTTGTAATTTTCACCATTACAAACTGTCATAAAACATATAGTGTGTGAATATGAATGCTGATATGTGATGGTTCAGATCCATGAAAGCACCAATATACTATTGACATAGCGGTAAATGTCGCATGAAATATCACACGTTTTGAAAGAACCGCCAGAGTCAAAGCTACTTTTTAAACTTTCGTGTAATATCGGAAAACCGAGTTGCATCATGTGACCGACATCGGCGATACCCGTATAGATCGGAACTTCCCGAGCCGTATCGCATGTTCGATACCCTCAATACTCATACAAATTGGAATAGCCCGAAACAGTTTGGATACTTCCGAGTTATTTCAAACGAGTACACGTTAAAATCAATATTTCAATTTAATCGTGTAATAACTTAACTAAAACGAACATTACAAAATCAGTAATTATCGAAAGTTTAAACTTCAGAGAGGCACAGAAAAAAAGTAGAATACTTTAAATACTTTTTCTATGCAAAAAATACACAAAAAAGTCACAGATACAACTTTAAGAATAAATATGTTAACAAAGATGATAGAAACGCATTTTGAAAGCGGGTTATCTGTTGATAACCCACGTACATCAGTAAAGTTTGCAAACAAACTGTTTTATTTTCCCGACATTACTACTAACATTAAAATACAGTGACATAAATGCTTCATTGATATCGTGTGATCTTTGACAATCCCATCTCCACTCGCAATGTCTTCTGATTACGTCACAATCCACGGACCATGTATCGTAATCAAAAGCCATGTCTAGCTTGTACATGGTCGGGTACTCCATAGTTGATGTTACCTATGTGTTTCCTTGTTCGTCTTCACGTTAATAAAATTTACAAATTAGGGAATTGTATTACATGTATTAGCGTTGTTTATATTTTAAAATGACCCAATTCTTCCATGCTGACCATGGTTTTGGCATTTTTATTACCATCACCTACACATGATGCAGCGAAGTTTAACGTTTCCTATGTATATCATTTGAATTATCCGTTATAATGGTGAGATTTCAGAGGGCTTTCCATCAATGTTCAACATGATTGATGACTGTTGTTCTGTTAGCCCAGCCTAAAGAACCGTTTCGCATATAGTTTAAACAAACACAAAATCTCATTGCGTTGAGTTTGTCATAACGTTAAGATAACCACTTTTATGTTACATGAATTGCATAAGGCAGACCAGCAGCAAGCTATGCAATAGTACAATAGTAAAAATAACCAAAACATCAGATTTTGATTGAAATGGCCGTTTTATTAAAACGACATGGAAAACAACATTGACTTGATACAAACTCTGTAGCAAGTACACATGTAAGAATACATCATATTCTTTGTATTTATACAACTAAATACATTTTAACATAAAAATTACCTAACTATTGTAGGTGGGGGGACATGAAATGGCCGTTTTATTAAAACGACATGGAAAACAACATTGACTTGATACAAACTCTGTAGCAAAAATGGCCGTTTTATTAAAACGACATGGAAAACAACATTGACTTGATACAAACTCTGTAGCAAGTACACATGTAAGAATACATCATATTCTTTGTATTTATACAACTAAATACATTTTAACATAAAAATTACCTAACTATTGTAGGTGGGGGGACAAAAAACGCCTGAATACAATCATAATCTTTGTATTATGTAACTTATACAATGTTCTCACCCTCATCTAACCAAAGTATCAAGGTGGCATAATATGGGGTGGAGGCGGGTAAATCAATATAAAAAATGGCGCCTACCTTGCCGTGAGAATTTTCTGAGTGACGCTATCAAAGGTGGTGTGGTCAGTCAGGGCTGACCAGTTCACTCCAAAAATATTCGCATGGCGCCAAACAAAATAAGACATAATAAAAAAGCTGCAATCATCAACATAAATGCAATTTGATACTTTGTAACAAATTGTTGTTTTATGTTGCATGAATTGCATAAGGCAGACCAGCAGCAAGCTATGCAATAGTACAATAGTAAAAATAACCAAAACATCAGATTTTGATTGAAATGGCCGTTTTATTAAAACGACATGGAAAACAACATTGACTTGATACAAACTCTGTAGCAAGTACACATGTAAGAATACATCATATTCTTTGTATTTATACAACTAAATACATTTTAACATAAAAATTACCTAACTATTGTAGGTGAGGGGACAAAAAACGCCACATTGCATATAGAGCTGACTAAAGGGTACTCGATGCACATACTCTTTAGTAGCTATATAATGCAATCACCGTTGTTTTTCTTTGTTTTAAATTACACTGACGATGTGTTTTTGTCTTACTTATTTGTTTCTACAGGTACGTGCAATTAACCTGCAAAATCTAGGAATGCAATTAATAATAAATGGAAACTATCAGCGGAGTTAAATTACATTGTTGGTTAATCAGAATTACGTCATTGTAATAGCAGTGGCGTTATAGGACGGTCTTCCACGTATATGGTTTGTTGCGTGAATTGCGAATTGAGTCTGCGGTATGTTCGTGTTTTTGGGAGTCTGCGGTATGTTCGTGTTTTTGGGAGTCTGCGGTATGTTCGTGTTTTTGGGAGTCTGCGGTATGTTCGTGTTTTTGGGGGTCCGCGGTATGTTCGTGTTTTTGGAAGTCTGCGGTATGTTCGTGTTTTTGGGAGTCTGCGGTATGTTCGTGTTTTTGGGAGTCTGCGGTATGTTCGTGTTTTTGGGAGTCTGCGGTATGTTCGTGTTTTGACTATTTCTAATAGTAATATCACAGTCTCATAATTATTTTATTTTTACTTTGACAACAAATCTAGATATGTCATTTAAGAAGATGATAACGACAAGACAAAATTCAAGTCATTGACAAAATATGTAAAATGACTACTGAATTATGGTCTTGTTCTCTTTACTTTTACTTAATTTTCTATCAAACAACTAATGTAGTTTACGTATGATAATGAAGTATCCGGTTTTTGGCGGAAATCCTCTGTTGAAAGTATCTAACAACGTTCCTCAGACTGAATTTATGCACTTAAACAGACGGATCAGTTGTGTCACATCTATAAATTAACATGATAAAGACTGTATGGTTCCACTGGGGACTAAAATCTCAGACTTAAAGTAAGAAGGCCTCGAACAAGACGATGTAACACACAAGAGCAGTATTTGTCCTGTTTCGGTTCATCGATACAACACAAAAGCATTTCAAATCCCAATCATACATTGTAGTCTGAGTATCAAACATAACGGTGTTTTGCGGGGGGCGTCATGGTGACGACTGTAGAACATCTCCTACGACCTACATATCCCCACTCTATCTCAGAAATCGTCATCTTTCTTCATCGAATAATGTTCTTATGTCATATGTGGAAATACATACGCACGTGCTTATTTAAGCTTGAATAAAGGTGCAAGTTATCTATGCCTAGATCATATTCTTTGTCACAAGAAATGTTCTGTTTTCACACAAAAGTGCACATCGATTTTGCTACGAGAAATGAAAGATAAAAAAGAAACATTCATTATGGAGTGAAACATAGTCTAACATTGAATAACATACAATAATTGGCGATGTTAAGGAAGAATATGACAACGTGTACTGACAACGTATGCTTGCTCCTCGTTATGTAGTTTACTTGTCAATCTATAAACTCAAAATCAACATCTTTTTGCTTTTATTGACGTCACACGTGAATATTCTTGATAGAGAAGCGAGATTTTTAAATTATAAGTTTCCGTATCATTTTTGTGAGACTGAATTAAAATTCGTAACTTATCAAATCCATTCAATAAACTTCTGTGAGAAACCACTGATATGAACAGCATATCTAACTACAGCGGACATCTGGACTATCAACATCCGTTACCACTATCTGAGAAGACGTAACATATCTACACACTATTCCCTGGCCGAGGTGGATGAGGAGGAGATATCATCCTTATTATTATTTTATAAGGTCGGGCCACCTGTGGCGTGTGTTCCTGACATTTTGGGTCGTTAATTATAACTACACATGCTGATCACATAGATAACCAGGGACTCACTGGATCCACACTTTATAATAACCAATAAATCACAGAACAATTTAATACACTGACAGACGAGGACATCCGGTATGGTCAGGAAGGGAACTAGAGAGAACACTACATAGTTATTATCTATGAGAGAATACTATATAGTTATTATCCGTGAGAGAACACTATATAGTTATTATCTGTGAGAGAACACTATATAGTTATTATCGGTGAGAGAACACTATATAGTTATTATCCGTGTGAGAACACTACATAGTTATTATCCGTGAGAGAACACTACATAGTTATTATCGGTGAGAGAACACTATATAGTTATTATCGGTGAGAGAACACTATATAGTTATTATCCGTGAGAGAACACTATATAGTTATTATCTGTGAGAGAACACTATATAGTTATTATCCGTGAGAGAACACTATATAGTTATTATCGGTGAGAGAACACTATATAGTTATTATCCGTGAGAGAACACTACATAGTTATTATCCGTGAGAGAACACTATATAGTTATTATCTGTGAGAGAACACTATATAGTTATTATCGGTGAGAGAACACTATATAGTTATTATCGGTGAGAGAACACTATATAGTTATTATCTGTGAGAGAACACTATATAGTTATTATCTATGAGAGAACACTATTTAGTTATTATCCGTGAGAGAACACTATATAGTTATTATCGGTGAGAGAACACTATATAGTTATTATCTTCGAGAGAACATGACATTGTTATTATCCGTGAGAGAACACTATATAGCTATTATCTGTGAGAGAACACTATATAATTATTATACGTGAGAGAACATTATATAGTTTTTATCTGTGAGAGAACAATATATAGTTATTATCCGTGAGAGAACACTACATAGTTATTATCCTTGAGAGAACACTATATAGTTATTATCTGTGAGAGAACACTATATAATTATTATACGTGAGAGAACATTATATAGTTTTTATCTGTGAGAGAACAATATATAGTTATTATCCGTGAGAGAACACTACATAGTTATGATCCTTGAGAGAACACTACACAGTTATTATCCGTAAGAGAACACTATATAGTTATTATTAATGATGATAAAACATTAGCTTGTTTTACGATAGACTGTAATATAGCAGGATCCAATAACACTTACGATGAACCATTGCAGAGATTTGAAATCAGAAGTGGCTTTGGTATATATTGTAAGAATTGTAGTATTCATGGGTGCTTTCTTTTCTTGTTTGGATTTTGTATTTTATTTTGTGGGAAAATATTTCGTGGTTAACCGATACAACATTGATGACAGTATCACAGTATACAGGTGATTTCGCTGTAATTAAATTATCGTGATTTCATTAACAATTTATAATCTTTTGATCTGACACTGTGTCATGGTGATTCGATCCCAAAAAAAATCGTATGTTAGTGACAATAATTGTACAATGAAGGTCTGAGGAAACAGATCAAGAACATATTATTGAAAGAATTTTGATAAATTAATTCGAAAATGCTATATTCATTTACAAACTTTTTCTTTTCTTTTCCGATAGTGAACTAAAACATCTAGTTATTCTTTTTTCAAATGCTATTCATAACAAATATAAATAGTTAAAAACCGATAATCACAATACTGAATGACAATGACCCATAAGTATTAAACATTGACATTTCATTGATTATTTCATCGAGGTCCGATTATTTGCACGTCGGCATTTCCTGAAAAACTCTAAATGGAAACTCATAATGTTTGACATGGTTTTATAATTAAGATACAAGGCAGTTCCCTAAAATAAATAAATATCAACTAGACGTTTTCGACAAGAACTCCGTATTTTTAGCAGATGAATGTTCCTACCCATACGTGACTTACCTGTGTATCATTCTCTAGCAGTTGTAAAGTTAATCCATCAATGAGTTTTATCTCATTAATGTGTCGTATTGCTGACTCGGCAGCTGCAAGTTCACTCCTCCCCATCCAGGAGGGCCTCGCGCCCCGAATATCGAAAAGTCCACCTATGTATAACACGGTGTCCGTCCGACTTTCGGTCAAATGCATATTGTAATTCTGCATATGTATATCAGGTTGTTGCGATGGACATAACGTCGTATCAAATGTTAAACCATTGTTTGTAAAATTATCAGGTGAGAAGGTGGTCGTCTCTGTATTATTTGTCGTATGTTCCTCTGTGTTACTTTCTATAGACCTTTGATTGTTTCCATAAACGATAATATCTAACGAGTTTCGTGGCGATTTCGCAGTCATGTTATCAGCGTGCGAGAAAAAACGCACATCCATTGACAATAAAACGCAAACAACAATCAATCGTGTAGGCACAACGACCATACTTTGAAATAAAATTCCAGATTTGAATAAAAAGTCCCAATAAGTGTGCTTTCAAACTTAACATTGCTTCACACTTCCTCCAAACATATGTACTTAGCTTTTATGGTTCCTATCACAACACTCATTAAACTTCTTAATTGATATGTTATTGCAGACGTCCATTGTGCACACCTAACTGGACCCACAAACTTCCAAAGAGACGGATCGAAGTGGTCGTGGTGATTCCGATCATTGTAAACGTGCAGCACATGTAACCTAGCAGACGACAGCACTTGATGTTATTACTGAAGGGAATTGAATACATCACATACTTTAACATCTAGCAAAACATAACGGTGGAGGCCGAGGCGGTCAGTGATTATAGAAGACTATAACCGATCTCCTTTGCTATGCTTACGTTGTAATCTTCACTCACCCAATACGTTTCGTCTAAAACTATTAAGACTATAATTGGGAAAGGGATTGACTAGGTTGTGGTTTATATCAAAATCTCTGGCTGGTAGCCATGGCACATCGAAACGTGATAAACTCAGCAAAAATTGGAGATTGAATGCAATTTTCGTAACCGGCATCATTTACAGAGAAAACATGATGCCAGGCATATACATGATAACTCCATTTCCTTGCGTTGTGTTAGAGGTATAAGCAGAGAACCAGCTATTGACTTCGGTGAACGCACACTGACATTATATTGGAGCACTCAGAAGGACAAAGTTACAATTTTGCTAATACCCCGCCTTTTATTTCCAAATAAATCACGCGATCATTAAATAAACTGTCGTTACATTGAAGTATATTCGCCGTTACGGGTGGTTCTCTAGCCTTTACATCATGGTAAGCAGTAACAAAAACATTACGGTATGTTAAACGTACATAAGCTAACAGCGGCAGTGATTGTTTGACCAACACATGCCAAATGTGACTGTTTTCTATTATCTAATGCGTTATAACAGGTACATATTAATTTATTATAATGTAGTTTTGTTGCACGTTAAAGTGTATTTAACCACACAGTTTTCTGGTGAGTGAAAAGCTAAAGAAAAAAAAAGAATTGAATATTCCTATTTCAGAAGGAAATTGTTACAGGGTATTATTAAAAGTTTTTTAACATGAAAGCGACTACAAGATTTCATCTGGTTGTACTCTAAGCAATTACATTTTGTACACGTTTTTTTCTTATAAATTGTTAATTTTTATCAAATTATGGTCATTTTTGGTTTATTGACTCGTTAAATATACAAGATTTAAATTGGTGTTGCATGGCCATGATCCCATCTTCACTAACTATCATTTTTTATACTTATACCCAGAAAAGTTTCAAAGATGTATACTTTCTCTTGTATATGTTTTCTTAGTTCCCATTTGTTTCAAGTCACCAGTTTTCATTGCGCCGGTTAACCGCGCACAAACACCACGTATTTTTGTTTTTGAATTTTCTATGTTGGGGTTATATAATCATATATACATGCCAAATTTTCATATGCTTATTGATAACTTACAAAATATATCCTTATTCATTTCATTTCATTTTAAAATATTGTATAAAATCATTCGATTAAATAGATTGGGCAGCAGGCTATGCCTATATAAGCCCTCTCCCTGTGGATACATTATTATGTACATACATGTACATCTCAAAATCATATAATTAAGAATATATGTAATTTTCTAGGCAATATTGAAATTAAATATATACTTAGCATACACTTGTAAGTTATACTATGATAAAACAGCAGGTATAAAACAGCATTGAAAAGCATAAAAAAAGCATGTTAAGTATATATATATGTTAAAATGTATAATGGATTCATATCAGTTCAATATATACAGTTCCTTGATTTAAATCAGTTGATATTGATTTGAATTTAATTTGAATTTGGATCCTTCAATATCACTCCCACACAAGCCATTCCTAGTGGCCGGGCAGTACTATAAAGTCCATAGTGTTAACACTGAGTACTGGTTCTATTCAGGAATATCCAGAGAAAGAGCAATGCTGAGGGAGTATATTAAAGCATATGCATTTAAATTAATCTTAACATTGGAGAAAAAAGTGGGTTTATAATATAAAAATATGAATGTTATAAGGGTTTCCCTATGATCTACTCCTGTCAAAGAACTTGGTTCAGACAAAGGATAAAACTTGTAATATTATATCTAGGTAATTCATTATGATGATAAATGTAATATCAATACGATGCCTGGTGACGACGCTGTATGTTCTCGTGGGAAAAGTCGTATTCAAACAAAGGAAATTTCGTCGTAAATACATTAAAGGGCCGATAGCAATAGATTTAACGCTCGTTAACGAATTATCGTCTATCTCCGCCAATCGAACAGCCAAAAGTGATTCAAACATGGGATCGTGTTCAAGGTCAACATGCACCTCTACCGATACCGCAGAGACTCAATCGTCGTCGAATTCATTGTGTGCTCCTGTAAATTCCAAACCAAATATATTTGCTAAATTAGGATCCGAAACACGGATGACATTGACATTTATGCTGATAACTTTCGTATTTGTTATATGTTACCTTTCACAGGCAATAATGTTGATCCACGAGTCTCTGAGCGAGCACCTTTGGATAGAACTAGATCACACGGAATTCGCATGGTACCGATTCCTGTATACCCTAGTTTACGTCAACTCTATCGTTAACCCTATCATCTACGGCTGTCTCGACAGAGGATTCCGTCAGGAGGCCTCATCTTTCTTGATTTGTTTGTTTGAGAGTTTGAGAGATCTCATTGACACCATTAAAACTATGAGCCCATTTGTGAATGCTTCTCCACGTTTTACATAGATCATCATGTCTTATAGATCGTTTGACCACTTTATTCATAAAAATAAAGTTTAAGTGTTACTTTTTTGATAAATTACACATCATTTACTTTATATTTTTGTATACTTTTAAAGGCTTTCATAAATGTGCCTATACACCAGAATGGTTTTGGTCAAATTTTCGATATCTATGGCGCTATCTTATACTGCTGATAGAGGCGTATAGACATGTATGTATAAGTGATAGAGACGTATAAATACAAATGTATATACACGTATTATATATGTCACCGATGTGGTGGAATTGACAAAACACATTTTTAACTGTCAGATTGAAATATCTGCAAGAAGATAGTTATGATTGTAGACATTAGGATATACCAAATAACAGAATCTATATAATGCCTCACTCGTAGGATATTTTCTCACGAATATGTTGAGGATCTCTCTCACTCGCGCTGTCTCATTGGTAATAGGACAAATAGTCCCCAAAAAGTGCCGGATTTGCATAATTTCAGAGATGTAACAAAAAGCACTCACTCGTCGAGAATATCTCGCGCTTGAAACATTTCATATCACTTCAAAACATGATGTAAAAAGCTTACCAACCTCACACTCTCCCAACCACCTCCCCTACAGTAGAAATAAATACATACATAGATTGTTTTATTGGTTTATATTTTACTTGTTTTCTTATTGAAACTGCTGTTAAACCTAGTTAAACTTGCCTCTATATTACTTTTTAGCATTATTTCTCACATTAAATCCCTCCTCTCCTCCTCTCATGAGAGCCTCCTAAATCTCACTCCCAGCCATTATTTTTACACATGGACCTAACGATGACCATGTAACATGTCCAATGATCGTTATCTAAATGAATAACATCCCCAGCCCGACAACCGCTTCAGTCTTGTTAGAACTCGCACATCACTGGCCTTTGACGCTACGGTAGTGCCTATATGTTTGGCAATTGACCAACCGTGAACTTTACACACCTGCACGTAGTCATGCGCGAATTCATTTTTACAAAAACTTTTCCAGTTCCTTAGTTGATACGTTAAAAATGGTTTTTTGACAAATAATAGAAACAAATTAAAGTTTTAGATGCCTCCCTAAATCGCCCTCCGATCCGCCTATTCAGAATCCTGTCATCATACCCATAATTAGGGCAGCCTTAGGTACCCTTACTAACTAGAGGATGACTTCTTACCGGATGAAGTACTAGACGGTCGCTGAAGGGGACACCCGCAATTTGCCACTTGCGTTATCTATATATCCTGATACCAACAATATAATACGTTATTACTTATGAGAACACACCATGAATAATATCAAGCAAACCATTTCGGGACAGGAGGGGACGTCGACAAGTAAAAATAAAATATATTATAGTTATTAAGAAAACCGTTTTTAAAACATTGATTGTGCTCACTTTCGCTTTTTGTTAGTACAAGGTAACACTACTAAACTGTCCCATTGGTTACAATGCTAAACCTGCCCAGGTAAACACTGCTACTAACCTGTCCCTGGTACCACTACTGCCAAAACTGTCCCAGGTAACACTACTGCCAACCTGTCTCAGATAACACTGCTACTAAAAACTGTCCCAACCTGTACCACTACTGCCAACCTGTCCCAGTAACATTACTGCCAACTGTTGTCTCAGGTAACACTGCTACTAACCTGTCCCAGGTAACACTACTGCTAACCTGCCACATGTAAACACAATGTTAACTAACCTGTCCCAGGTACCACACTGCCAACCTGTCCCAGGTAACACTACTGCCCCCTGTCTCAGGTAACACTGCTTACTAACCTGTCCCAGGTAAACACTGCTACCTAACCTGTAACCAGGTACCAATACAGCCAAACCTGTCCCAGGTAACACCACTGCTAACCTGCCCCAGGTAACACTGCTACTAACCTGTCCCAGGTACCACTACTGCCTAACCTGTCCCAGGTAACACTGCTACTATCCTGTACCAGGTACCAATACTGCCAACCTGTCCCAGGTAACAGTTACTGCCAAACCTGTCTCACGGTAACACTGCTACTAACTGTCCCAGGTAAGACTACTGCTAACCTGCCCAATGTAAAAATGTACTAACCTGTCTCTACAGGTGCCAATACTGCCAAAACCTGTCCCAGGTAACACCACTGCTAACCTGTCTCGGGTGAACACTGCTACTGACCTGTCCCAGGTACCACTACTGCCAACCTGTCCTAGGTAACACTACTGCCAACCTGTCTCAGATAACACTGCTACTAACCTGTCCCAGGTAACACCACTGCTAACCTGCCCCAGGTAACACTGCTACTAACCTGTCCCAAGGTACCAGTAATGCCATCCTGTCCCAGGTAACACTACTGCCAAACTGTCTCAGGTAACACTGCTACTAAACCTGTCCCATGTACCACTACTGCCAAAACCTGTCCCAGGTAACACTAATGGCCATACTGCCAGTGAATCCTGTCCCAGGTAACACTGCTGCCAACATGTCTTAGATAACACTACTGCTAACCTGTCCCAGGTAACACTGCTACTAACCTGTCCCACGTACCACTACTGCCAACCTGTCCCAGGTAACACTTACTGCTCACCTGTCCCAAGTAACACTGCTGCTAACATGTACCAGGTTATATACTGCTGCTAACCTGCCCGGGTAACTCTACTGCCAACCTGTCCCAGGTAACACTACTGCTCACCTGTCCAAGGTAACACTGCTGCAAACCTACCCAAAGTAACACTGCTGCTAACCTGTCCCAGGTAAACACTACTGCCAACCTGCCGCGGGTAACACTACTGCCAACCTGTCCCAGGTAAACACTACTGCCAACCTGTCCCAGGTAACACTACTGCTCACCTGTCCAAGGTTACACTACTGCTAACCTGTCCCAGGTAACACTACTGCTCACCTGTCCCAGGTAACACTACTGCTAACATGTACCAGGTTATACTGCTACTAACCTGTCCAAGGTACCACTACTGCCAACCTGTCCTAGGTAACACTACTGCCAACCTACCCAAGGTAACACTACTACTCACCTGTCCTAGGTAACACTGCTACTAACCTGTCCCAGGTAAACACTGCTGCCAACCTACCCAAGGTAACACTGCTGCTAACCTGCCCCAAGTAACACTGCTGCTAACCTGTCTCAGTGTAATACTGCTACTAACCTGTCCCATTGTATCACTAGTGCCAAACCTGTCCCAGTTAACACTGCTGCTAACCTGTCCTAGGTAAACACTGCTACTACCTGTCCCAGGTAACACTGCTACTAACCTGTCCCAGGCAAAACATGACACTGCACTAACCTGTCCCCCAGGTAACACTGCAGTTAACCTGTCCCATGTAACGTTGCTGCTAACCTGCCCAAGGTAACACTACTGCTCACCTGTCTCAGGTAACACTGCAGCTAAACTGTCCCAGTTAACACTGCTGCTAACCTATCCCATGATACCACTGCTGCTAACCTGTCCCAGGTAACGTTGCTGCTAGCCTGCCCCCCCTCCCCAGGTAACACTGCTACTTAACCTGTCCTACGTACCACTGCTGCTAACCTGTCCCCAGGTAACACTGCTACTAACCTGTCCCAGGTATTACTGCTGCTAACCTGCCCAGGTAACACTACTGCTCAACCTGTCCCAGGTAACACTGCTGCTAACCTGTCCCAGGTAACACTGCTGCTAACCTGTCCCAGGTAACACTACTGCTCTACCTGTCTCAGGTAACACTGCAGCTAACCTGTCCCAGGTATTACTGCTGCCAACCTGTCCCTGGTAACACTACTGCTCACCTGTCCCAGGTAACACTGCTGCTAACCTGTCCCAGGTACACTACTGCCAACCTGTCCCAGGTAACACTACTGCCAACCTGTCCCAGGTAACACTACTGCTCACCTGTCCCAAGGTTACACTAATGCTGCTAACCTGTCCCAGGTAACACTACTGCTCACCTGTCCCAGGTAACACTACTGCTAACATGTACCAGGTATACTGCTTACTAACCTGTCCAAGGTAACCACTACTGCCAACCTGTCCTAGGTAACACTACTGCCAACCTACCCAAGGTAACACTACTGCTCACCTGTCCTAGGTAACACTGCTACTAACCTGTCCCAGGTAACACTGCTGCTAACCTACCCAGGTAACACTGCTGCTAACCTGCCCCAGGTAACACTGCTGCTAACCTGTCCCAGGTAACACTGCTACTAACCTGTCCCAGGTAACACTAGTGCCAACCTGTCCCAGGTAACACTGCCAACCTGTCCCAGGTAACACTACTGCTACCTGTCCTAGGTAACACTGCTACTAACCTGTCCCAGGTAACACTGCTGCTAACCTGTCCCAGGTAACACTGCTGCTAACCTGTCCCAGGTAACACTTGCTGCTAACCTGTCCCAAGGTAACACTGCTGCTAACCTGTCCCAGGTAACACTGCAGTGCCAACCTGTCCCAGGTAACACTGCTGCTAACCTGTCCAAGGTAAACACTGCTGCTAACCTGTCCCAGGTAACACTGCTGCTAACCTGTCCCAGTAACACTGCTGCCTAACCTGTCCCAGGTAACACTGCTGCTAACCTGTCCAGGTAACGTTGCTAACCTGTCCCATGTTACCCACTGCTGCCAACCTGTCCCAGGTAACACTGCTGCTAACCTGTCCCAGGTAACACTGCTGCTAACCTGTCCCAGGTAACACTGCTGCTAACCTGTCCCAGGTAACACTGCTGCTAACCTGTCCCAGGTAACACTGCTCACCTGTCCCAGGTAACACTGCTGCTAACCTGTCCCAGGTAACACTGCTGCTAACCTGTCCCAGGTAACACTGCTGCTAACCTGTCCAGGTAACACTGCTGCTAACCTGTCCCAGTAACACTGCTCTAACCTATCCAAAAAACACTGCTGCTAACCTGTCCAGGTAACGTTGCTGCTACTGCCCCCCTCCCAAAGTAACACTGCTACTAACCTGTCTTACGTACCACTGCTGCTAACCTGTCCCAAGGTAACACTGCTACTAACCTGTCCCAGGTATTACTGCTGCTAACCTGCCCCAGGTAACACTACTGCTCACCTGTCCCAATGTAACAATGCTACTAACCTGTCTCAGGTGCCAATAACTGCCAACCTGTCCCAGTTAACACCACTGCTAACCTGTCTCGGGTGACACTGCTACTGACCTGTCCCAGGTACCACTACTGCCAACCTGTCCCAGGTAACACTACTGCCAACCTGTCTCAGATAACACTGCTACTAACCTGTCCCAGGTACCACCACTGCTAACCTGCCCCAGGTAATACTGCTACTAACTGTCCCAGGTACCAGTACTGCCAACCTGTCCCAGGTAACACTACTGCCAAACTGTCTCAGGTAACACTGCTACTAACCTGTCCCATGTACCACTACTGCCAACCTGTCCCAGGTAACACTACTGCCAACCTGTCTCAGGTAACACTGCTACTAACCTGTCCCAGGTAACACTACTGCTAACCTGCCCAGGTAACACTGCTACTAACCTGTCTCCCAAGTACCACTACTGCCAACCTGTCCCAGGTAACACTACTGCCAACCTGTCTCAGGTAACACTGCTACTAACCTGTCCCAGGTAACACCACTGCTAACCTGCCCCAGGTAACACTGCTACTAACCTGTCCCAGGTACCACTACTGCTAACCTGTCCCAGGTAACACTGCTGCCAACATGTCTTAGATAACACTACTGCCAACCTGTCTCAGGTAACACTGCTACTAACATGTCCCACGTACCACTACTGCCAACCTGTCCCAGGTAACACTACTGCTCACCTGTCCCAGGTAACACTGCTGCTAACATGTACCAGGTTATACTGCTGCTAACCTGCCCCGGGTAACACTACTGCCAACCTGTCCCAGGTAACACTACTACTCACCTGTCCCAGGTAACACTGCTGCAAACCTACCCAAAGTAACACTGCTGTTAACCTGTCCCAGGTAAAACTACTGCCACCAACCTGCCCCGGGTAACACTACTGCCAACCTGTCCCAGGTAACACTACTGCTCACCTGTCCAAGGTTACACTACTGCTCACCTGTCCCAGGTAACACTTCTGCTCACCTGTCCCAGGTAACACTACTGCTAACATGTACCAGGTTATACTGCGTACCAGGTTATACTGCTACTAACCTGTCCAAGGTACCACTACTTCCAACCTGTCCTAGGTAACACTACTGCCAACCTACCCAAGGTAACACTACTGCTCACCTGTCCTAGGTAACACTGCTACTAACCTGTCCCAGGTAACACTGCTGCCAACCTACCCAAGGTAACACTGCTGCTAACCTGTCCCAGGTAACACTGCTGCTAACCTGTCTCAGGTAACACTGCTACTAACCTGTCCCATGTATCACTAGTGCAAACCTGTCCCAGGTAACACTGCTGCTAACCTGTCCCAGATAACACTGCTACTAACCTGTCCCAGGTAAACACTACTGCTAACCTGCCCCAGGTAACACTGCTACTAACCTGTCCCAAGTACCACTACTGCCAACCTGTCCCAGGTTACACTACTGCTCACCTGTCCCAGGTAACACTACTGCTCACCTGTCCCAGGTAACACTACTGCTAACACGTACCAGGTTATACTGCTACTAACCTGTCCAAGGTACCACTACTGCCAACCTGTCCTAGGTAACACTACTGCCAACCTACCCAGGTAACACTACTGCTCACCTGTCCTAGGTAACACTGCTACTAACCTGTCCCAGGTAACACTGCTGCAACCTACCCAAGGTAACACTGCTGCTAACCTGTCCCAGGTAACACTGCTACTAACCTGTCCCAGGCAACACTGCTGCTAACCTGTCCCAGGTAACACTGCAGTTAACCTGTCCCATGTAACGTTGCTGCTAACCTGCCCAAGGTAACACTACTGCTCACCTGTCTCAGGTAACACTGCAGCTAACCTGTCCCAGTTAACACTGCTGCTAACCTATCCAAGATAACACTGCTGCTAACCTGTCCCAGGTAACGTTGCTGCTAGCCTGCCTCCCCCCCTCCCCAGGTAACACTGCTACTAACCTGTCCTACGTACCACTGCTGCTAACCTGTCCCCAGGTAACACTGCTACTAACCTGTCCCAGGTATAACTGCTGCTAACCTGCCCCAGGTAACACTACTGCTCACCTGTCCCAGGTAACACTGCTGCTAACCTGTCCCAGGTAACACTGCTGCTCCTAACCTGTCCCAGGTAACACTACTGCTCACCTGTCTCAGGTAACACTGCAGCTAACCTGTCCCAGTTAACACTGCCTCTAACCTATCCAAGATAACACTGCTGCTAACCTGTCCCAGGTAACGATGCTGCTAGCCTGCCCCCCCTCCCCAGGTAACACTGCTACTAACCTGTCCTACGTACCACTGCTGCTAACCTGTCCCCAGGTAACACTGCTACTAACCTGTCCCAGGTATTACTGCTGCTAACCTGCCCCAGGTAACACTACTGCTCACCTGTCCCAGGTAACACTGCTGCTAACCTGTCCCAGGTAACACTGCTGCTAACCTGTCCCAGGTAACACTGCTACTAACCTGTACCAGGTAATACTTCTGCCAACCTGTCCCAGGTAACACTACTGCCAACCTGTCCCTGGTAACACTGCTACTAACCTGTCCCAGATAACGTTGCTGCTAACCTTCCTCATGTAACACTAATGCCAACCTGTCCCTGGTAACACTGCTACTAACCTGTCCCAGATAACGTTGCTGCTAACCTTCCTCATGTAACACTGCTGCTCACCTGTCCCAGTAAACACTGCTGCTAACCTGTCTCAGTTAACACTGCTGCTAACCTATCCAAGATAACACTGCAGCTAACCTGTCCCAGATAACGTTACTTCTAGCCTGCCCCCCTCCCCAGGTAACACTGCTACTAACCTGTCCCAGGTAACACTGCTACTAACCTATCCCAGGTAACACTACAGCTAACCTGTCCCAGTTAACACTGCTACTAACCTGTCCCAGGTAACACTACAGCTAACCTGTCCCAGGTAACATTGCTACTAGCCAATCCAAGATAACACTGCTGCTAACCTGTCCCAGGTAACATTGCTGCTGGCCTGCCCTCCACCCCCCGCCCCAGGTAACACTGCTTCTAACCTGTCCCAGGTAACACTGCAGCTAACCTGTTCCAGGTAACACTGCTGCTAACCTGCCCTAGGTAACACTACTGCTAACCTGCTCCAGGTAACACGGCTACTTACCTGTCCCAGGTAACACTGCTGCTAACCTGTCCCAGGTAACACTGCAGCTAACCTGTCCCAGATAACACTGCTGCTAACCTGCCCCAGGTAACACTACTGTTCACCTGTCACAAATAACCTGTCAAAGGTACCAATACTGCCAACCTGTTCCTGGTCACACTGCTGCTAACCTGTCCCACGTAACACTGCTGCTAACCTGCCCCAGGTAACACTGCTATTAACCTGTCCCAGGTATCACTGCTGATAACCTGTCCCAGGTAGCACTGCTGCTCACCTGTCCCAGGTAAACTGCTGCTAACCTATCGAAGGTAACACTGCTGCTAACCTGTCTGAGGTAACGTTGCTGCTAGCCCTCCCCTTTTCCCAGGTTACACTGCTACTAACATGTTCCAGGTAACACTGCAGCTAACCTGTTCCAGGTAACACTGCTGCTAATCTGCCCCAGGTAACACTACTGCAAACCTGCCCCAGGTAACACTGCTACTAACCTGTCCCAGGTAACACTGTTGCTAATCTGCCCCAGGTAACACTACGGTAACACTGCTGCTCACATGTCCCAGGTAACACTGCTGCTAACCTATCCAAGGTAACACTGCTGCTTACCTGTCCGAGGTAACGTTGCTGCTAGCCCCCCTCCCTCCCCAGGTAATACTGCTGCTGTCTAACTGTCCCTCGATAACTACCTGCCCAGGTAACACTGCTGCTAACCTGTGCTAACCAGGTAACACTGCTGCTCACATGTCCCAGGTAACACTGCTGCTAACCTATCCAAGGTAACACTGCTGCTTACCTGTCCGAGGTAACGTTGCTGCTAGCTGCTTAGCCCCCCTCCCTCCCCAGGTAATACTGCTGCTAACCTGTCCCAGGTAACGCTGCAGCTAACCTGTCCCAGGTAACACTGTTGATAACCTGCCCCATGTAACACTACTGCTCACCTGTCCCAGGTAACAGTTTAGCTAACCTGTCCCAGGTAACACTGCTGCTAACCTATCCAAGGTAACACTGCTGCTAACCTGTCCCAGGTAACACTGCTGCTAACCTGTCCCAGTTAACACTGCTACTAACCTTTCCCAAGTACCACTACTGCCAACCTGTCCCAGGTATTACTACTGCTAACCTGTCCCACGTAACACTGCAGCTAACCTGTCCCACGTAACACTGCTGCTAACCTGTCCCAGGTAACACTGCTGCTAACCTGTCCCAGGTAACACTGCTGCTAACCTGTCCCAGGTAACACTGCTGCTAACCTGTCCCAGGTAACACTGCTGCTAACCTGTCCCAGGTAACACTGCTGCTAACCTGTCCCAGGTAACACTGCAGTTAACCTGTCCCTGGTAACACTGCTGCTAACCTTGTCCCAGTTAACACTGCAACTAACCTGTCCCAAGTACCACTACTGCCAACCTGTCCAGGTAACATTACTGCCAACCTGTCCCCGGTAACACTACTGCTAACCTGTCCCACGTAACACTGCTGCTAACCTGTCCCACGTAACACTGCTGCTAACCTGTCCCTGGTAACACTGCTGCTAACCTGTCCCAGGTAACACTGCTGCTGCCTGTCCTAACCTGCTCCTGTCCAGGTAACACTGCTGCTAACCTGTCCCAGGTAACACTGCTGCTAACCTGTCCCACGTAACACTGCAGCTAACCTGTCCCAGGTAACACTGCTGCTAACCTGTCCCTGGTAACACTGCTGCTAACCTGTCCCAGGTAACACTGCTGCTAACCTGCCCCAGGTAACACTGCTAATAACCTGCCCTAGGTAACACTGCTACTAACCTGTCCCAGGTACCACTACTACTGCCAAACCTGTCCCAGGTAACACTGCAGTTAACCTGTCCCATGTAACACTACTTCCAACCTGTATCAGGTAACACCACTGCCAACCTGTCACATGGTTATACTGTGAAGCCGGTATGTTCAGATAGAGCAGGGTTGCATAATAATCTTCTGTGAAGACGAAATTCACAGTTATCATTTCTAAATGCTGGTAATTTTAAATCGAAAAATTACCATGGTCAGAATGCTTTAAAATCATCAAATTACATCGTAAAACTCATCTCAGCCATTCTAAATCGTAATTTTTCCCAGAAGACGACCCCCCCTCCCCCCCAAAAAAAACCCAAAACCCCCACCAAACACCAAAATCTCGCGCCTTCGGCGGTTGCAATACATCAAAATAAATCATAAAGTCTTCTCAGCCATTCTAAATCGTATTTTTTTCCTGGGCAGACTCCCGGAACCCCTAAACACCAAAGTCTCGCGCATTCGGCGCACGCACGCCAATTTTACCAATTTCGGGTATTCATTAATATCCTGTTAGCGACGCCACTGTTTATAAATGTGTACAAGGATTATGTTTAATGATATGTGAAAAAAGTAAATATGGATGTTGAATTAATCTGCTCCTGTGGGCGGGGGTCTTGTTACAAAATATTCAGGACCTTTTGCCTCCCCCAACCCCATTACGTTTCATTCTTCCTATGCCACTAATACCTAACATAAACTTTCGTCCATAAATACATGCATAATACCTATCGATGTCAATATCAATAAACACTAATTAATTAAGATGGAGTCCTTTATTTTCAACATGCTAAATGTTACTATTATTCTAATAAATACTTAGTATCCTATATTTGAAATCATTATTTTATTTGCTTCAAATGGACTCTTGACGATACAGGAATTGACACATTACGTAATCATTCTAATGAACAAATTACTATATAGCGAGATGTATATGCAATGCATCTTATGTCCAATAACAGTGCACGACGGCAATACATATACATCATTTACATTTTAATATTTCAAATACATCTCGTCGTAGCATACCAGCAATGGCAACAGAAAGGTCGGAGCCGGATGGCGACTAGAATTTGATTGACACCTACATAGAGTCACAACAACACATTTCTGATTTTGTTGCATACTGGATTTTCACTTTAGCACAAAACGCTTAAACCGGGCTTACAGTCATTACTGAGCATATAATGTTCTGACAACAACTGTTGCAGGGAATTTACCATATACTGAACATGATTTGGACCCTTCTCACCAGTACGTCTGTACTTACACAGTTAACTTGGTGATGTGACGTCAGAAATAGGTCACTGTGATTAAGATCGATGTCACCAGTTGATAAAACCGTTGACCTTCCGGCTAGAAAGCCACGATGATGTGAAGTGCCCGTATACAAACGTATAAACTTCCACCAAGCAATGTTTTCATGTGATACACCGTAAAGGGCGAGAGTTATATGAGGATTTATGTGTAGAGAAACCATTTCCGGAAACATACCTGTCAATAGTAACTGTTAAGCCTAGTTCTAAGGTAGTTACAAATGTCCTTTTGGATGACATATTTACCAGAAAAACATTTCTGTCCGCACAAAGATTGGCTGGAAATGATTTTAAGCACCTTACCGCTACAGTTTATTTTTGGCTAAGCCAATACCCCTGATTCCATCAGGTAACATTAGAGAAACACATTAACTAAGAAACAAAGATTCGTGGTGTTTATACATTCATATTATTCATGCATCAAATTACTTTCCTATGATTTCAAGCATCGCAAATGTTAAACTGTTTATAAAAGTAAAACAAATAATGTATGGGTTTTTTGTGTACGAAATCTGTGTCTTAAAATTTGTGAATTCAATCTAGAGACAATCTGCAGGCTTCACATTTGCATAAAAATCAACAAAAAGGGTTCATGGTTTAATGGTTTAGAGGGTATCCGAATGTGCGTCTAAAATGGAAAAACTCAATACTGTAGCAGCAGAAATTGATAGCCGCGGTACAAGGTAAGATTGCTCAAAAGTTTATTGTTATACCAACGTCGAAATAGTCTCAGTTCCGCTATCACGACAGTGATGCTCAGTTTTAAACTGTGTTCAAGAAAAAAATCTCCTAGAGGGGTTAAAAAAGCAGACCTGTCCAAAAATTAATTCTGCATAACAATTACAAGTGAGTGTTATTTAAGGTTAAAAAGTTGTGTGTTCAGACGTAATTTCATTCATATATGATATCATCGAGTAGAGTATAACTCTTTCAAGGCCGCAAAGATTTTGATTGTGAGCAAACTCACACAAATATTTCAAAAACCGTCGATAAAAACTGTATCGATATTTCAGATAATAATTACAAGTGGCAACATTTCAAAATGAACAGCTTGGATTGTCAGAGATGGAAGACAAGGGTTTGATGAAACTGCAAATTGCACCATTCATCCGTTAAACGTTACTCGACTTTTATGTATTCCGCAATATCGCTGACTTCTTGACAACTGCAAATCATTAATCCCATCAGAGGGTATGTGACAGTGATTTAGTTAAACACCAGCATTATGCTGCCGAAGCGCCTCCTAGCGGTGTCCCATTTCAGATCGTCTCTGACAGATGGCGTAATCCACTTCCGGTAAAACCGGATGCAAAC
Source organism: Argopecten irradians (assembly GCF_041381155.1). Lineage (NCBI taxonomy): Eukaryota > Metazoa > Mollusca > Bivalvia > Pectinida > Pectinidae > Argopecten > Argopecten irradians. The sequence goes on along the minus strand of NC_091140.1, from coordinate 6,978,949 downwards.
CTTAGTGACATAGTTTCCAACTTTAAAAACGTAATGAAGATGTTTTGCCCATAGGCATACAAGTCGTTGTCTAGTGGGCAATTGAAATCGAATAACGAAATCATTCTCTAATGAATAATTCAATCCAATCTCGTGATTGCACATATTTGTTTAGGATTTATCAATTATTGTCTGTATTGATTGGCTAAAAATTAAAAATTAAAAAAAAATTACGATTTCATTTCAAGTAATATGATTTATAAACTCTTAATCAGCAACACAATACACATTTTTAAAATATTAAAAATAATATGTTCAATTCATTTTACTTCAACGAAGGAACAGTTTCAAGATCACGCAGCAACCAGCATTTAGAAAAGGACTATGACAGTTTTAAAGACTTGTAAAACCAAGCCTACAACCCTGCTCCCAGTCGACTGCCATAAAAACCACACACTGTTATGTCATACAATTGTACTACAGACCACTACCCCCTATCTCCATGTACGATCTAGATGTGGCGTCCAGGGATCGGGATCCTGTATACCTACCGCAGTAGTTTAACGCAGAAAATATGAATCAACAATGTACGCTCGATACACTGGTGACGTTTTTGTACTTGGAGATATTGTCACTTCGGGAGAAAAAGACGCGTCTGTCCATCATCGGAATATGCCTTCAGGATACTGAGGTCATCGGATGTAAATTATGATAGACCAGCACGAGACATGTTTTTTTCACATCATTAAGATAGCATAAAAGAAGTATTTTCTTTACTTTTAATCGACAGAAAAAACTAATTTATATGAGTGTAAAAAGAAAGCTTAATTTGGAAACAGTTACTATGTATATGTAAAGTCAGCTTTATTTAGTTTTGTTGGCTCGACTTTACGATTATTACAACTGATATCGCCCCTAAAATAGCTTTGACACCAGATAAAATTGTTGAAACTCGTATGTGTTAGTGGTAAGCGTACACATGAACATGATCCATTGATCAATGCCATTAGGGCGAACTATTCAGAGTTAATAAGAATCCACGGAAGTGGATGTGTCGCCTGCCTAGCAAAATAGTTATTTACAGTTGAAAATATTGTTAATAATTAGGTGAAGTTATCATGTAACTCTTGCAAATATTAACGGATTTTCATTAATATAAAGCTATATACCAAATGTTAAAATCGGACAATAATACTAAGGTTATCGAGCGGAAACCATGGATTTATTTGTTTTGACGATTTTTAAGACCTGTAACTCTTGTAAATATCGACGGATTATGACCATTATCTAATTCATTCCGAGATATAATTGATAAAAAATAATAAATAAAATTTGGCTGAAATCTACGGTGGCTGGGAGCGGACATGAAATAAATAAAATTATTGCGTGCGAACGAAATACTATTGCGTTCGAACGAAATATTATTGCGTTCGAACGAAATATTATTGCGTGCGAACGAAATATTATTGCGTGCGAACAAAATATTATTGCGTTCGAACGAAATATTATTGCGTGGAACGAAATATTATTGCGTGAACGAACGTGGAACGAATATTTTGCGTGGCGAACGCGTGCGAACGAAATATTATTGCGTTCGAACGAAATATTATTGCGTGGGAACGAAATATTATTGCGTTCGAACGAAATATTATTGCGTGGGAACGAAATACTATTGCGTTCGAACGAAATATTATTGCGTTCGAACGAAATATTATTGCGTTCGAACGTAATATTATTGCGTTCGAACGAAATAATTATTTCGTGGGAACGAAATAATTATTGCGTGGGAACGAAATATCAACGGTTTACCTTTGGCTATTTCAAATGTGGCAGTCTGCAATTTCATATCAATATTCTTTGTAATTGGTCATTTAATGTGGTTTTGTGTAAACCTTCTTAATAAGGTATATTTTATAAAGTATGTTTTACTTCGAAACCATTAATTTAAAATTTATTGCATGTATTATTTGGATTTGTATTCTATTTCAGTATTTGCCTTTAATGATTTGCATTAAAATTGTAGAGAAAGTCATGTAAATTCATTGTTTTACTTTTTAAAATAGTTGACTAAGTATTGATACAAAACAACTTTCGTTGTAACACAATTGCACACATTCAAATGGAAACATTGAAGCATAATGTATTAAAGTCATATACACAGTAATATAAAAGCACATATAATGCTTTTATTTACGGCAACGTGTTAGGACCAATATATAGTTTTATTTATCATGTCCATACAGATTATTATCTTGTACGTTTAACTTAGTATCTTTTTAGTATCTATTGTTACAGTATCGTGTACATATGTACGTACATGTACGTATGCACAAACACTTATCTTGTACGTTTGTACGTACATCGTTGTATCATGTACGTACAACCTAGTATTTTGTACCTACAAATTATTATTTTGTACGTACAACTTCATATCTTACAAATTATTGCAGTATCTTGTACGTACAAATTATGATATAGTACATTTGCAAGCACAACGTAGTATCTTGTACGTACAAGTTTATACACTAAGTTGTTCATATGTACAAGATACTATATATATATATATATATGCTGTACGTACAAGATAGATACAATTATAGACATGTATAGTTTCCCCTGTACGCCATCATAGGTACGTGTATTTCATTAGATATATAAAGTATAATACAAGACTAAGACTTTAAATCGTTAAAAATAAGGAAAACATCTTTTTTTAGATAAGGTGCCGTTTCATAAGTTGTAGGCCATATCATATTACTACGGTGGCATATGATTACTGTCATATCATCCATGTATGATAATGAGTTCAATAGTGATTTCGTTTGAACGCAGTAATTATTTCGTTCGCACGCAATAATTATTTCGTTCGCACGCAATAATTATTTCGTTCGAACGCAATAGTATTTCGTTCCCACGCAATAATATTTCGTTCCCACGCAATAATATTTCGTTCGAACGCAATAATATTTCGTTCCCACGCAATAATATTTCGTTCCCACGCAATAATATTTCGTTCCCACGCAATAATTTTATTTATTTCATGTCCGCTCCCAGCCACCGTAGAAATCGGACAATACATTCTAAAGTTATCGCACGAAAACTTTTTCCCGGACGCCGACGACGCCGACGACGCCGGCATAGTTATATCAAAGTGTCGCCCTTGCGTAGCATTCTCAACCCATCAACATTGCAAAGAAACCTTATTACTTGATTAAAAATTTAAATACCGACAACTACCATTTTGTTTCAAAGTAATGTATGTTCTTGTAACCACAGAGTATGGCCTCGGAAGTATATTCTGTCCAAAGCTGAACAAAGATGTCTCGTCTAGGAACGTCTTCCGATCTGATCGATCCAGTCAATGCTCTGTCGTAAAACACAGTCAAACATCTTACATTGGACATGACCTCCAGATGACCTTGTTCTGGTTAGGGCTTAATGAGTACGAGGTGGCATTTGTTGTAGTGGACAGCTACTATCCTTAACTTAATTAGCAGAACGTTACCCTGACGCAAATGAAGTAATAATTATGTTGCCTTGATCTGAAGCCAAGACAATGGACAAATGATCCGTCTTCTTATCTCCCCATATACTTGTAAGCCATGGGCAAGGGACGTTCCCGGTAACAAACATTATGGATAGAACATTGATGAAGTTAGTATTCTCATTATTATATAACTTCGCTTTAGACCGATGACATATTTTTAAGTTATTAATTCTCAACTCCGTTTTAGTTGCTGTTTATTTAGAGTATACTGAGATTTTTGTGCTTTATCTCCATCACATAAGAAATCTACTCACATTAACACTTAATCAACCTAAATTTTTCATTTCATTTTCAAAATTAAGATAGACAGATGAAAATGTTTTCTTTGAGTTATCGTTTTCGCTGAGCGTTTTTAATACATTTACTAGTAAGGAAAAACAATACACTGCCTAAGATAAAAAAAAAACGAAATTAATTTTCATATTGAGTTTTCGACCTCATTAGACATCCGATATCTGATACTTGATAAATGACAGCAGACGACGATCCAGGAAGAACTCCCGCCAGTTGTTGTGTATCTCAGTGACATAGACATATTATACGTTTCTATCTGAAGACGTCGATGTGTCAATAGCAAATACCGTTGTACCTTTTCTAACACAAGCGAACCCCATCTGTGGGCCTATTGTCATCCTACAGTCGACCATGGATGGGTGGTGAGTATTTCATTCAATCGTATCTCAAACTATTGTTATAAATTCTTTATATACTAAGATGTTTACTTTTTACAATAACAAAACATAAGTGTTACATACAATTACAATTAAGTAAATGAAACTCCGAGGTATCTTAAAATTGTTATATCTAAGTTATTTTCATCGTTGGCTTTTGGAAATCATTTGTGGATTGGGAGTTGCGAAACATGAAGGAAGCGACGATTGGAGATTTCGCCTGAAGCACAGAGCGTGTGCATCAAGCACGAACGATTGTCGTCTGGTCTCATTTTCTCCTTTCTTCTCCAACAATCACTCTGTTGTGCTGCATTGATAGTATTAAATTATTTTGATTTATCCTCCTTGATGTCTCTTTAATGATTTCGTTAGCATATCAATTCTAATCATCTATTGTTTAAAATATTAACGTACAAAAATAAATAATGTATCACTCAGATATCACCGCCAACTTAAACATCAATGACAGGTGGCCATGGTATATCGATGTATAGACAACATTAAATCATATTGCTTTTACTCCACTGAACCAATAAATACTCTCGTCCAGTAGAATACATCACCATATGTCTAGAGACGGCTGTTTATCAACTGTTGTCTGAGATATCCAATAGAATCCCTGCACAAGTCAGATAGTAACATATCTCGGAGAAGATTGTCTATTTGATAATTGTATTGCGAGATCGTATAAATGTTCAGACAAATTGGCCCGTCATGATAAGTCTGCATCCGCTCTGGGACCCCTGATGTTTATCAATGAAGCTGGTGCGACCTACGTCATTACCTGTCAAACAATGCAATTCAAGGTCAAGAAGTTTATATGATCTTTTTACGTTCCAAATGAATTGTTATCACTCCTATGCAAAATATTAAAATCCTTCTTTGTCGTTTAGTAGTTACATTTCCACTGCAACTATACCTTAAAGCTTATCAAATTCAGTTGTGGCACATCAACTGTTATTATGTTTACATCAGTATCATTGTGACGTCCAAATTGCTGTTCCAGCGATCACGGAAGATATAGAAGCAAATTTCTCCTTATTTTATTACATTCTTTTTCGAATGTATGTATAAGCATTGAACTACATTCAACTAACAATTATGGGAGTATGAATGACAACTGGACATCAAAAATTAATCAAGCGCGCTAGCTTAGAATATTTACATTTTCACTGCAATCCCACAATATAACGTGGTCAAACGCAGTTGACGTTGTTCATCAGTGCATGAACTGTCATTGGCTGATGTTATCTACAGACGTCACAATGGTTGTACCCTGGCTGTTGAAATGGCTGTTCCGTCATTGTCAATATTGATTCTCTCGATATTTTATAAAATTGTTACCACATGTATATATAAGCGTAGAACTGCATTCGGTGAAACTTGCCTTTGTCCAGTTGGCATTCATCCTCTTATAATTGCCAACTGCAGTGCCATTAAATGCTAAATAAATGAAATGATTACTTATTAATGATAGTGTAATATAAAGTGTATCTGTGACCTATTCACAGGAATTAATTAGTATGTCTTTAGATGTATTTGGGACACTATATTAATGCTTTAATGACATTCTTCAACATATGTAATTATAATTCTTGTCATGAAATTGTTTGTTAATTGCTCGTGTTCGAAAACTTGAAAATGAGATTTTTTCTGTTAAATCCTGTCCCATGGTGTGCAACTAGTCCTTGCGAGCTCGTTACTAAAACAAATCAGAAGATGTTCTAAGCTGAAATCGATAAAACACTGGCGTAAAATATTACCGATAAATGCAAATGAAACTACAATTAATGTTCAAGGAGGCTCTCCGAATTCCTTTTTGCGTGTTTTTTATCAAATGGTTAACCAAATATGCGGAGACTCTGTTCTATAATGATGTCCGTATAACTCGCGAGATCACAGCTAGGTCGTTGTGCTCCTAACAAACGTTCTGGTGAATATGTCCAAAACCGGAAGTCCATGTCATACTGAGCAAATCTGGTCGATTTTAATTAACAGAAGCAGTATGACACTGGTACAGATTCATGGTACCAGACGATACCCATAAAATAGGAATAAAGAACATGACGGCTCAAAATCTCATTAGTAACACAGTCAAGCATGGTGACCGAGTCGGTGATCTCCCTGGTAGTGCGTGTGTACCGTTATACAAAAATGTCTCTCATCTTTTTAGGAAAACTTAGGGTAAACTTGTGTGATTTTTTATATCGTTATTTAATTTAACACTATGTTATGAAAGTGAGATGAAACAGACTCAAGATCTGCAGTCGAACATTGAATTGTCATTGTGATTGAAGAGCTAGTATCAAGTAAGATGCAGCTAAACCAAAGTCTTTTCTTATCGTAAAACATCTATATATAATCAAACAGTTGTTAAAATTGCTTTAAAACTTCATTATCTAACATGGTGCAAAACATTGAGGGACCTAGAGATGTCTTTTTGTATCCGTTAATGTATGATTACATAGGACAAGAAAGTAATCCTAACCGTATATCGAATTTTCAAGGCCGTCCGCCTCTTCACACACATAAAACAAACACGATCTCATGATATAAAATCAACAATATAAAATACAATCATGAAAATGCAATATTTAGAGTTCGCATTGACATGAACTCAATAACCATGCTATCTAGTACAGTATTATCGAAGAAGCCGGGATTACATAATTTACACGTGTTCCATTATCATTATAACATAAAAATATATTCCTTATATTTACAGTTTTCCACGTAAACGATTATTTTCTATTCTCGCAACAGTTGCATAATTTTTATTGAAATACCCATATTTTTTTCTCTCCCGTCATCGTCAACGAATTCGATTGAACAGCTGATTGGAATCGAGTCATTCATATGTTCCCACCGAAAGTAGGGTCATGGCCCCACGTTACTACGCCAGCGACTATTCCCATAACAATAGAATCGCCGCACGTATTGTACTATCATTATACACTGATAATGATAATACTAGAAAGCATGGTTATTGAGTCCACGTCAGTGCAAACTGTAAATATTTAAGGAATAGATTTTAATTTTGTTGCGGTTATGAGGGTATAATGATAATGGAGCATGTGTAAATTATGTAATCCCGGCTTCTTCGCCGGGATTACATAATTTACACGTGCTCCATTATCATTATACCCTCGTAAACTCAACAAAATAAAAATCTATTCCTCAAATAAATCCTTCGGCCAGCGAACGCCAAAAGCGGGATCTTGCGAGGCTTTGTCGTGATCTTACAAGACCGCCACTGAGATGTATATCAATAAAAGTTACGGAACAAAGTTATGCCATTATCGAACACAAAAAATACTGACACCTTTCCCTAAAAGGCGCGTTCTAAATGAAAACTATTGACTCATTTCAATCATTTCATCACTTATACCTTTTTTCCCTTTTCAGTCACAAATGAAAACGAGGTCAGGATGTTACTCACTTGGAAGTTCCGAGTGTCACATTTCCACAGAGAACCTATAGCTATTGTCTCCATAGTTTAGTGTCCTACATTGTGGACCCAATGTAGACACCCGTAATTATAATCTTTTATATGATCCTTGAAGAATGTAATTCAGAAAGGAACATTTGTTTACCATATCTGAAGGAAACTTCAACTCTCAAATGATTGAGAAAATGGTTTGGACACCCACCATAAAAAAGGACGAGTTATACGACCATAAAACCTACATCACAACTAATTGTCTTTAGGAGCCATGATAATGTATGATAAAACCTACATCACAACTAATTGTCTTTAGAAGCCATGATAGTGTATGATAAAACATACATCGCAACTAATTGTCTTTAGAAGCCATGATAATGTATGATAAAACCTACATCACAACTAATTGTCTTTAGAAGCCATGATAATGTATGATAAAACCTACATCACAACTAATTGTCTTTAGAAGCCATGATAATGTATGATAAAACCTACATCACAACTAATTGTCTTTAGAAGCCATGATAATGTATGATAAAACCTACATCACAACTAATTGTCTTTAGAAGCCATGATAATGTATGATAAAACCTACATCACAACTAATTGTCTTTAGAAGCCATGATAATGTATGATAAAACCTACATCACAACTAATTGTCTTTAGAAGCCATGATAATGTATGATAAAACCTACATCACAACTAATTGTCTTTAGGAGCCATGATAATATATGATAAAACCTACATCACAACTAATTGTCTTTAGAAGCCATGATAATGTATGATAAAACCTACATCACAACTAATTGTCTTTAGAAGCCATGATAATGTATGATCAAACCTACATCACAACTAATTGTCTTTAGAAGCCATGATAATGTATGATAAAACCTACATCACAACTAATTGTCTTTAGGAGCCATGATAATGTATGATAAAACCTACATCACAACTAATTGTCTTTAGAAGCCATGATAATGTATGATAAAACCTACATCACAACTAATTGTCTTTAGAAGCCATGATAGTGTATGATAAAACCTACATCACAACTAATTGTCTTTAGAAGCCATGATAGTGTATGATAAAACCTACATCACAACTAATTGTCTTTAGGAGCCATGATAGTGTATGATAAAACCTACATCACAACTAATTGTCTTTAGAAGCCATGATAATGTATGATAAAACCTACATCACAACTAATTGTCTTTAGGAGCCATGATAGTGTATGATAAAACCTACATCACAACTAATTGTCTTTAGGAGCCATGATAGTGTATGATAAAACCTACATCACAACTAATTGTCTTTAGGAGCCATGATAGTGTATGATAAAACCTACATCACAACTAATTGTCTTTAGAAGCCATGATAGTGTATGATAAAACCTACATCACAACTAATTGTCTTTAGGAGCCATGATAGTGTATGATAAAACCTACATCACAACTAATTGTCTTTAGGAGCCATGATAGTATGATAAAACCTACATCACAACTAATTGTCTTTAGAAGCCATGATGATGTATGATCAAACCTACATCACAACTAATTGTCTTTAGAAGCCATGATAGTGTATGATAAAACCTACATCACAACTAATTGTCTTTAGGAGCCATGATAGTGTATGATAAAACCTACATCACAACTAATTGTCTTTAGAAGCCATGATAATGTATGATCAAAACCTACATCACAACTAATTGTCTTTAGAAGCCATGATAGTGTATGATAAAACCTACATCACAACTAATTGTCTTTAGGAGCCATGATAGTGTATGATAAAACCTACATCACAACTAATTGTCTTTAGGAGCCATGATAGTGTATGATAAAACCTACATCACAACTAATTGTCTTTAGAAGCCATGATAATGTATGATAAAACCTACATCACAACTAATTGTCTTTAGGAGCCATGATAATGTATGATAAAACCTACATCACAACTAATTGTCTTTAGGAGCCATGATAATGTATGATAAAACCTACATCACAACTAATTGTCTTTAGAAGCCATGATAATGTATGATAAAACCTACATCACAACTAATTGTCTTTAGAAGCCATGATAGTGTATGATAAAACCTACATCACAACTAATTGTCTTTAGAAGCCATGATAATGTATGATAAAACCTACATCACAACTAATTGTCTTTAGAAGCCATGATAGTGTATGATAAAACCTACATCACAACTAATTGTCTTTAGAAGCCATGATAATGTATGATAAAACCTACATCACAACTAATTGTCTTTAGAAGCCATGATAGTGTATGATAAAACCTACATCACAACTAATTGTCTTTAGAAGCCATGATAATGTATGATAAAACCTACATCACAACTAATTGTCTTTAGAAGCCATGATAGTGTATGATAAAACCTACATCACAACTAATTGTCTTTAGAAGCCATGATAATGTATGATAAAACCTACATCACAACTAATTGTCTTTAGAAGCCATGATAGTGTATGATAAAACCTACATCACAACATAATTGTCTTTAGAAGCCATGATAATGTATGATAAAACCTACATCACAACTAATTGTCTTTAGGAGCCATGATAATGTATGATAAAACCTACATCACAACTAATTGTCTTTAGAAGCCATGATAATGTATGATAAAACCTACATCACAACTAATTGTCTTTAGAAGCCATGATAATGTATGATAAAACCTACATCACAACTAATTGTCTTTAGAAGCCATGATAATGTATGATAAAACCTACATCACAACTAATTGTCTTTAGAAGCCATGATAATGTATGATAAAACCTACATCACAACTAATTGTCTTTAGAAGCCATGATAATGTATGATAAAACCTACATCACAACTAATTGTCTTTAGAAGCCATGATAATGTATGATAAAACCTACATCACAACTAATTGTCTTTAGAAGCCATGATAATGTATGATAAAACCTACATCACAACTAATTGTCTTTAGAAGCCATGATAATGTATGATAAAACCTACATCACAACTAATTGTCTTTAGAAGCCATGATAATGTATGATAAAACCTACATCACAACTAATTGTCTTTAGAAGCCATGATAATGTATGATAAAACCTACATCACAACTAATTGTCTTTAGAAGCCATGATAATGTATGATAAACTACTATTTAAGCCATGATGATAAACCTACATCACAACTAATTGTCTTTAGAAGCCATGATAATGTATGATAAAACCTACATCACAACTAATTGTCTTTAGAAGCCATGATAATGTATGATAAAACCTACATCACAACTAATTGTCTTTAGAAGCCATGATAATGTATGATAAAACCTACATCACAACTAATTGTCTTTAGAAGCCATGATAATGTATGATAAAACCTACATCACAACTAATTGTCTTTAGGAGCCATGATAATGTATGATCAAACCTACATCACAACTAATTGTCTTTAGAAGCCATATAAATGTATGATAAAACCTACATCACAACTAATTGTCTTTAGAAGCCATGATAATGTATGATAAAACCTACATCACAACTAATTGTCTTTAGAAGCCATGATAATGTATGATAAAACCTACATCACAACTAATTGTCTTTAGGAGCCATGATAAATGTATGATAAAACCTACATCACAACTAATTGTCTTTAGAAGCCATGATAATGTATGATAAAACCTACATCACAACTAATTGTCTTTAGAAGCCATGATAATGTATGATAAAACCTACATCACAACTAATTGTCTTTAGAAGCCATGATAATGTATATGATAAAACCTACATCACAACTAATTGTCTTTAGAAGCCATGATAATGTATGATAAAACCTACATCACAACTAATTGTCTTTAGAAGCCATGATAATGTATGATAAAACCTACATCACAACTAATTGTCTTTAGAAGCCATGATAATGTATGATAAAACCTACATCACAACTAATTGTCTTTAGAAGCCATGATAATGTATGATAAAACCTACATCACAACTAATTGTCTTTAGAAGCCATGATAGTGTATGATAAAACCTACATCACAACTAATTGTCTTTAGAAGCCATGATAATGTATGATAAAACCTACATCACAACTAATTGTCTTTAGAAGCCATGATAATGTATGATAAAACCTACATCACAACTAATTGTCTTTAGAAGCCATGATAATGTATGATAAAACCTACATCACAACTAATTGTCTTTAGAAGCCATGATAATGTATGATAAAACCTACATCACAACTAATTGTCTTTAGAAGCCATGATAATGTATGATAAAACCTACATCACAACTAATTGTCTTTAGAAGCCATGATAATGTATGATAAAACCTACATCACAACTAATTGTCTTTAGAAGGCCATGATAATGTATGATAAAACCTACATCACAACTAATTGTCTTTAGAAGCCATGATAATGTATGATAAAACCTACATCACAACTAATTGTCTTTAGAAGCCATGATAATGTATGATCAAACCTACATCACAACTAATTGTCTTTAGAAGCCATGATAATGTATGATAAAACCTACATCACAACTAATTGTCTTTAGAAGCCATGATAATGTATGATAAAACCTACATCACAACTAATTGTCTTTAGAAGCCATGATAAGTGTATGATAAAACCTACATCACAACTAATTGTCTTTAGAAGCCATGATAGTGTATGATAAAACCTACATCACAACTAATTGTCTTTAGAAGCCATGATAGTGTATGATAAAACCTACATCACAACTAATTGTCTTTAGAAGCCATGATAGTGTATGATAAAACCTACATCACAACTAATTGTCTTTAGAAGCCATGATAGTGTATGATAAAACCTACATCACAACTAATTGTCTTTAGAAGCCATGATAGTGTATGATAAAACCTACATCACAACTAATTGTCTTTAGAAGCCATGATAATGTATGATAAAACCTACATCACAACTAATTGTCTTTAGAAGCCATGATAATGTATGATAAAACCTACATCACAACTAATTGTCTTAGAAGCCATGATAATGTATTTACATCAAGTCTTTGAAGTCATGATAATGTATGATAAATCCTACATCACAACTAATTGTCTTTAGAAGCCATGATAATGCATCTGTTTATAACTCACAAATAAACACTGTATGACATGGCATATAAGTTGATACTTTCTCTAGAGGTTTTAAACTTTTCGTTGGCTCAAATATTCACGGTTTTTTCTGTATTAAATACATTTCGCTGTTTTCATTAGCGTTGTTCAATAGCAGCCATGAAAACATTTAAGTCTCTACACGTCACATTTATTAAAGAACATTTACGTGATAATTTATGAACATTTGAGACATAATAATACGATTTTAATACCAATTAGAACTGCGTTTTCACCCATTATTTTCAAGATGAAATATTTATGTATAATTTGGAACTTTGTAAATGGTTTAAGATCATACTAATCAAACAATGTTGTGTTTGGTCCTCACTTACAACTATATCGGTACCTATCCCAGTGTTATTACGTTAGTTTACATATAAGACCCCAGAGAAATTCACCTGAATCCTTAATGCAAATAAGAATTACATGTTAATCCCCATGTAAATGATCCAAGCTGACAAATTACATCGCTGTTCCCCGGACACTAATGATTAGAAATAGTTAATTGAACTTTTTCACCTCGCAGTGTTAATGTTTCATTCATGAGAGTCATTTATACGGTATCAAATTAAATCTATAAATACCGAGATCATACTCTATCTCATCTGCACGTGACAACTGCAACTAGGTCAAGGTCAATATTCTATTTCCAACATCATACGCTTTTAAAACCTTATTACTGGCACAGTGACATTTTTTCTGACAACTGTATCCTTGATTATGTAGTTTCATCAAGTAAACAGATACATCTAATTAAATTGTCTATCAAGTAGTAAATTCTCACTTTAATGAATCCGTATTAATAATTGGAAATGTGTTTTCTTTCATCGTTATTAGACATCTAAACACGGAAAATGGGTCCTGTGTTATACAATAGTTTGTGTCCTTTGTTCTGCTAAAATAGGTGATGCGATACCCTCTTCCGAAAGATAAATCAACGAAAATATAAAACCATGATCCTCAGATGGATTTATATAACTATTGACTATCGCCACTTGTAATTAACCGAGAAGTGGTCTGCTCTATAATGTTCATCATCATGGACAAACAAATAAATCAAGCACATATTGGATGAATACAAAGGCATCTCAAATCATCATTGAAACATTTTTCTGTTCCATTTTTTGTAATCTATTAGATACTGCATCATATTCCAATAACATGAGCCATTGAAAAGATAGTTAACATAAAATAAAACATTTAAATGGCCTACCTTGGAGTCGTTGTGTAGCAGGTGTAGCGTGTACCCGTTCAGTAGATACCCTTTGTTGATATGTCTGACGGCCACTTGTGCTGCTGTAAGTTCGGAAAGTCCGTAACGAAGTACCCTGTCCCCCTCCATGTCCAGGAGTCCACCTATATATATCACATTACCATCAGATATAGCTCCATCTAGATCAGTATATGTTAGTGATGTGTTAACTCCCGAGGTGTACCAAAGGTTCTCTGAAAAGGAACTTTGCTCCATGGTATCAAAGGAATCACCCTCTGGTTCATTTATCACTTGGAGTGTAACATTTGAAGATATTCGACTTTCCATAAGTTTGTTGTCTTGGACGAATATTTCCATCTGTCTAGGTAGTGGATGTTGGTCATACTTATAAAAATGGCCTTGGGCTTGAGCAATGGACACAACGCATATCAGCGATAACAACGCCAGGTAGAACATTCTTGTAACGACTAAAGGTTCATGAAGATTCAGACAACTCTGCTTATGCTGTCGTTGAAACTATTCTTAATGTCTACCCAGTGAACATTAACATGAAGGTGGTTTACACTATAGATAGTTGTTGAATGCCTATAGTGCAAATGAAGCCTTTCAACAAGTGGAACTAACTTTGAATGGGAACATCGATCTCTTAATTTAAAGTCCTATCGTAATCATCCACAAAATAGCAGATACTTCTAAGTTCGAATGGCTCTTTCGGATCAGAAAAGTGCAAGTTAATTTGATTTCTAGGGAAATTTGTCTTTATCATACAATCCCTTGTCACAGTTGGAGTCCATAGAAAATCCAGGAAATATCTTAACCACCAATAAAGATCCGGCGGACATTTGAGAATGTTGTACTCCCGTACGACACTCCGCCGTCAGGCTGTGTTCCTGTGGATTTAACGGTATAGTTTAAAATTCATAGCAAGAGATATGAGCATGCCGTTCACAAAAACTTGTGATGGAGACATGGGTTAACTAAAAGCTTCTATTGGAAGTGCATTTGACATATATCAATTACGACCCTGTTAAGTTTAGTTATATAATTGTCACCGCCGGGTTAGGCTTAAGTGAAAATGTCTGTGTTGGGATCATATAGCGTAGGAATGGTCTGTCATTACACAATGTGCAGAAACCAGACATTATCACGGATGAACAGGGAATTATCGAAATGGAATAGAAGACTATCGCAAATTGAATTTATCGTACAACTGACAAGAGAAATGGAATAAAACATCCTTAAGTGCGTTAAACACACGACTAATCGTATCGAAGCCGATGTCATACAGTGTATGACAGGAGACTACCCGGACAATACAATGTCTTACAGGAGACTATCCGGACCATACAGTGTCTACCCGGACCATACAGTGTCTGACAGAAGACAACCCGGACCATACAGTGTCGGACTGGAGACTACCCGGACCATACAGTGTCTGACAGGAGACTACCCGGACCATACAGTGTCTGACAGGAGACTACCCGGATCATACAGTGTCTGACAGGAGACTACCCGGACCATACAGTGTCTGACAGAAGACAACCCGGACCATTCAGTGTCTGACTTGAGACTACCCGGACCATACAGTGTCTGACAGGAGACTACCCGGATCATGCAGTGTCTACCCGGACCATACAGTGTCTGACAGGAGACTACCCGGACCATACAGTGTCTGACAGAAGACAACCCGGACCATACAGTGTCTGACAGGAGACTACCCGGACCATACAGTATCTGACAGGAGACTACCCGGATCATACAGTGTCTGACAGAAGACTACCCGGACCATACAGTGTCTGACAGGAGACTACCCTGACCATACAGTGTCTGACATGAGACTACCCGGATCATACAGTGTCTGACAGGAGACTACCCGGACCATACAGTGTCTGACAGAAGACAACCCGGACCATTCAGTGTCTGACTGGAGACTACCCGGACCATACAGTGTTTGACAGGAGACTACCCGGATCATACAGTGTCTACCCGGACCATACTGTGTCTGACAGGAGACTACCCGGACCATACAGTGTCTGACAGGAGACTACCCGGACCATACAGTGTCTGACAGGAGACTACCCGGATCATACAGTGTCTGACAGAAGACAACCCGGACCATACAGTGTCTGACAGGAGACTACCCGGACCATACAGTGTCTGACAGGAGACTACCCGAACCATACAGTGTCTGACAGGAGACTACCCGGATTATACAGTGTCTGACAGAAGACAACCTGGTCATACAGTGTCAGACAGAAGACTACCCGGGTCATACAGTGTCAGACAGAAGACTACCCGGGTCATACAGTGTCTGACAGAAAACAACCCGGATCAAACAGTGTCAGACAGAAGACTACCCGGGTCATACAGTGTCTGACAGAAAACAACCCGGATCATACAGTATCTGATAGAAGACTGCCTGGATTATACAGTATCTGACAGAAGACAACCCGGTCATACAGTATCTGATAGAAGAAAACCCGGATCATACAGTATCTGACAGGAGACTACCCAGACCATAATACAGTGTCTGACAGGAGACTTCCCGGACCATACAGTGTCTGACAGAAAACTACCCGGATCATACAGTGTCTGAACGGATCATACAGTGTCTGACAGAATCCAATTTCTAGAAGAATTCAAATCCCAAAGTATAAAGCGTTATACTGGTAATCACAGAACCCGATCGCTAGATAATCACTCCTATGATGGCAAATGTATCGTTTTATAACACGTATTCTTCATCTGTTTGGTTTCTCTTTGATTCTATTCTTCACTGTGTCTATTAGCCTTAGCACTACTAATTCCAATATGAAATAGACACTCGTAGGCAGTATAATTGCGTGACTGGGATGGGTATATAATGAAACTACAAGGATACACAAATCATTTACAGGATATTGGCATGAACATGAGGCACCGATAAAACTCCTTAAAGTATGTCCTGGGAGTGCGCACGTGCTGTAAGGTAATCCATATACAGTCTGGTAGATATTCCCGATCCTTATCCTCGACATGAGTATTTGAATTCCATCATAACATCCAGAGACTAGTAGTTCAAGAGTTCCCATAACACCAATAACTTGTTATCGCCTCTCAAAGCAAGGTGAGAAATGGCGGTCGTACTGAAAAGTCAGAGCGTTATTAATTCATTTGACATATTAAACCCTTCTCTGACATTTCGGCACCGAGAGGATCATCAAACCCCTTGATAAATCCCATCAAATGCTAAATAAACACAACGCATCATATATCCTAAGCAATCAAAAGCCTTTTTTATGAAATTCCGGATAGCCCGTAGTGGGGTTCATTGATTACAATCCCCCTACGATTTCCGGTACGTCCCTAGGTTTTTTCAATTACGTGAAGTATATGAACAGTGGGTCTGTTTCAACATACCGATGACACTAGACCAATCAAGACCGTGATGGTTCGAGCAATATCATAAATCATTCTTTATCTTCACAAACTGTCAAATCCCGGGGAAATAAACGGACAGACGTAACGGGAACACGGCCTATATCACACTTGTTATTCAACAAGATGCAGTAGGAATACAAAGGTAATTATCTCTTCTGCAGTAAAGCGTATGGTCCTCTATTAACGAGATCAGGTACAACAGTAGAACGGATATACGTACCCGGCTTACTATACCTTTCGGCCGGGTACGAAATGATGCCTATATGGGTCCTTGTGGAGCACTGCTTAAGAAAATCACTTGGGTATAACTTTTTTTTATACTTTTACTAACATAACGACCATCCGTATAATTTTTCTTCGAAAGGACCTTCAAATTTATATGTGGAAAAAATACATTCTCTTTGTGAATTTTAAATTTTATGCAGTTAAGTTCTATTGCCTAGTAGGTAGGTGATATAAAACAAGTACGATGAAATGCATGCAAACGTTTTAATAATGGTTTGCACAATCATTTCTTTGCTTCATTAGCAGTAATAGGCACCAATTGTCGGTCTAAAGACGACACCATTATCTGTCTTTAAGTCTTTGGGGCTACATTACTGCAGGTGTACAACAGAAGCATAACGAAAATCTATCAATTCGATCAGAACGGGTTTCACGCCAGCTCGAATGCAGAGCAGTTACATAAAAAACATGAAATAAGGACATGCTTGTTTTAGTTCATACTCGGCTATGAACCAAATTCAGAGTTCAATAAATTAACTCACATCATGGTTACTTTATATACAAAAACCGTGCTATAACTTTCGCAAGGGAATGATGACCCGAGGATAACAACAAGTACTTAGTAGCCTCTATCAATCTTCGGATAGGCAATAATGTTAGCTGTACATGAAAACTCATTACCTTGTACACAACATTAAAGTGGACATTCTATCAAAATAATATTACAAAATAGTTTGTAGATGTATACGAGTGCCTTGTACACCACATTAAAGTGGACATTCTATCAAAATGATATTACAAAATAGTTTGTAGATGTATACGAGTGCCTTGTACACCACATTAAAGTGGACATTCTATCAAAATAATATTACAAAATAGTTTGTAGATGTATACGAGTGTTTACACAGATAAATTGAGCTTCAGAAATTCAGTAAATTAGTGTTTCAAACATACAAGTGGAAATTATTCTATTAACATTTTTCATTATATATATAGTCATTTTACACAAATGAAGAATACTGAGATAATGGCTACCTTTTGACCTTTCCCATGGGGTCACGACGGATAGACACGTCATGAGAAACAGACTTGGGCTCAGGTGATTAGTGGTTACGGCCCGGACTAATTGACAGAGACCTTAAATTATTACGCTGTTTTGTCGTGTTTTCTGGAATTTACTTTACAATGTCAAGCACAAAATGCGTCTGGCTTGCATCTTCAGACCGCCATTGGTCGAAGTTCTATATTTGGAACTTAGTGAGTAACTTCCCGTAGGCTACAGTTATATTGATGTAAAGATATATATCTATCAAAGACATATAATAGTAGGTTTCATAGCCTGCATATTCGTTGTGAATCGCGGAGAGACACCCATCAACTACCAATAAATATTGGTTAACATGCTATGATCGGTATACCATTCACTCTCTAGAGGTGAAATATAAAAACACTTCATTTCAAATTGTGTTGAACATGTAACAGAACTTGAAAAGGGGAAAATATATCTATATCTAGTAAAATAGGGAAGAACATAACCAATGTGCTAATGACAAATTAGTACTACATTATATATCATAAAAGCGGAGCATGACAATGATTCCTTATTTTTCAAATAATGTGTTCGTGATAATATCTACAAATAATTGATAGCAGGAGGTTCGAATACAGGAAAAAAGGTTTAATTAGCCAGGTATGAGATTTATTGCACCCACATGTTGAATCATTTCAAAATGGTTTTTTTTTTTTCAATATTGTATCAGATGGTTCACGGCGCATCAAACCATGCACCACCATAATATGATTGTGTTGGATCTGTAATGGGTGTCAAGTCTACCAACGGTACTGAGCAAAGCATATGACATAAACTAGTGAATCCCCCACTGACTATCATAAAAGACCAGCTAGGTACTGCTACATCAAAGGTACCCACTATTGTTCCTCCCGTATCAATATGTCACCAAGCGTATCAATATGTCACCAAGAAGTTCTTACAAACAACAAAGCAGACATCCGGTTTGATCACAAATAAGCAAGTAGATAAGAATTGCAGTCTGATTACTACATGTACAAATAGTTTACATACTTTTACTTTGAATATTTATTGCATATTCTGCCCTGCAGATATGGCGTAAGCAAGGTTGTAATGATTGTAAAAGACGACTTAATTTGACATGTTTTCTCCCCCAGCCTTGTGTTGAGCTTGCTTCCTCCAAGTGAGAAATGTTTTTGGTTATCTCCCCTAGCCACGACACACCATAATAGTCTATAAAGGTGCTTTTTATGTTACTCCTTCGCGCTCAGCATACAGGGAGTGGGACGATTGGTTGGCACATTATCAGGTGGAGGTTCAGGCATGCATGCGTCAGTGAAATATCACTTTACAATAATTTCCACTATTCCACGACGGTACAACACGATTGAACGACAAGATTCCACTAATCCTCGATGGTACAACACTTTTGAACGACAAGATTCCACTATTCCACGACGGTACAACACTTTTGAACGACAAGATTCCTCTATTCCTCGACGGTACAACACGATTGAACGACAAGATTCCACTATTCCTCGATGGTACAACACGATTGAACTACAAGATTCCACTATTACACGACGGTACAAATCGATTGAACGAGAAGTTCCCACTAATCCACGACGGTACAACACGATTGAACGACAAGATTTTCACAATTCCTCGATGGTACAACACGATTGATCGACAAGTTTCCACTATTCCACGACGCTACAAATCGATTGAACGACAAGTTCCCACTATTCCTCGACGGTACACCACGATTGAACGACAAGTTTCCACTTTTCCACGACGGTACAACACTTTTGAACGACAATGTCCCAACAACATTCGCATACACAACACATTACATACTGGGCACGCCGTACTTATATATAAACCTAGCTGTAAAGGGTATGTAGAGCCTAATAATCCAAATAAAGCTCACAATTCACAATGTATATTTTCAATTGGTCAGAAACGTTTTGTATCAGTAAACTATGCGAGGACAATTAATTGGGGTTTAAATTAAAATTTTATAGTTCTTTAAAATCACAAAAATTTTACGACTCACTCACACTTACGATTTACTCTATCGTTATTTGAATGAAGATCACGTGCATTGGAAACGGAAGTGAAAATAGAGTTTGGTAATCAAAATTGTGTGATTCGTTCCTGTGAGAAAGTTTCTGCATTTCTTCCTGTTAGGTAATGAATATCACTGAATAAATGCTTCTGTCGATGTTTGATTTGGAATGGAGATCGTCTGCTGGTGATCCAACAATATTGATCATGAGTGCTAGGCTGGATCATAGAACACTATAACTCAATTAAGTTTTGTATATTGCAGGCAGGAAGGAAGTTCCAACCAAAACTCTTCCAAAAAATACCAAACGAATTTAAAAGAGAAATAATGATGATAATAATAAGGAGGAAGACAGTGATAGTAAACCACTCCTAGTATCCACACCACAGACTCCATACGACAGGTTAGTCATATATATACTGAAGTCTCTCTAGACCCCATTTAATCTGTTGACACTATATCAATAATTCCCCCCGTCCCTGTTAGCGTATAGTATAGTTTCAATAATATACACTGAGAAACATCAAATATATCCTTCTACTTTATTTGGCACTACTTGGTATATTCATCACGCTTTCCGAATTCACAAAATTTCATAATGTCCTTTAATGTTATATAAAACGTATGACATTTTCAATCTTAGATTATAAAAGTGATTCTACATGGCCATTGATCATATGACTACATGTACATGGAAAGTCTGATGGTTTTTCTTATGTTACATATCTTTAACTATTTATCCTTCAGAAGCTCCTCGAGAATTCCTCTTGCTCTCCGAAAACCAATATCTGGAGATTTTAATTTTGCTGCTTTAGCCAGATAATCTAAAAGTTTTTCCCTCTTTCTTTTTAGCTTTTCCTTTTTCTGAAATGAACAAAAATTCAACGTATAATTTAATACATCAACAGTGGCTTTTACCTCAGTAGCTGGTTGTTACTATTACATACATGTATGTATATGTAATTAATTGGAAATTAAAGCTACACATCACCTCGTTACTCACTATGAACTTTTGAGCACTTATTTGGATTGTGTAATAAGCATGATAGTTAAAAAAGGTTATATAACTTATATTCATCGATTTGAAAATATCTGTTTGAATTAAAATGTTTTTATCAATTATTAAAAGCTGAAGGTTCCTAGGGCCTGACTCTATTTCAATGTTGAAACATCATATCGGATTACCAAAATAATGTCAATACTATAATAGAATAAATGATTAGTCCAACTTTCTAGTGATTGTGACGTCATATTTTGACGTGATTTTTGTTACGTCACAATCACAAGAATGTGAGAAATTTGACAGTAAATCGTACTACATGTAAGCATACGTCTTGCAATTGCTACCTTTAAAACCATATAGCCGTGTTTTTTCCATGGAAAACATTTCGAAGCTTTTTATTTAAAATGAGAAATTTACTTTATGGAAATTAAATTCTCACGATCTGAATAAAAAGATTATGATTGATATTTTATCAATTTATACGACCGTAATATCGCAAAATTATTCAGCTATACGTATATCTATAGCTGGTTAGGGTAAGTTTGTGATATTTAGTCGTATAAATAGATATATACGTTATTAAGGAAGGAACAAGAGAAAAGTACCGGAAATGATGACTGTTCGAACTCCTCCAGCACCTCTTGACATGTCCTCTCTAGATTCACTGTATCTTTAATTCCTGCAGCTTTATTTTGTCGCACTTTATTCAGACGAGTTTCTAATGGAGGGTCATTTAACAGCTCTTGAATCACCTAGAATATCAACCACAATCTTCTTTTATATGCATTGTCGTATATCCCTGTTCTAACTAGTCTCTTACATTTAAACATACCAAACAAGTTGGAAATTAGAAATTATGTAGTTTGTTTCTTAATTTCTGATTCAAATAAAACAGCAAAATGATTGAAAGGTCAATATTGTCATTCCTACATTTTCACTCTAGTTGCGGATCCAGAGATCTGTCTAGAGGTTCCCAATTCTAGGAGGAGGGGGTGTCCATGGGTGTGAAAATTGAAGAATTTGGTTACAATACACGACTTTTAAAGAAAACTTGGGGATGACTGGTTGTGGTTTCCTGAAGTTTCAATAGGACCTCTGGATCTCAGCTACTGCTTTCCAACTAATATGAATTCTGAAAGAGGGCATGTTTCTTTTTTTTATTTAGCACCCTGGAATATATTTTATACAGTACACATTTACCTAGTTTTGTACTTACCCATATGAATTCTTTCATAGACATAAATGATTGTCTGTGTAAGTCGCATGCTTCACTAAACACCTCCGGTCGCAGTTGTCTGTCATTCAACATAAATCCAATCAGTAGTGTTAGATATGTTTAAACAATCATGATTTGTAGGGATGCATGTTAGAAATAAACTAGGATGAAAATGATCTTAAACTATGTTTAATACAATATTTTACATTAATTTATTTATATTTTATATTTCATCACGTATTTGTTGGCTTCAGAACAACAGCGTTTTCCAAAACGACATTAAAACTATTCCCAGTATACAGAATGTATTCCTCTGAGGTTTCAGTCCCGATGAAGTCTCGTTTAAACATAGATCAAAGAATTCGAAGTTATGAGGTTTTCAAATAAAACCTATCAATATATGTAGCAAGTTGTCAGTTGCTAATTTTGTGGAAAAAATAACATTTCTTTTCTTTAATTTCTTATAAGGTGATTTTTAGAAACGAACCATTTGGCGGACATTTTGAAAATGTGTCTTTTTCCGCTTTCAGTGGAGCCAAAGTTTACCATTTTTTACTTAAATTGTTTTTACTTAAATCATCACTGCGCCAGTATTTTTAGCTGTATCTAGCTAATTTTTGCTGCAAATCTTTACTAGGTTCGCAGTAATTAAACAATTCAGCATTGATGTATGACTCTATACACTTTTTTCAATTTATTTTCACGTTTAATGGTAATTTTAGCCTTTTCATTTTTTTAATCTCTCTAAAATAACAAATATTTAAATGGGCAAAAAAATGAGCACACGGACCCCCCATTTTTCTGCCTAATTTAGAAAGAGCAACCTTTTCCCTATTGATATGCAAAATATTTTCAAAAGTTTAATACCAGAACGTCTTCTATAAAGGCTTAATTTGGGGAAAATGGCCGAAAATAGTGCATTTTGTAGCTAAAAATTAAGGGGTAGCATATGTCGTTATTCTGAGAAAAAATACTCTCGAGTCTTATTAATCATAACTGCTATATTCTATTAGATTACCACTGGAAAATAAAACAAACATCCATGCATATCAAATATTTCATTATGAAATTATGGCTTAAATATCTCGTGTATATGATTAAAACTACAAAATTCCCACAGAGGCCAATATTTTGTAAATTAGTTATATTTGAGTGAAAATAGCTCAAAAACGAGCACTTGAACATATGTTTTTTTTCTTACATTTTCTTCTATGTTATGAACTCCTAATTCCACAAAATCTATCTGAGAAAAAAAATTTCATACAAGAAATTTAGCATTTTCAGAGGTATACATCCTTAAAGCCATGATTATTAGAAAATTAATACCTATTTTTCCCGATATCTGTTGAAAACCACAAGTTTTAATAAAACAAGTGATGTTCTATGTAATTTAAAATGTGGAGGAAATATAACTGATAATAATATAACTATGATTAAAACCATTGATTGGTTTTTCTATTTTTAAACCATGTGTACTGATCGAGTCTCACTTATGCATAAACATCATTATTTTGGTAATACATGTACTGCCGAGATTTATTTTTGAACACTTATTTATCTCTGTAAAATTAAAACCTATTCGTAGTAGTTATGGAAATTCTCAAAATGTGGGTAACTTTTGGTGCTAAATATAAATACTATACAGATATTTTTGGTTTGAATGAAAATTACAGCACATTTAACTGTAAAAAAAAACAGAATTTTAAAGGAATATAAAACCAATTCATTCAGATAACGCACACTCTTAGCACTGAAATCTTTCATTGAACATTGATACTCAATATAAAAGATAGAGTAAACTACTTAGGATAAAATGAAACTAGAACTATCGCCAGAGTGGACGACTAATACCCCTGCTGCACCAATTTAGTAATAACTCCATTAATAGAGAGCATTGCACAATCCTAGTGTACTCAACTTTGTTCTGTGAATCAAATTTTACTTCACCAGACCAGGTGAGCTAATAATGAAACAGAATATATAAGTAAACTAGTAAAGAGAGTAATACAAGCTAGAATATACAAAACAATGTAATACAATAGAATAGATTAGTTTTTGAGTTGAGATGTAATGGTAACAGTATAACTTTTTTTTTAATTTTGAGGGTTATGAAAACAAATTGTTTGCAAACTTTTGTGAGAATATACAATTTTGTTCATAACCCGATAAAAATTCATTTTAAAGTCAATATCCTACATTAATGTCTCTATTGAATTAATTGTGTCGTCATGATAACATCAAGTTTTTGCGTCATTCTCGTTTTGTTTATCTCATAGAAGTATGAAAAAAATTAGCCAATCAAAAAGACCACTTAACATGATAACAAAGATAAATTAAATATTGCAAAAATATTACCTGGGCAAATTCTCGGGATATCAGACAGATTGTGTGATAAACAATATATGAAATGAGGTACAGTACTTAACTTTTAATTCAGCAATGATATCACTATTTTTTTAACTTCATCAAACTGTGTGAACCCGCGTATGAAATCTATTTCAAAACGCACTGAAGTTTAAAAATAGTTACACCTGGTCCAATGGTTATAATAAATTATTCAGACTACTTGATAACATAAAACACGTTTAAACGTACGATTCCATTGATTTTCCAATGGATTATTTTTTTCTTAATCAATATGCAACGTTGACGTCTCTATTGTGACGTTATGATAACGTCGGGTTTCCGCACCATTCTCGGATTTTTTTCTTTATAGTAGTATGAAGCTTAAGTATGAAAACAAATAAAACTTAATTATTGAAAGATAAACAACAATTTATGAATACTTACATATCCTTGAACTCCAGGTTCTGTCTATTCATTATACCTAAGAGTTCCCCCATCATACGGATAGCAGCATACTGTGGGTCTACATCTCCTGTACTGACGACTCGTAGGTAAAAGTTCCTCATACCAGGTTTAACCTATGTACAGAGTAGTTATAATGGTCATCAATATATCTCCAATGTTCTTTCCACTTGAGAGTAAATAATCTTAAGATTTAGTAAAAGAGCTTAAAGTTATATGTGTCATATATTTCATACTCGTGGATCAAGAAGAGCTTTTAATGTGTGTATATATATATTCACCACTAAAACTTACTTACATTTTGATAATTATATCATTTACTTGCAATGAATAGGTTTTGATTGAACAAGTACAAATAAGATCTGAAAATGATTTTTGGCAGTACTGCCAAAAATTATAGTGAAGTGAAATCAGCACATATCTCACACACAGTCTGACCATGAAGTCAAACTGTGGCCTACAATTTCATTTCACATTTTTACAGTGTTATTAGTAATTGTAAAGTGATTTGCTTTTAAACATACATAATGCATAACAACAACAATTTTACAGTATATGTATATATATATATATATACTGCCCTCCAAAAGTTCTGTTACAACTCTCTTAATTATGTATAAAATTATTTTTGGGATAGAATTTTTTTTGTCATTTGTTTTAAATGATGTAAAGGGAGATACTGTTGCTTTGGTATTTTAACACAAATAATGTTCCTAATTAAGCCCTAGAACAGGTTTTTGTTAATAATTCAATTATTTCATATTTAATACAGACCTATCAAATGGCTAAAAATAGTAAAACAAACTCACATATAGACTGTATTTCCATACAAATTTAATTTTAAATTACAAAATTAATCACGGCTCACCATGTGTCATCATTTTTGTTATTCATTAAATATAATTTAATTATGAAAAATTCCATGTAACAAAATGCAGCGATTATCTAGAGAAGACCGTTTTCAGTGTGTTTTTTACCATCGTAATGGTGTTCTGGTGGCACAAACTGCAAGGATACTTGGAACTAGCAGGTAAGTGATAGTTGTTTTCCTCGAAACTTTTGAAGTTTTTGCAATTCATAAGTTGGTATGAAGGTTTAAAGTTTTACCATTTCTCTTTTGTTATAGACATAACGTGTACAGGGCTATTAAATATTCCAAGATACGGATAACTACGAAGATTAGGAACATTCTGGCTGGCCACGCATTTCTACGGATCGGGATGACAGATTGCTAGTCCGGGCCAGTCTAAGAAATCGTTAGGAGACCGTTCCTGAACTTTAAACTGAATGGAACCAAACTGGTGTTGTGGCATCCAATACAACAGAAGGAGAAGGTTACATAATGCAGGGTTGCAGTATTGTGTTGCTATCAACAAACCACTCTTAACAGTTATCAATCGTCAGAAGAGGTTGGCATTTCCGCAGAATCACGCAAATTGGACCTGGGTGGACTGATCAACAGTTCTATGGACTGATGAGTCAATACTCACTCTCTTCCAAACAGATGGCAGAATGTACGTGAGAAGAAGAGTGAATGAACAATTACATCACGAGTGTGTAGTGCCTACAGTTAAGTTTGGTGGGGTGGTATGACTGTTTGGGGTGCTATGTCTTTCCGAGGGACTGGATATCGAACTCCTTTGAAAGGAAATCTCAACGGAATAAAGTAAATTGACATTTTAGAGAACAGTGCAGTACCATCAGCACATCTGCTAGGCTACGGCAATAACTTTTTCTTACAGGATGATGGTGCCCAATGCCACAGAGCCTGAATATTAACTGAATAGAATGATGAAAACAATATCCAGTCTTTGGAATGGCCCCACAATCCCCTGACCTGAACCCAATTGAAAACCTGTGGAGAGTTCTGGGTATGAAGTCCGCAAACACAAGTGTTGGAACATTAGGGAACTGGAAGCTGCTTTGCAGCTAGCATGGGATGAGATACCTGCTAGAAGACGTAGAACATTGATCAGAAGTAGGCCTGACCGTTTAGAGACAGTACTTAGAGCACATGGAGGATATAATATATATTAACAGAATTACAAGATTTTTTTTTTATTTCTTAACAAATATTCCAATTTCATTACAATACATGAACTCAGCGCCATTGCATTATCATGAAAAATTGTTAAAGTATCTGGACAATAAATATTCACATGGTACCTAAAAGGATATTGAAATTATTTTGTTTTTTTTTTAATATTATCTATAAAAAATGCATGTGTAACAGAACTTTTGGAGGGCAGTGTATATATAATATCTGTGCTGTAACATTTATAAGCTGTTTGAATGATTCTCACTTTCAATAGATTAATGAAGAAAAATGAACATGTACAAATTTTCGCCCAGTTACGGCATATATAACATTAAATGGAGAAGAATATAAGACTCTTTCATATGTGGATATGAAGGATAGGGATATTCTACCCGAGGGTCACAAAATGTAGTAAAACCCGAGGCTTGCCGAGGGTTTTGCAACATTTTGTGATTCCGAGGGTAGAATATCCCTATCCTTCATATCCACTCATGAAAGAGTATTTTTCTTTCATACCTCGATGTTTTATTGCAATTTTACAACTATAATATCCCGCCATTTTGAAATAAAATCGAAGAAATCCAAGACTGGAAGTCAATTTTCCATACATGAATAATTACTTGATATTTTCAACACAAATTCCGTTGTTTGCATCTTTTATAGTAAAACCAATCATATTTGTGAAAAAAAAATGTTAAAATTTTACCGAGGAAATTGATACTTTGTTGACGCCGTGACGTCATGAGGCTTTATTGCATGGGTAGCCATGCAATACAGCCTCAGGCGACATGAGTGTATTGCCCTGGACCAGCCAGTATTACACGTGTAGGTATGAAAGAAATATATATATATATGTAAATCATATTCAAATTAATCTTTAATGTGATAACCATGGTCTCTGTTTATGGCTCATGACTGTGAAATCAACATTCAGAAGACTATTGTAAATTTGTGTAGTGAAATAACAACCACAATATATTCCATGTGTGGCAGCTTATGCTTGTAACATGGGAGAACTTTGAACACAGGCTAGTGAAATGTCAAACACCTTTCGCTAGGCTTGTAGTATTTTCAGTTTCAGTTTCATTAGAATGAAAAATTCTTTGAAATTCCTTGATAATTAGATGAATCTAGATCTTCTATTAATCTAAGAGTATAACAGTACTGGGATCTTTATGTGGACGATCATGTTAAAAAAGGATCACAAAGCATCCTGTTACAATTAAGTACCACGATGGTAACTATAAAAATAAATGACAGCTAGTCTGATTTTACTGTCATGTAATTGTGAGATACATTTATCAGTGAATGAATGATGATATAATTGAACGTGGTTCCAATTAAAGAGTAACTACCAAACAACTTGTCCTTACCACGATTCTGTGTGCATATAACTCTGGTAAACCATAATTCTTCACTAGATCTTCTTTCAGTTGAGCAGGAAGGGGAGGTAACAGCTGTTGAATATCGTCTATATTAACAATCTGTGACGAGTGGAGCCCCTCAGGGACAGTGGCGTTATCATACACATGTAATGGTGGCAGGTTAGGTTCAGGCATAAATCTGTAATCCTGTTCTATTTCTTTGTCCCTCATTGGTAGTGTGAACCTTAATATTGTAATAACATATATATGCTTACATCTACACAAACTTGTATACAACATTTTTCTATAGTCTGTATTTCTAATTTTTTCTAATATTTTTGTTTCATTTATCTAATTTTTAGCAATCCTTGGCAAGTAGCCAATGGAACATGAAGACAAGATTCCATATTTTGAGTAAAATTGAACATATATTAAAAATAATTACTTTATGGCATACCAGTAATCAAAACTGATAATTGGGTGTAAGTTACAAATGACTCACCAGCACATTATTAGTAGTCTATACTAGGTGATGCAACAATACTTTTATTTGACAGTATTAAATGTTTCTTTTAATTACCACTTTCTTCTAACTTCTACCAACATGTTTATAATTAATACAAGAGGCCCAAAGGGCCTGTATCGCTCACCTGTTTTTTGGGTTTTGTTTTTTGTAATTATCACAAAGACTCTTACAATTAGAAAAATTAGTAAAATTGACTCCAAAATTTGTTTAATTTTAAAACACAACCATATAATGATGCTATAGATACCATACAAATATGCTATCCAATACAAAGGTTCAGAGAGGAAGTAATTTATATGAAAATAGTAGCCTAATTGACCTTTTTGGCCCCGCGTCTAAGGCCCCAGGGAGTAAGTCTCATCATTTGTAAAATTTTGAATCCCCACCCTATAAGGATGCTACCATTGCATGATGAGTGCTCTCCCATGCTTAGTTGCAGAGAAGAAGTCGTTTAAATGGATATTGCCAAATTAATCCCTTTTTACCCCGCCCCTCAGCCCCCCCCCGGGGGGGGTGGGTTAAGTCCTATCATTTGTACAATTTTGAATCCTCACCCTATAAGGATGCTACCATTGCATTATTCCGTCGGACAAGGTGAGCTAATGAAGAAAAAAACAACTGAAACATTCTACTTACCCAGATACTGTATCGAATGACCTCGTTCACATTCTACTTATACCCAGATACTGTATTGAATGACCTTGTTTACATTCTACTTACCCTGATACTGTATCAAATGACCTTGTTTACATTCTACTTACCTAGATACTGTATCGAATGACCTTGTTTACATTCTACTTACCCAGATATCTGTATCAAATGACCTTGTTAACATTCTACTTATACCCAGATACTGTATCGAATGACCTCGTTCACATTCTACTTATACCCAGATACTGTATTGAATGACCTTGTTACATTCTACTTACCCAGATACTGTATCAAATGACCTTGTTTACATTCTACTTACCCAGATACTGTATCGAATGACCTTGTTTACATTCTACTTACCCAGATACTGTATCAAAAGACCTTGACCTTAACATTCTACTTATACCAGATACTGTATCGAATGACCTTGTTTACATTCTACTTACCCAGATACTGTATCGAATGACCTTGTTTACATTCTACTTACGAATGACTTGTTAATTCTACTTACCAGATACTGTATCGAATGACCTTGTTTACATTCTACTACCTGATCTGTATCGAATGACTTGTTTACATTCTACTTACCAGATACTGTATCGAATGACCTTGTTTACATTACTTACCCAGATACTGTATCGAATGACCTTGTTTACATTCTACTTACCCTATACTGTATCAAATGACCTTGTTTACATTCTACTTACCTAGATACTGTATCGAATGACCTTGTTTACATTCTACTTACCCTGATACTGTATCGAATGACCTTGTTAACATTCTACTTACCCAGATACTGTATCGAATGACCTTGTTTACATTCTACTTACCCAGATACTGTATCGAATGACCTTGTTAACATTCTACTTACCCAGATACTGTATCGAATGACCTTGTTTACATTCTACTTACCCAGATACTGTATCGAATGACCTTGTTAACATTCTACTTACCCAGATACTGTATCGAATGACCTTGTTAACATTCTACTTACCCAGATACTGTATCGAATGACCTTGTTAACATTCTACTTACCCAGATACTGTATCGAATGACCTTGTTTACATTCTACTTACCCAGATACTGTATCGAATGACCTTGTTCACATTCTACTTACCCAGATACTGTATCGAATGACCTTGTTTACATTCTACTTACCCAGATACTGTATCGAATGACCTTGTTTACATTCTACTTACCAGATACTGTATCGAATGACCTTGTTAACATTCTACTTACCCAGATACTGTATCGAATGACCTTGTTCACATTCTACTTACCCAGATACTGTATCGAATGACCTTGTTAACATTCTACTTACCCTGATACTGTATCGAATGACCTTGTTAACATTCTACTTACCCTGATACTGTATCGAATGACCTTGTTAACATTCTACTTACCCAGATACTGTATCGAATGACCTTGTTCACATTCTACTTACCCAGATACTGTATCGAATGACCTTGTTAACATTCTACTTACCTAGATACTGTATACGAATGACCTTGTTAACATTCTACTTACCCAGATACTGTATCGAATGACCTTGTTCACATTCTACTTACCCAGATACTGTATCGAATGACCTTGTTCACATTCTACTTACCCTGATACTGTATCGAATGACCTTGTTTACATTCTACTTACCCAGATACTGTATCGAATGACCTTGTTCACATTCTACTTACCCAGATACTGTATCGAATGACCTTGTTCACATTCTACTTACCCAGATACTGTATCGAATGACCTTGTTAACATTCTACTTACCCTGATACTGTATCGAATGACCTTGTTCACATTCTACTTACCCAGATACTGTATCGAATGACCTTGTTCACATTCTACTTACCCAGATACTGTATCGAATGACCTTGTTCACATTCTACTTACCCAGATACTGTATCGAATGACCTTGTTCACATTCTACTTACCCAGATACTGTATCGAATGACCTTGTTCACATTCTACTTACCCAGATACTGTATCGAATGACCTTGTTAACATTCTACTTACCTAGATACTGTATCGAATGACCTTTGTTTTACATTTACTTATACCTAGATACTGTATCGAATGACCCATTTCTACTTTACCTAGATAGCTGTACTCGAATCGACCCTTGTTTACATTCTACTTACTCAGATACTGTATCGAATGACCTTGTTAACATTCTACTTACCCAGATACTGTATCTGACCTTGTATTCTCAATACCCAGATACTGATCGAATGACCTTGTTACATTCTACTTACCCAGATACTGTATCGAATGACCTTGTTAACATTCTACTTACCCAGATACTGTATCGAATGACCTTGTTAACATTCTACTTACCCTGATACTGTATCGAATGACCTTGTTAACAATCTACTTACCCTGATACTGTATCGAATGACCTATGTTTACATTCTACATACCCGGATACTGTATCGAAATGACCTTGTTACATTCTACTTACCCTATACTGTATCGAATGACCTTGTTAACATTCTACTTACCCAGATACTGTATCGAATGACCTTGTTAACATTCTACTTACCCTATATACTGTATCGAATGACCTTGTTAACATTCTACTTACCTCTGATACTGTATCGAATGACCTTGTTTAACATTCTACTTACCCAGATACTGTATCGAATGACCTTGTTAACATTCTACTTACCCAGATACTGTATCGAATGACCTTGTTAACATTCTACTTACCCAGATACTGTATCGAATGACCTTGTTAACATTCTACTTATACCCAGATACTGTATCGAATGACCTTGTTTACATTCTACTTACCCAGATACTGTATCGAATGACCTTGTTCAACATTCTACTTACCCAGATACTGTATCGAATGACCTTGTTCCATTCTACTTACCTAGTTCACTGTATCGATTGTCCTTGTTCACTTTCTTTTACCCAGATACTGTATCGAATGACCTTGTTCAACATTCTACTTACCCAGATACTGTATCGAATGACCTTGTTAACATTCTACTTACCCAGATACTGTATCGAATGACCTTGTTTACATTCTACTTACCCAGATACTGTATCGAATGACCTTGTTACATTCTACTTACCCAGATACTGTATCGAATGACCTTGTTCACATTCTACTTACCCAGATACTGTATCGAATGACACTTGTTACATTCTACTTACCCTGATACTGTATCGAATGACCTTGTTTACATTCTACTTACCCAGATACTGTATCGAATGACCTTGTTTAAACATTCTACTTACCCAGATACTGTATCGAATGACCTTGTTCACATTCTACTTACCCAGATACTGTATCGAATGACCTTGTTCACATTCTACTTACCCAGATACTGTATCGAATGACCTTGTTTACATTCTAACTACTTACCGAATGACCTTGTTTTTTTCTTACTGATACTGTATCGAATGACCTTGTTTAACATTCTACTTACCCTGATATAGTACTGTATCGAATGACCTTGTTCACATTCTACTTACCAGAGAACTGTATCGAATGACCTTGTTCAACATTCTACTTACCCTGATACTGTATCGAATGACCTTGTTTTACATTCTACTTACCCAGATACTGTATCGAATGACCTTGTTCACATTCTACTTACCAGATACTGTATCGAATGACCTTGTTTCACATTCTACTTACCCAGATACTGTATCGAATGACCTTGTTCACATTCTACTTACCCTGATACTGTATCGAATGACCTTGTTAACATTCTACTTACCCTGATACTGTATCGAATGACCTTGTTAACATTCTACTTACCCGGATACTGTATCGAATGACCTTGTTCACATTCTACTTACCCTGATACTGTATCGAATGACCTTGTTTACATTCTACTTACCCAGATACTGTATCGAATGACCTTGTTCACATTCTACTTACCCAAATTACTGTAATCGAAATGACCTTGTTACATTCTACTTACCTGATACTGTATCGAATGACCTTGTTCACATTCTACTTACCCTGATACTGTATCGAATGACCTTGTTCAACATTCTACTTACCCAGATTACTGTATCGAATGACCTTGTTAACATTCTACTTACCCAGATACTGTATCGAATGACCTTGTTCACATTCTACTTACCCAGATACTGTATCGAATGACCTTGTTCACATTCTACTTACCCAGATACTGTATCGAATGACCTTGTTCACTACTTACTCAGGATACTTATTGACCTTGTTAACATTTACGTACTGTACTCGAATGACCTTGTTCACATTCTACTTACCCTAGATACTGTATCGAATGACCTTGTTCACATTCTACTTACCCTGATACTGTATCGAATGACCTTGTTAACATTTCTACTTACCCAGATACTGTATCGAATGACCTTGTTAACATCATTCTATCTTACCCAGATACTGTATCGAATGACCTTGTTTAACATTCTACTTACCTCAGATACTGTATCGAATGACCTTGTTCACAATTCTACTTACCCTGATACTGTATCGAATGACCTTGTTAACATTTCTACTTACCCAGGATACTGTATCGAATGACCTTGTTAACATTCTACTTACCCAGATACTGTATCGAATGACCTTGTTAACATTCTACTTACCAGATACTGTATCGAATGACTTGTTAACATTCTACTTACCCAGATACTGTATCGAATGACCTTGTTACATTCTACTTACCCTGATACTGTATCGAATGACCTGTTTACATTCTACTTACCCAGATACTGTATCGAATGACCTTGTTCACATTCTACTTACCCAGATACTGTATCGAATGACCTTGTTCACATTCTACTTACCCAGATACTGTATCGAATGACCTTGTTAACATTCTACTTACCCAGATACTGTATCGAATGACCTTGTTTACATTCTACTTACCCAGATACTGTATCGAATGACCTTGTTCACATTCTACTTACCCAGATACTGTATCAAATGACCATTGTTTACATTCTACTTACCCCGGATACTGTATCGAATGACCTTGTTAACATTCTACTTACCCAGATACTGTATCGAATGACCTTGTTCACATTCTACTTACCCAGATACTGTATCGAATGACCTTGTTCAACATTCTACTTACCCAGATACTGTATCGAATGACCTTGTTCACATTCTACTTACCCAGATACTGTATCGAATGACCTTGTTTACATTCTACTTACCTAGATACTGTATCGAATGACCTTGTTCACATTCTACTTACCCAGATACTGTATCGAATGACCTTGTTAGTCACATTCTACTTACATACTGTATCGAATGACCTTGTTCACATTCTACTTACCCTGATACTGTATCGAATGACCTTGTTTACATTCTACTTACCCTGATACTGTATCGAATGACCTTGTTACATTCTACTTACCCAGATACTGTATCGAATGACCTTGTTAACATTCTACTTACCCAGATACTGTATCGAATGACCTTGTTAACATTCTACTTACCTGATACTGTATCGAATGACCTTGTTAACATTCTCATTACCCTGATACTGTATACGAATGACCTTGTTCACATTCTACTTACCCAGATACTGTATCGAATGACCTTGTTTACATTCTACTTACCCAGATACTGTATCGAATGACCTTGTTCACATTTACTTACCTGATACTGATGAATGAACTTGTTCACATTCTACTTACCCTGATACTGTATCGAATGACCTTGTTTACATTCTACTTACCCAGATACTGTATCGAATGACCTTGTTTAACATTCTACTTACCCTGATACTGTATCGTGAATGACCTTGTTCAACATTCTACTTACCCAGATACTGTATCGAATGACCTTGTTCACATTCTACTTACCCTGATACTGTATCGAATGACCTTGTTTACATTCTACTTACCCAGATACTGTATCGAATGACCTTGTTTACATTCTACTTACCAGATACTGTATCGAATGACCTTGTTTCACATTCTACTTACCCAGATACTGTATCGAAATGACCTTGTTCACATTCTACTTACCCAGATAACTGTATCGAATGACCTTGTTACATTACTTATCAGATATGTATCGAATGACCTTTTCACATTCTACTTACCCAGATACTGTATCGAATGACCTTGTTAACATTCTACTTACCCAGATACTGTATCGAATGACCTTGTTCACATTCTACTTACCCAGATACTGTATCGAATGACCTTGTTCAACATTCTACTTACCCAGATACTGTATCGAATGACCTTGTTTAACATTCTACTTACCCAGATACTGTATCGAATGACCTTGTTCACATTCTACTTACCCAGATACTGTATCGAATGACCTTGTTTTACATTCTACTTACCCAGATACTGTATCGAATGACCTTGTTTACATTCTACTTACCCAGATACTGTATCGAATGACCTTGTTTACATTCTACTTACCCAGATACTGTATCGAATTGACCTTGTTTACATCTACTTACCAGATACTGTATCGAATGACCTTGTTAACATTCTACTTACCCAGATACTGTATCGAATGACCTTGTTTTACATTCTACTTACCCAGATACTGTATCGAAATGACCTTGTTAACATTCTACTTTACCCTGATACTGTATCGAATGAACTTTGTTTAACATTCTACTTACCCAGATACTGTATCGAATGACCTTGTTCACATTATCTACTTACCCAGATACTGTATCGAATGACCTTGTTAACATTCTACTTACCCTGATACTGTATCGATGACCTTGTTTACATTCTATTACCTGATACTGTATCGAATGACTTGTTCCACATTCTACTTACCCAGATACTGTATCGAATGACCTTGTTAACATTCTACTTACCCAGATACTGTATCGAATGACCTTGTTCACATTCTACTTACCCAGATACTGTATCGAATGACCTTGTTTCACATTCTACTTACCCAGATACTGTATCGAATGACCTTGTTTACATTCTACTTACCCAGATACTGTATCGAATGACCTTGTTTACATTCTACTTACCCAGGATACTGTATCGAATGACCTTGTTTACATTCTACTTACCCTGATACTGTATCGAATGACCTTGTTTACATTCTACTTACCCAGATACTGTATCGAATGACCTTGTTAACATTCTACTTACCCAGATACTGTAATCGAATGACCTTGTTCACATTCTACTTACCCTAGATACTGTATCGAATGACCTTGTTCACATTCTACTTACCCAGATACTGTATCGAATGACCTTGTTCACATTCTACTTACCCAGATACTGTATCGAATGACCTTGTTTACATTCTACTTACCCTGATACTGTATCAAATGACCTTGTTCATACATTCTACTTACCCAGATACTGTATCGAATGACCTTGTTTAAACATTCTACTTACCCAGATACTGTATCGAATGACCTTGTTTTATATTCTTTCCTACATGACCTTACACTTAACCCAGATACTGTATCGAATGACCTTGTTCTGAACATTCTACTTACCCTAGATACTGTATCGAATGACCTTGTTTATATTCACTTACCTTACTACTTACCCGATACTTGTGTGGATACTGTATCGAATGACCTTGTTCACATTCTACTTACCCAGATACTGTATCGAATGACCTTTGTTTACATTCTACTTACCCAGATACTGTATCGAATGACCTTGTTCACATTCTACTTACCCTGATACTGTATCGAATGACCTTGTTCACATTCTACTTACCCTGATACTGTATCGAATGACCTTGTTCACATTCTACTTACCCAGATACTGTATCGAATGACCTTGTTCACATTCTACTTACCCAGATACTGTATCGAATGACCTTGTTCACATTCTACTTACCCAGATACTGTATCGAATGACCCTTGTTTCACATTCTACTTACCCAGATACTGTATTCGAATGAACCTTGTTTACATCTCTATCCCAGATACTTATCTCGGTATATGACTTGATTCACATTCTACTTACCCTGATACTAGTATCGAAATGACCTTGTTACATTCTTACTTACCCTGATACTGTATTTGAATGACCTTGTTCAACATTTACTTACCCAGATACTGTATACGAATGACCTTGTTACATTCTACTTACCTGATACTGTATCGAATGACCTTGTTCACATTCTACTTACCCAG
Source organism: Argopecten irradians (assembly GCF_041381155.1). Lineage (NCBI taxonomy): Eukaryota > Metazoa > Mollusca > Bivalvia > Pectinida > Pectinidae > Argopecten > Argopecten irradians. The sequence continues at coordinate 6,940,516 of NC_091140.1, read as the reverse complement.
ATACTGTATCGAATGACCTTGTTCACATTCTACTTACCCAGATACTGTATCGAATGACCTTGTTCACATTCTACTTACCCAGATACTGTATCGAATGACCTTGTTTACATTCTACTTACCCAGATACTGTATCAAATGACCTTGTTTACATTCTACTTACCCAGATACTGTATCGAATGACCTTGTTTCACATTCTATATTACCCAGATACTTGTATCGAATGACCTTGTTTAACATTCTACCCAGTTACTGTCTCCAAAAGACCTTGTACCATTTTATTACCCTGATATGGTATCGAATGACCTTGTTTACCATTCTACTTACCCAGACTACTGTATCGATCTGACCCTTGTTTACTGTTCACACTGACTTACCCAGATACTGTATCGAATGACCTTGTTTACATTCAGGTATACTTACCCTGATACTGTATCGAATGACCTTGTTCACATTTTAACATTCTACTTACCTGATACTGTATCGAATGACCTTGTTCACATTCTACTTACCCAGATACTGTATACGAATGACCTTGTTTACATTCTCTTACCCAGATACTGTATCGAATGACCTTGTTATACATTTCTACTTACCCAGTACTGTATCAAATGTACCTTGTTTACATTCTACTTACCAAGATACTGTTCTATCAATTATACTTGTGATCACATTCTACTTACCCAGATACTGTATCGAATGACCTTGTTAACATTCTACTTACCCGATTTTGTATCGAATGACCGTGTTCACATTCTACTTACCCAGATACTGTATTGAATGACCTTGTTCACATTCTACTTACCCTGATACTGTATCGATGACCTTGTTTAACATTCTTCTTTCCCAGATACTGTATCGAACGACATTGTTCACATTATATACTTAACCAGATACTGTATCGGAATGACCTTGTTCACATTTTTACTTACCAGGATACTGTATGCGATTGACCTTGTTTTTTACATTCTACTTACCCAGTACTGTATCGAATGCCATGACCTTGGTCACATTCGCCAGATATACTTACCCCTTGATACGCTGTATCGAATGGACCTTGTTAACATTTCTACTTACCCCTAGATACTGTATTGAATGACTTTGGTTTATATTCTACTTACCCCATGATACTGATCGAATGACCTTGTTTATATTCGAATGATACTCGTAACCCCGTATGACCTTGTTTACATTCTACTTACCCTGATACTGTATCGAATGACCTTGTTTCGACATTCTACTTACTTTCCCAGATACTGTATCGAATGACCTTAGTTCACATTCTACTTACCCCAGATTAACTGTATCGAATGACCTTGTTAACATTCTGCTACTTTACCCAGATTACTGTATCGAATGACCTTGTTCTTACATTCTACTTACTAGATACTGTATCGAATGACCTTGTTTACATTTACATACTACCCAGATACTGTATCGAATGACCTTGTTCACATTCTACTTACCCAGATACTGTATCGAAATGAACCTTGTTCACATTCTACTTACCCAGATACTGTATCGAATGACCTTGTTCACATTCTACTTACCCAGATTTACTGTATCCAGAATGACCTTGTTCACCATTCTACTTACCCTGATACTGTATCAAATGACCTTGTTCACATTCTACTTACCCAGATACTGTATCGAATGACCTTGTTCACATTCTACTTACCCTGATACTGTATCGAATGACCTTGTTAACATTCTACTTACCCCTGATACTGTATCGAATGACCTTGTTCTCATTCTACTTACCTACTGATACTGTATCGAATGACCTTGTTCACATTCTACTTACTCAAGATACTGTATCGTAATGACCTTGTTCACATTCTTCTTACTCTGATACTGTATCGAATGACCTTGTTTTACATTCTACTTACCCTGATACTGTATCGAATGACCTTGTTAACATTCTACTTACCTAGATACTGTATCGAATGACCTTGTTACACATTCTACTTACCCAAGATACTGTATCATTCGAATGACCTTGTTAACATTTCTACTTACCCAGAGATACTGTATCGAATGACCTTGTTTACATTATACTTTCACTCAGATACTGTATCGAATGACCTTGTTAACATTCTACTTACCCAGATTACTGTATCGAATGACCTTGTTTTTAACATTCTATCTTACCCAGATACTGTATCGAATGACCTTGTTAACATTCTACTTACCCAGATACTGTATCGAATGACCTTGTTTACATTCTACTTACCCAGATACTGTATCGAATGACCTTGTTAACATTCTACTTACCCTGATACTGTATCGAATGACCTTGTTAACATTCTCGAATTTCTACTTACTTACCCAGATGGACTGTATCGAATGACCTTGTTAACATTCTACTTACCCAGATACTGTATCGAATGACCTTGTTAACATTCTACTTACCCAGATACTGTATCGAATGACCTTGTTAACATTCTACTTACCCAGATACTGTATCGAATGACCTTGTTAACATTCTACTTACCCAGATACTGTATCGAATGACCTTGTTCACATTCTACTTACCCAGATACTGTATCGAATGACCTTGTTAACATTCTACTTACCCAGATACTGTATCGAATGACCTTGTTAACATTCTACTTACCCAGATACTGTATCGAATGACCTTGTTTACATTCTAATTACCCAGATACTGTATCGAATGGACCTTGTTCACATTCTACTTACCACCAGATACTGTATCGATATGACCTTGTTTACATTCTACTTACCCAGATACTGTATCGAATGACCTTGTTTCACATTCTACTTACCCAGATACTGTATCGAACTGACCTTGTTTACACATTTCTACTTACCATAGATACTGTATCGAATGACCTTGTTCACATTCTACTTACCTCAGATACTGTATCGAATGACCTTGTTTACATTCTACTTACCCAGATTACTGTAATCGAATGACCTTGTTCACATTCTACTTACCGCAGTTACTGTTATCGAATGACCTTGTTTATATCTCTACTTACCCAGATACATGTATCGAATGACCTTGTTCAACATTTCTACTTACCCAGATGTTGACTGTATCGAATGACCTATGTTCTACATTCTACTTAACCCTAGATACTGTATCGAATACGACATTCGTTAAATGACTATTTCCCAGTTACTGTTCGAATGACCTTGTTCCACATTTCTACTTACCCAGATACTGTATCGAATGACCTTGTTTTAACATTCTACTTACCTTGATACGGTATCGAATGACCTTGTTCACATTCTACTTAACCCAGATTCTGTATCGGGAAAGACCTTGTTCACATTCTACTTACCCAGATACCTGAGTATCGAATGACCTTGTTAACATTCTACTTACCCTGATTACTGTATCGAATGACCTTGTTAACATTCTACTTACCCGGATACTGTATCGAATGACCTTTTTAACATTCTACTTACCTACTGATACTGTATTGAATGAACCTTGTTTCACTTTCTACTTTACCTAGGATACTGTACTTGGACTTGTTAACCATTCTACTTACCCAGATACTGTATCGACGAATGACCTTGTTTAACCCTGACATTTCTACTTACCCTGATACTGTATCGATTGTCCTTGTTTACATTACTACTTGAATGATACTGTATCGAATACTGTACCTTGTTACATTCTACTTACCTAGATACTGTATCGAATGACCTTGTTCATTTCTACTTACCTGATACTGTATCGAATGAACTTACTTGTACTTACCCTGAATACTGTATCAAATGTGGTTCACATTCTTATACTTACCCTGATACTGTATCGAATGACCTTGTTAACATTCTACTTACCCAGATACTGTATCGAATGTGACCTTGTTTTAACATTCTAATTCACCCAGATGATACTGTATCGATGACTTGTTAACATTCTACTTTACCATAGATCTACTGTATCGAATGACCTTGTTTACATTCTACTTACCCAGATACTGTATCGAATGACCTTGTTCACATTCTACTTTACCCAGATACTGTATCGAATGACCTTGTTCACATTCTACTTACCCAGATACTGTATCGAATGACCTTGTTTAACATTCTACTTACCCAGATACTGTATCGAATGACCTTGTTTACATTCTAACTTACCCAGATACTGTATCGAATGACCTTGTTACATTCTACTTACCCAGATACTGTATCGAAATGACCTTGTTTACATTCTACTTACCCTAGATACTGTATCGAATGACCTTGTTTACATTCTACTTACCCAGATACTGTATCGAATGACCTTGTTAACATTCTACTTACCCAGATACTGTATCGAATGACCTTGTTTCACATTCTACTTACCCAGATACTGTATCGAATGACCTTGTTTACATTCTACTTACCCAGATAACTGTATCGAATGACCTTGTTTACATTCTACTTACCCAGATACTGTATCGAATGACCTTGTTCACATTCTACTTACCCAGATACTGTATCGAATGACCTTGTTTACATTCTACTTACCCAGATACTGTATCGAATGACCTTGTTCACATTCTACTTACCCAGATACTGTATCGAATGACCTTGTTCACATTCTACTTACCCAGATACTGTATCGAATGACCTTGTTTACATTCTACTTACCCAGATACTGTATCGAATGACCTTGTTCACATTCTACTTACCCAGATACTGTATCGAATGACCTTGTTTACATTCTACATTACTACTTAACATTCTACTTACCCAGATACTGTATCGAATGACCTTGTTAACATTCTACTTACCTCAGATACTGTATCGAATGACCTTGTTAACATTCTACTTACCCAGATACTGTATCGAATGACCTTGTTAACATTCTACTTACCCAGATACTGTATCGAATGACCTTGTTTAACATTCTACTTACCCAGATACTGTATCGAATGACCTTGTTCACATTCTACTTACCCAGATACTGTATCGAATGACCTTGTTAACATTCTACTTACCCAGATACTGTATCGAAATGACCTTGTTAACATTCTACTTACCCAGATACTGTATCGAATGACCTTGTTCACATTCTCTTACCCAGATACTGTATCGAATGACCTTGTTAACATTGTTTACTGTACGAATTTGTTACATTTACTTACTTACTCAGATACTGTATCGAATGACCTTGTTTACATTCTACTTACTCAGATACTGTATCGAATGACCTTGTTTACATTCTACTTACCCAGATACTGTATACTGTATCGAATGACCTTGTTTACATTCTACTTACCCAGATACTGTATCGAATGACCTTGTTCACATTCTACTTACCCAGATACTGTATCGAAATGACCTTGTTTACATTCTACTTACTCAGATACTGTATCGAATGACCTTGTTTTAACATTCTACTTACCCAGATACTGTATCGAATGACCTTGTTTACATTCTACTTACTCAGATACTGTATCGAATGACCTTGTTCACATTCTACTTTACCCAGATACTGTATCGAATGACCTTGTTACATTCTACTTACCCAGATACTGTATCGAATGACCTTGTTTACATTCTACTTACCCAGATACTGTATCGAATGACCTTGTTTACATTCTACTTACCCAGATACTGTATCGAATGACCTTGTTCACATTCTACTTACCCAGATACTGTATCGAATGACCTTGTTCACATTCTACTTACCCAGATACTGTATCGAATGACCTTGTTCACATTCTACTTACCCAGATACTGTATCGAATGACCTTGTTTACAACATTCTACTTACCCTGATACTGTATCGAATGACCTTGTTAACATTCTACTTACCCAGATACTGTATCGAATGACCTTGTTTACATTCTACTTACCCAGATACTGTATCGAATGACCTTGTTTACATTCTACTTACCCAGATACTGTATCGAATGACCTTGTTTACATTCTACTTACCCAGATACTGTATCGAATGACCTTGTTAACATTCTACTTACCCAGATACTGTATCGAATGACCTTGTTTACATTCTACTTACCCAGATACTGTATCGAATGACCTTGTTTACATTCTACTTATCCCAGATACTGTATCGAAATGACCTTGTTCACATTCTACTTACCCAGATACTGTATCGAATGGACCTTGTTTACATTCTACTTACCCAGATACTGTATCGAATGACCTTGTTCACATTCTACTTACCCAGATACTGTATCGAATGACCTTGTTCACATTCTACTTACCCAGATACTGTATCGAATGACCTTGTTTACATTCTACTTACCCAGATACTGTATCGAATGACCTTGTTTACATTCTACTTACCCAGATACTGTATCGAATGACCTTGTTAACATTCTACTTACCCTGATACTGTATCGAATGACCTTGTTAACATTCTACTTACCCAGATACTGTATCGAATGACCTTGTTAACATTCTACTTACCCAGATACTGTATCGAATGACCTTGTTAACATTCTACTTACCCAGATACTGTATCGAATGACCTTGTTTACACATTCTACTTACCCAGATACTGTATCGAATGACCTTGTTAACATTCTACTTACCCTGATACTGTATCGAATGACCTTGTTAACATTCTACTACCCAGATACTGTATCGAATGACCTTGTTTACATTCTACTTACCCAGATACTGTATCGAATGACCTTGTTTACATTCTACTTACCCAGATACTGTATCGAATGACCTTGTTAACATTCTACTTACCCAGATACTGTATCGAATGACCTTGTTAACATTCTACTTACCTAGATACTGTATCGAATGACCTTGTTAACATTCTACTTACCTAGATACTGTATCGAATGACCTTGTTAACATTCTACTTACCCAGATACTGTATCGAATGACCTTGTTAACATTCTACTTACCCAGATACTGTATCAAATGACCTTGTTAACATTCTACTTACCCAGATACTGTATCAAATGACCTTGTTAACATTCTACTTACCCCCAGATACTGTATCAAATGACCTTGTTAACATTCTACTTACCCAGATACTGTATCGAATGACCTTGTTCACATTCTACTTACCCAGATACTGTATCGAATGACCTTGTTAACATTCTACTTACCCAGATACTGTATCGAATGACCTTGTTCACATTCTACTTACCCTGATACTGTATCGAATGACCTTGTTTACATTCTACTTACCCAGATACTGTATCGAATGACCTTGTTTACATTCTACTTACCCAGATACTGTATCGAATGACCTTGTTTACATTCTACTTACCCAGATACTGTATCGAATGACCTTGTTTACATTCTACTTACCCAGATACTGTATCGAATGACCTTGTTTACATTCTACTTACCCAGATACTGTATCGAATGACCTTGTTTACATTCTACTTACCCAGATACTGTATCGAATGACCTTGTTCACATTCTACTTACCCAGATACTGTATCGAATGACCTTGTTCACATTCTACTTACCCAGATACTGTATAAGACCTTGTTACATTCTACTTACCCATACTGTATCGAATGACCTTGTTTAACATTCTACTTACCCAGATACTGTATCGAATGACCTTGTTAACATTCTACTTACCCAGATACTGTATCGAATGACCTTGTTTACATTCTACTTACCCAGATACTGTATCAAATGACCTTGTTAACATTCTACTTATACCCAGATACTGTATCGAATGACCTTGTTCACATTCTACTTATACCCAGATACTGTATCGAATGACCTTGTTTACATTCTACTTACCCAGATACTGTATCGAATGACCTTGTTTACATTCTACTTACCCAGATACTGTATCGAATGACCTTGTTAACATTCTACTTACCCAGATACTGTATCAAATGACCTTGTTAACATTCTACTTACCCAGATACTGTATCGAATGACCTTGTTAACATTCTACTTACCCAGATACTGTATCAAATGACCTTGTTTACATTCTACTTACCCAGATACTGTATCGAATGACCTTGTTTACATTCTACTTACCCAGATACTGTATCAAATAACCTTGTTTACATTCTACTTACCCAGATACTGTATCGAATGACCGTGTGTCATTTATAATCTTCTTATCCTGTTGTAACAATTTTGTCTGTCTCTTTATCTCATAGTCTACCAACAAACACATAACAAAATATCACTGAATGACTATCATCAAAAACAACAAGTTATCATTGAGAGTCTATCAACAAAAACAACAAGTTATCATTGAGAGTCTATCAACAAAAACAACAAGTTATCATTGAGAGTCTATCAACAAAAACAACAATTCATTATTGAGAGTCTATCATCAAACACTAAAAGTTATCATTGAGAGTCTATCATCAAACACAACAAGTTATCATTGAGAGTCTATCATCAAACACAACAAGTTATCATTGAGAGTCTATCAACAAACACAACAAGTTATCATTGAGAGTCTATCATCAAACACAACAAGTTATCATTGAGAGTCTCTCAACAAATACAATAAATTATCATTGCAATTCTATCATCAAACACTACAAGTAATCATTGAGAGTATATCAACAAACACAACAAGTTATCATTGAGAGTCTATCATCAAATACAACAAGTTATCATTGAGAGTCTATCATCAAACACAACAAGTTATCATTGAGAGTCTATCAACAAACACAACAAGTTATCATTGAGAGTCTATCATCAAACACAACAAGTTATCATTGAGAGTCTATCATCAAACACAACAAGTTATCATTGAGAGTCTATCAACAAACACAACAAATGATCATTGAGAGTCTATCAACAAATACAACAAATTATCATTGAGAGTCTATCAACAAACACAACAAATTATCATTGAGAGTCTATCAACAAACACAACAAATTATCATTGAGAGTCTATCAACAAACACAACAAATTATCATTGAGAGTCTATCAACAAAACACAACAAGTTGTCATTGAGAGTCTATCAACAAACACAACAAATTATCATTGAGAGTCTATCAACAAACACAACAAATTATCATTGAGAGTCTATCAACAAACACAACAAGTTGTCATTGAGAGTCTATCAACAAACACAACAAATTATCATTGAGAGTCTATCAACAAACACAACAAATTATCATTGAGAGTCTATCAACAAACACAACAAGTTGTCATTGAGAGTCTATCAACAAACACAACAAATTATCATTGAGAGTCTATCAACAAACACAACAAATTATCATTGAGAGTCTATCAACAAACACAACAAGTTGTCATTGAGAGTCTATCAACAAACACAACAAATTATCATTGAGAGTCTATCAACAAACACAACAAATTATCATTGAGAGTCTATCAACAAACACAACAAATTATCATTGAGAGTCTATCAACATTCAACAAATACAATAAATTATCATTGAGAGTCTCTCAACAAACACAACAAGTTGTCATTGAGAGTCTATCAACAAACACAACAAGTTATCATTTAGAGTCTCTCAACAAATACAATAAATTGTCATTGAGAGTCTTTCAACAAACACAACAAGTTATCATTTAGAGTCTATCAACAAATACAATAAATTGTCATTTTGAGTCTATCAACATTCAACAAATACAATAAATTATCATTGAGAGTCTCTCAACAAACACAACAAGTTGTCATTGAGATTCTATCAACAAACAACAAATTATCATTGAGATTCTATCAACAAACACAACAAGTTATCATTGAGAGTCTATCATCAAACACAACAAGTTATCATTGAGATTCTATCAACAAAACACAACAAATTATCATTGAGAGTCTCTCAACAAACAAAACAAGTTGTCATTGAGAGTCTATCAACAAACACAACAAGTTATCATTTAGAGTCTCTCAACAAATACAATAAATTTCATTGAGAGTCTATCAACAAACACAACAAGTTATCATTGAGAGTCTCTCAACAAATACAATAAATTATCATTGAGAGCCTATAATCAAACACACAACAATCTATCATTGACAGTCTGTCATCAAACACAATAAGTTTTTCTTGGATAATAACTTTAAATTTTGTAAGTGAAATAAGTTCATTGTTGACTACATAATTGGAGAGAGTATCTTTAAAAGTATTTGGTCTTTCATACATGTAATAGTATCTAGACATAAATTTCTTTCTATTGGATACTAATTGATCATCAGTACAGTTAAATAAATCATGGAACTCATCCAATTTCTTTTAATTTACACATGCTACAAAATCGTTGTTCTCTGGGTATATTAATCCATCTGCCACATTTACAATAGGTCTTCGCCAGATGTAGAGGAAGACCAATCAAATAGTTTTCAAAAATCAAATCATGCTTATAAATTCTATAATTGGTATCTTTCGGAACTATTTTTCCAACTACTGTCTACATATAAAATTACTGTTGAGGGCATGGAAAATTATTTTTTTCAAACAATGTGAACTAGTGAATTCCCTGCTCTCGAAAATATGAACAAGATTACATTCTTCAAAAATACTTTTAACACATTTTAACCACTGTGTATTATAATTATTAGTATAAACACTATAAAAATACCGACCTGCTTTTAGGTTTAATTTATACGGTGATTTATCAACTCGTGGAAGTAAGTACCTGAGGCTGAAGGCCGAGGGTTATATCGCCTTTGGAGGGTTGATAAATCACCATATCCACCTGAAAACCAGTGATTTATCAACTCGAGGAAGTAAGTACCTGAGGCTGAAGGCCGAGGGTTATATCGCTTTGGAGGGTTGATAAATCACCATATCCACCTGAAAAACGGTGATTTAACCGGTGATTATCAAACTCGGGATATTGAGTAGCCCCTTTGGAGGGTTGATAAATCTCCCCCGATACTCAATGTACATGTATTTCCTCTTCTCCCCTCTCCCCGATACTCCTGTTGAATAATTTCGAAGAGAAAACTGAAGGCTGATAATATTAATAAAATACATAAAACACCACATAATACAGTATATTTTACTTAATATTATTTGAACCTTCAACCCTGTGTTTAGTAGACAGGGATATCTCAACCCTCGGGATAAAACTTGGTAAGCCTCGTGCTATAAACTTTAAAAATGTTACCCTCAGGTTAAGATATCCCTGTCTACTAAACACAGTGGTGAGAGATTCTATTATTCTCGCACCTCGGACAGGGAAATCTCACATGATACCCAGTGCTAGATTTTTCTATCTCGTCCGATCTCTCTGGTACCTTTACGCGATTTTTGGCGGAATTTTACGCCATTCATGTAACAGTCCGCTCATGTGACGTCATACTCTCGAATCGGTGACGTCACATGCTTCAGAAAATTAATATTATTAGAAATATGTACATTTATTCATTTATCATGCATTGTTTGGTTGTTGTTTTTAATTATAAAAAACAGTAGTTACCAACTGATCATCGTTTTTCTTTGAGATAACCGAACTATAGTTTTACACGGAATGACTAAATTCGAAGTGCAGATGAAATGATCAATCGGCTTTGAACTAGGAGGCCCACGACGGGATAATTTTACACTTGGAAAACGTATATAGATGGGTTTTATTACATCTTTGAGGTGCGAGAAAAAAAGTCTACTACCTGTAAGTGACCGAGATTGGTTATCTCAGTGTCAGGCTAAGATTTTGTAACATCTCAACCTCGGCTAACGCCTCGGTTGGGATTATGTTACAAAATCTTAGCCCTCGACTGAGATAACCTGATCTCGATCACTTACTGGTAACAGATTTTATTAATCTAATCACAGATTGTGTAATGAAATCAAACAGAACCCAGAAAATGAGATGAATCTTATGTTGTTACTGTTAATATTTGACCAGTATACTTACCAATGGCGTTCTTCACACTTTTGATACTATTGAGGTTTTTGACTTCTACTCGTGTTCCCAGAGGTTCTTCTGGCCGATGAACTGAGATGTTGGCATCGACTCGAAAGGATCCCTCTGTATTGTATACAACACCAAATCAAACCATTGCTCACATCTTCTTGATATAATATTTATACCCTGTATATCCAACACAAAACACATAGCGTCACTGCTTACATTATCTACATTTTGTACTTAACTATTCACCACCACATAGCTCAAAATATCCTCTAACTTTTGTTTGATGTTGAAGTGAAATCAATTTAAAGATGTTGCAATCTTATGGAATATTCTGCAAAAAGTTTCTAAATGGTTACCACTTGACTTTACTGACAGCCTAGATGTATTTTTGAGGTATAATAATCTACATTGATGATCCTAACCATTTGACCCTTAAATAGTTTTTCAGTTGAAAGTTATATATAATTACCACAGTTGAACTTTACTCACATTATACATTAAACTTACCTTCCATTTTACAGTTACATGTTGATATAGTGGTCAGAACTCCAATCAGTTCATGTAGAAAAGACACAGCTTCAATACCAGAACTCATATCAGGGGAGGTAATTATCTCCATCAGTCCTACACCTGTAAAACAGGATACATGCAGGAGCACTGACACACTGACAACTACATGTTTACAGACGTAAAACATAGAGTGTACATTGTACATCGGTCTGTCACACAAATTTACATAGGAATAACTAAAGTACATTGTACATCAGTCTGTCACACAAATTTACATGGGAATAACTAAAGTACATTGTACATCAGTCTGTCACACAAATTTACATAGGAATAACTAAAGTACATTGTACATCAGTCTGTCACACAAATTTACATAGGAATAACTAAAGTACATTGTACATCGGTCTGTCACACAAATTTACATGTTTAATAACTAAAGTACATTGTACATCAGTCAGTCACACAAATTTACATAGGAATAACTAAAGTACATTGTACATCAGTCAGTCACACAAATTTACATAGGAATAAACTAAAGTACATTGTACATCGGTCTGTCACAACAAATTTACATAGGAATAACTAAAGTACATTGTACATCAGTCTGTCACACAAATTTACATAGGAATAACTAAAGTACATTGTACATCGGTCTGTCACACACAACTAAAATGTTTAATAATTATGGAGTATATTCAGTGTACAATGTTCAGTCATATGTCACATAACTGTTATATTAATATAGCATAAGCTATTGAAAAATCTAACAAATACATATTGTACTTATGCATGTAGAACTTCAATGTAAAACAAGAATTATTATCTTTTTAGCAGAAGCACACTATACTCTTAAACTAAAACTTCCTAGGTTGATATCTACAAGACTGTTGATCAGCCTACTAACCTGTATATTTGAGATCTACATGTATAAGTCTCTGTTGATCAGCCTATACTTACCTGCACAGTTGAGATCTATAAGACTCTGTTAATCGTCCCCCTAACCTGTACATTTGAGATCTATAAGACTCTGTTGATCTGTCTACTTTCCTGCTCGGTTGAGATCTATAAGACTCTGTTGATAGGCCCCTTACCTGTACATTTGAGATCTATAAGACTCTGTTGATCAGCCTACTTACCTGTACATTTGAGATGTATAAGACTCTGTTGATCGGCCCCTAACTGTACATTTGAGATCTATAAGACTCTGTTGATCAGCCTACTTACCTGTACATTTGAGATCTATAAGACTCTGTTGATCAGCCCCTAACTGTACATTTGAGATCTATAAGTCTCTGTTGATCAGCCTACTTACCTGTACATTTGAGATCTATAAGACTCTGTTGATCGGCCTACTAACCTGTACATTTGAGATCTATAAGACTCTGTTGATCGGCCCCTAACTGTACATTTGAGATCTATAAGTCTCTGTTGATCAGCCTACTAACCTGTACATTTGAGATATATAAGACTCTGTTGATAGGCCTACTAACCTGTACATTTGAGATCTATAAGACTCTGTTAATCGGCACCCTTAGCTGTTCATTTGAGATCTATAAGACTCTGTTGATCAGCCTACTTACCTGTACATTTGAGATCTATAAGACTGTTGATCAGCCTACTAACCTATACATTTGAGATATATAAGACTCTGTTGATAGGCCTACTAACCTGTACATTTGAGATCTATAAGACTCTGTTAATTGGCCCCCTTAGCTGTTCATTTGAGATCTATAAGACTCTGTTTATCAGCCTACTTACCTGTACATTTAGAGATCTATAAGACTCTGTTATCAGCCTACTTACCTGTACATTTGAGATCTATAAGACTCTGTTGATCAGCCTACTTACCTGTACATTTGAGATCTATAAGACTATGTTGATCGCCCCTAACTGTACATTTGAGATCTATAAGTTCTGTTGATCAGCCTACTTACCTGTACATTTGAGATCTATAAGACTCTGTGGATCGGCCCCCTAACTGTACATTTGAGATCTATAAGTCTCTGTTGATCGGCCCCTAACTGTACATTTGAGATCTATAAGACTGACTCTGTTGTTGAATCCTATAGCTCTACTCGCCTACTTACCTGTACATTTGGATCTATAAGACTCTGTTGATCAGCCTACTTACCTGTACATTTGAGATCTATAAGACTCTGTTGATCGGCCCCTAACTGTACATTTGAGATCTATAAGTCTCTGTTGATCAGCCTACTAACCTGTACATCTGAGATATATAAGACTCTGTTGATAGGCCTACTAACCTGTACATTTGAGATCTATAAGACTCTGTTAATCGGCACCCTTAGCTGTTCATTTGAGATCTATAAGACTCTGTTGATCAGCCTACTTACCTGTACATTTGAGATCTATAAGACTGTTGATCAGCCTACTAACCTATACATTTGAGATATATAAGACTCTGTTGATCGGCCTACTAACCTGTACATTTGAGATCTATAAGACTCTGTTAATTGGCCCCCTTAGCTGTTCATTTGAGATCTATAAGACTCTGTTGATCAGCCTACTTACCTGTACATTTGAGATCTATAAGACTCTGTTGATCGGCCCCTAACTGTACATTTGAGATCTATAAGACTCTGTTAATCCGCCTACTTACCTGTACATTTGAGATCTATAAGACTCTGTTGATCGCCCCTAACTGTACATTTGAGATCTATAAGACTCTGTTGATCAGCCTACTTACCTGTACATTTGAGATCTATAAGACTCTGTTGATCGGCCCCTAACTGTACATTTGAGATCTATAAGACTCTGTTAATCGGCACCCTTAGCTGTTCATTTGAGATCTATAAGGCTCTGTTGATCAGCCTACTTACCTGTACATTTGAGATCTATAAGACTCTGTTGATCGGCCCCTAACTGTAGATTTGAGATCTATAAGACTCTGTTAATCAGCCTACTTACCTGTACATTTGGATCTATAAGACTCTGTTGATCAGCCTACTAACCTGTACATTTGAGATCTATAAGACTCTGCTGATCAGCCTACTAACCTGTATATTTGAGATCTATAAGACTCTGTTAATCGGCCCCCTTAGCTGTTCATTTGAGATCTGTAAGACTCTGTTGATAGGCCTACCTACCTGTACATTTGAGATATATAATACTCTGTTAATCGGCCCCCTTAGCTGTTCATTTGAGATCTACAAGACTCTGTTGATCGGCCTACTAACCTGTATATTTGAGATTTATAAGATTCTGTTGATCAGCCTACTTACCTGTACATTTGAGATCTATAAGACTCTGTTAATCGTCCCCTTAACCTGTACATTTGAGATCTATAAGATTCTGTTAATCTGTTTACTTTCCTGCACGGTTGAGATCTATAAGACTCTGTTGATCAGCCTACTTACCTGTACATTTGAGATCTATAAGATTCTGTTGATCTGTTTACTTTCCTGCACGGTTGAGATCTATAAGACTCTGTTGATCGGCCTACTTACCTGTACATTTGAGATCTATAAGGTTCTGTTGATCTGTTTACTTTCCTGCACGGTTGAGATCTATAAGACTATGTTGATCAGCCTACTTACCTGTATATTTGAGTTCTATAAGACTCTGTTAGTCGGCCCCTTACCTGCTCGTTTGAGTTCTATAAGACTGTTCGTCTGCCCCCTTACCTGCTCGGCTGAGATCTATAAGACTGTTGATCAGACACCTAACCTGTACATTTGAGATCTATGAGACTCTGTTGATCGGACCCCTAACCTGTACATTTGAGATCTATAAGACTCTGTTGATCTGACTACTTTCCTGCTCGGTTGAGTTCTATAAGACTGTTCGTCTGCCCCCTTACCTGCTCGGTTGACTTCTATAAGACTGTTGATCAGCCCCCTTACCTGCTCAGTTGAGATCTATAAGACTCTGTTGATCAGCCTCCTTACCTGTTCGATTGAGATCTATAAGACTCTGTTGATCTGCCTACTTACCTGTTAGGTTGAGATCTATAAGACTTTGTTGATCTGCCTACTTACCTGCTCGGTTGACATCTAAAAGACTTTGTTATACCCCTATGAAATAGTTCCTATATAAACTCTATTGCCAAAAATGCCAATATATGAACTGTTCCGTCGAGCGGTCCAAAAAACTGTTAAAATCGACTGTTAAAATGTGCTGTTGGACCGGAGTGACGACACACCTACAATTCGTGACGTCAATGCATTTTTTGAGTCAATGGGTATAACAAAACAGTTATCGACTGGGTTTTCGGGCAACAGATGATTTGTTGGACCCTCACACAAACTGTTGCCCTTGGCCTTCGGCCTCGGGCAACAGTTTGTCTTCGGGTTCAACAAATCATCTGTTGCCCTCAACCCCTGTCAACAACTGTATACTGTTTCCTGTCATCAGCCCCCTTACCTGCTCGGTTGAGATCTATAAGACTGTTCATCGGCCCCCTTACCCACTCGGTTGAAATCTATAAGACTGTTCATCGGCCCCTAACCTGCTCCGTTGAGTTCTATAAGACTCTGTTGATCGGCCCCTAACCTGCTCGGTTGACTTCTATAAGACTCTGTTCATCGGCCCCCTTACCTGCTCGGTTGAGGCCTATAAGACTCTGTCGATCAGCCTACTTACCTGCTCGGTTGAGATCTATAAGACTCTGTTGATCAGCCCCCTTACCTGCTCGGTTGAGATCTATAAGACTCTGTTGATCAGCCCCCTTACCTGCTCGGTTGAGTTCTATAAGACTCTGTTGATCAGCCCCCTTACCTGCTCGGTTGAGATCTATAAGACTCTGTTGATCAGCTTCATTATGTATACTTTTGCCACTGTCCTGCTCTAACTGAATCTGTTCCAGACCGACTGTGATGTGGTTTAAAGGACGCTTTGGTGAGACGTCTTCTGTTAGAACTGGACACCTCAGTGACCCCCCATTGGCTAGAGGCTGTCTCAGTTGTGTTATCTGGTAGCCAGCCTTACGATTAAGAAACATGAAACTTTTCATCACTATCTCTGTATCATCTAACTTTTTGTAAATTTCATAAAGCAAAAAAAGACATAGGAACATAAAATGAGCATCAAAACTTTTATATCAAATAGCTGTTAACAAGAGATCCAAGAGGGATCTCGGCGCCCACCAAAGTATGATCTACGTCTGATAATGGAAAGAGGGATCTTTTCTCTGCTTTTCAAACTTTTTCAAACATACAACATATATGAAATATGAAACAGATCACTTCATTACTTTTTTAGAAATAGCAGTAACAAACTTCAACTATCAAAATCCAAGATGGCTACCTGTCGGCCATCTTGTTGACTGATCGGTCCTAAAATGCAATATGCACAATTAAGGTCCTAGGGGAACATACATATATAATTTGAGAGAGATCGCTTCAGTTATTTCTGAGAAATAG
The DNA here is from genome assembly GCF_041381155.1 of Argopecten irradians. NCBI lineage: Eukaryota > Metazoa > Mollusca > Bivalvia > Pectinida > Pectinidae > Argopecten > Argopecten irradians. Next base: position 6,922,851 of record NC_091140.1, on the reverse strand, counting down.
CGGTAACAAACTTTAACTATCAAAATCCAAGATGGCTGCCTGGCGGCCATCTTGTTGACCAATCAGTCCCAAAATGCAATATGCACAACTAGGGCCCTAGGGGAACCTTCATATGAAATTTGAGAGAGACCCTTTCAGTTATTTCTGGGAAATAGCGATAACAAACTTTAACTATCAAGATACAAGATGACGCCTGGGGGCCATCATGTTGACCGATCCGTCCCAAAATGCAATATGCACAACTAGGGCCCTAGGAGAACCTACATATACAATTTGAAAGAGATCCCTTCAATACTTTCTGAGAAATAGCTGTAACAAACTTTAACTATCAAAATCCAAGATGGCTGCCTGGCAGCCATCTTGTTGACCGATCTGTCCCAAAATGCAATATGCACAACTAGGGCCCTAGAGGAACCTACATATGAAATTTGAGAAAGATCCCTTCAGCCCTTTCTGTGAAATAGCGGTAACAAGAAATGTTAACGGACGGAATCAGATGGTGGGCTAAAAATAGATTCTTTTATAATTTAGAAAGTGCATATTCCTAACTTGTAAATATATAGCTGTATAATTTGGTGTGAACTTATTTGTAAAATCTGAGAAGTCTTTATTTTGGAATCATATATTTTGAAAAGGTATCCTGATAAAGAAACAGACAGTCAATTGGAAAATAGACATACAAAGATTCATACTCACTGGCAGATCTGCATAGAAATAATGTTTACGGTCAAACTTTGATACTTTGTTTACGTTACAGTCAAGGGCAAGAGCAGTTTGAACCCCAGCTTCAACACATCTCCTGTTGATTGCCTACACAAAAAAAAAGAAATACTGGTCATCCATACTTCATTAACGGTCATATTACAAATAGACACCAAAAATGAAGTAAAAACAACTGCTTTTGAAAGATCATGTTTTGTTCCCTTAAATCTTGTTAGTGCATTTAAAAAAAAAATGGTTTTAAATATAACAGCATATTTAAAGAAACTAATCAGCCTTATTTTAAAATAGCACAAACATTGTACATTTTACAAATATACTCCTATAACTTGTAGGTAGTTTTTATAATTAATAAGCACTTATAGTGCTAGCATTGAATGATTAATACATTTTAAAAAATGTTACATACAAAATTTTAAGCAAAACTACATGTATCATTATGTATTCTTTACACATTAACTTACAGGGAGTGTTCCTGGGATGTATGATCTATATATAAACTTACAGGGAGTGTCCCTGGGATGTATTCTTTACACATAAACTTACAGGAGGTGTCCCCATGATGTATTATTTACACTTAAACTTACAGGGAGTGTTCCTGGGATGTATTATTTATACATAAACTTACAGGGAGTGTTCCTGGGATGTATTATTTATACATAAACTTACAGGGAGTGTCCCTGGGATGTATTCTTTATACATAAACTTACAGGGAGTGTTCCTGGGATGTATTATTTATACATAAACTTACAGGGAGTGTCCCTGGGATGTATTCTTTATACATAAACTTACAGGGAGTGTCCCCATGATGTATTATTTATACATAAACTTACAGGGAGTGTCCCCATGATGTATTATTTATACATAAACTTACAGGGAGTGTCCCTGGGATGTATTCTTTATACATAAACTTACAGGGAGTGTCCCTGGGATGTATTCTTTACACATAAACTTACAGGGAGTGTCCCCATGATGTATTATTTATACATAAACTTACAGGGAGTGTTCCTGGGATGTATTATTTATACATAAACTTACAGGGAGTGTTCCTGGGATGTATGATTTATACATAAACTTACAGGGAGTGTCCCTGGGATGTATTATTTATACATAAACTTACAGGGAGTGTCCCTGGGATGTATTCTTTATACATAAACTTACAGGGAGTGTTCCTGTGATGTATTCTTTACACATAAACTTACAGGGAGTGTCCCCATGATGTATTATCTATACATAAACTTACAGGGAGTGTTCCTGGGATGTATTCTTTATACATAAACTTACAGGGAGTGTCCCTGGGATGTATGATTTATACATAAACTTACAGGGAGTGTCCCTGTGATGTATGATTTATACATAAACTTACAGGGAGTGTTCCTGGGATGTATTCTTTACACATAAACTTACAGGAGGTGTCCCCATGATGTATTTTTTATACATAAACTTACAGGGAGTGTTCCTGTGATGTATGATTTATACATAAACTTACAGGGAGTGTTCCTGGGATGTATTTTTTATACATAAACTTACAGTGAGTGTCCCTGGAATGTATGATTTATACATAAACTTACAGGGAGTGTCCCTGTGATGTATTATTTATACATTAACTTACAGGGAGTGTTCCTGTGATGTATGATTAATACATAAACTTACAGGGAGTGTCCCTGGGATGTATTATCTATACATAAACTTACAGGGAGTGTCCCTGTGATGTATTATTTATACATAAACTTACAGGGAGTGTCCCTGTGATGTATTATTTATACATAAACTTACAGGGAGTGTTCCTGTGATGTATTATTTATACATAAACTTACAGGGAGTGTCCCTGGGATGTATTATTTATACATAAACTTACAGGGAGTGTCCCTGGGATGTATTATTTATACATAAACTTACAGGGAGTGTTCCTGTGATGTATGATTTATACATAAACTTACAGGGAGTGTCCCTGGGATGTATTATCTATACATAAACTTACAGGGAGTGTCCCCATGATGTATTATTTATACATAAACTTACAGGGAGTGTCCCTGGGATGTATTCTTTATACATAAACTTACAGGGAGTGTCCCTGGGATGTATTATTTATACATAAACTTACAGGGAGTGTTCCTGTGATGTATTCTTTATACATAAACTTACAGTGAGTGTCCCTGGAATGTATTCTTTGCATGTAAACTTACAGGGAGTGTCCCTGGGATGTATTATTTATATTATTTATACATAAACTTACAGGGAGTGTTCCTGTGATGTATTCTTTATACATAAACTTACAGTGAGTGTCCCTGGAATGTATTCTTTGCATGTAAACTTACAGGGAGTGTCCCTGGGATGTATTATTTATACATAAACTTACAGGGAGTGTTCCTGTGATGTATGATTTATAATAAACTTACAGTGAGTGTCCCTGGGATGTATGATTTATACATAAACTTACAGGGAGTGTTCCATATCTGGATGTAGATTATTTAACTAAACTTACAGGGAGTGTTCCTGGGATGTGTATTCTTTACACATAAACTTACAGGGAGTGTCCCCATGATGTATTATTTACACCTGATAAACTTTACAGGGAGTGTTCCTGGGATGTATTCTTTATACACATAAACTTACAGGAGTGTCCCTGTGATGTATTTTTATACATAACTTACAGGGAGTGTCTGGGATGTATTTTTATACATAAACTTACAGGGAGTGTTACTTGGGATTGTATGATTTATCATAAACTTACAGGGAGTGTCCTGGGATGTATTATTTAACATAAACTTACAGGGAGTGTCCTGGATGTATTATTTATACATAAACTTACAGGGAGTGTTCCTGTGATGTATGATTTATACATAAACTTACAGGGAGTGTTCCTGGGATGTATTATTTACACATAAACTTACAGGGAGTGTCCCTGGGATGTATTATTTATACATAAACTTACAGGGAGTGTCCCTGGGATGTATTCTTTATACATAAACTTACAGGGAGTGTCCCTGGGATGTATTATTTATACATAAACTTACAGGGAGTGTACCTGTGATGTATTCTTTATACATAAACTTACAGGGAGTGTCCCTGGGATGTATTATTTATACATAAACTTACAGGGAGTGTCCCTGGGATGTATTATTTATACATAAACTTACAGGGAGTGTTCCTGTGATGTATGATTTATACATAAACTTACAGGGAGTGTCCCTGGGATGTATTATTTATACATAAACTTACAGGGAGTGTCCCTGGGATGTATTATTTATACATAAACTTACAGGGAGTGTTCCTGTGATGTATGATTTATACATAAACTTACAGGGAGTGTTCCTGGGATGTATTATTTATACATAAACTTACAGGGAGTGTTCCTGGGATGTATTATTTATACATAAACTTACAGGGAGTGTTCCTGGGATGTATTATTTATACATAAACTTACAGGGAGTGTCCCTGGGATGTATTATTTATACATAAACTTACAGGGAGTGTCCTGTGATGTATTATTTATACATAAACTTACAGGGAGTGTCCCTGGGATGTATTATTTATACATAAACTTACAGGGAGTGTCCCTGGGATGTATTATTTATACATAAACTTACAGGGAGTGTCCCTGGGATGTATTATTTATACATAAACTTACAGGGAGGTCCTGTGTATTTTCTTTTACTAACTACAGTGAGTGTCCCTGGAATGTATTCTTTGCATGTAAACTTACAGGGAGTGTCCCTGGGATGTATTATTTATACATAAACTTACAGGGAGTGTTCCTGTGATGTATGATTTATACATAAACTTACAGTGAGTGTCCCTGGAATGTATTCTTTGCATGTAAACTTACAGGGAGTGTCCCTGGGATGTATTATTTATACATAAACTTACAGGAGTGTTCCTGTGATGTATGATTTATACATAAACTTACAGTGAGTGTCCCTGGAATGTATTCTTTGCATGTAAACTTACAGGGAGTGTTCCTGGGATGTATTCTTTACACATAAACTTACAGGGAGTGTTCCTGGGAAGGCAGCATCAAACAGAGACACTTGGTTGTTTGTACTCCCGCCATATTTAGTACAAGCTCCTGAGAAAAGTTTGCTATCTGCTGTAATTTGAGCATGTATTTCTAATCCGACAACACCTTTCCATTCTCTGAAATAAGGGAAAATTAAACTATAACCAAAGATTTATTTTACACCCTTAGTCGTTTAACAATGACAAATGAATTACAAAAACATGTAGATAAGGATAAAGGATTAATGTTATTTTAACATCTTCTTGTCACAACCACAAATCAATATTGTCTCAGTAATTAAAATCATCTAAAATATATAATATGTACAGTCAAACCTGCTCTAACGACCAGCTGTATATAATGACTACCTGTCTATAACAACCGGTTTTTAGACTCCCTGTACGTTTTTACCGGTCTAATGTGACTAACGACCGGTCATTTTAGTACCGTCAAAGTTGTCTAATGACCGGTCGCTGAAATCGACTTTTCGAGTACCGAGTACAGTGTGTGTGTGTGTAGTAGCGTCCTTTTGACCTACATATAATGTACTTCCGGTAATTAACTCCCTTCGTAATCAAATGGCAGCCATTATTGAAGCCTAAGCTATGACTTGTTTATACAGGGCTGTATGGTTTATAACCTAGCGGTCATAATATTTCAGGTACAAATATGGTTGCGGACTTGAGGATGGAAGTTTTAACGACCCTTTATACCTATCAAAAGACTGAAATTGTGTTTGTTCACGAACGCCATGTGCAGGATAAGATCATTCGTAAAGTGTGATTTTGAAACTACTATTTGGACGATACAGTAGGTAAAATAAAACCTGGCAATTTATTTAATGTGTTCTGTTATTCATTGTCAATATTAAGCATCGTTATATTACTAAGATATGGCCTGTACTTAACCTATTTCAAATTAGGACTATAAATATTTACATTTTATTTCTTTAGGATTAGAGTCAGTCGGATTATCACCCAATGTAACCCGGGTATTCCCGATGTTTTTATCAATAAAATACAGTCCAATTACTTGGTAAAAATGCTACTGAAAGTTACTATGTGTACATGAGTACCTGCAATTGTGATTTGAAAGCCCATTCCAAACATCAAAAAATAAAATGAACACAAATCAGCGAAAGATATTGACACAATTAGTTCTGAAAAAATGCATGGTAATAAATATACAAATACGCAATAGCAGGTCTGTTTTGCATAAATATAATTCTGTTTAATTTACTAGCTCGATGGTTGGCACAAAAGCCCTAACCTGTCTATAAAGGAAACCTGTCTATCTCCTTACACAATTCCATCGATGTCAATGATTATATTGTGCATTGTGCGGATTGGTAGAGGCGTGATTGTGAAAAAAAAAGTTATTTACAGTGATTGTGAAGGTGTAGGTTATTTTTTTTTTATTTTTTTTTTTAGTGTATAGTTATAAGATAAAAATATGATAGAATTTTAGGGAGTTTTAGGTATTCAAGTTCTGTTTTTAGGATATGAGGACTTGAAGACCTCTAGTGTAGTGCTTCAAGAGTCAAGAGTCAAGAAGTTTTATTTAGAGTCGCATACATGGGGAACATAATAACATTAGCACTGTAGTGCTATTCTTGCGACAAACATATGTAAAAATATCACAGTACAAACAGGTAAAAATATATATAGACAGGCAACAATTTAACTATAATAAGCATGCTATAGATACATGATATTTAGTTGGAAACAGCTATCACAGTTTAGCAGAAATAAGAAAATTTAATTTAAAGGTAATAACTTAATAATTACACTTGTATATCACACAAATGTTACACAAAAAAAGTTTGTACTGTAGCAACCAGTAGGATTTTCCATTATTTAATTGTGTGTGGAAAAAATGAATGTTTGAATATGTCCTTGGTGGCAGCTTTATGTCTATATGTGAATTGTTTTAATGGTCGGCATGGTCCTGTAGTCTGTCAGATGAAGAATTTGACTATAGTCTATTGCCACATGATGGTGTATGATTTTATAAAATAGTATTAAACGTGTTCTTGTTCTGCATGTTTCTAGTGAGGTCCAGTTGAGGTTTTCCATCATGTCTTGTACTGAACTTGTGTTGTGGTATCTGCTTGTTGTGTAGCGTGCTGCTCTGCATTGTGTTTTTTCAATTTGCATGATTTGATTTGTCTGGTGAAGGTCCCATACGGAGGCACAGTACTCCAGTTTGGGTCTGACTATGGATTTGTAAACATGTTCTTTTATATGTTGTGAGCTTGTCTGTAGATTTCTTTTCAAGAATCCTAGTGTCTTGTTAGCATTTGAAGTTATGTTGTTGATGTGTTAGCCGTAAACCAGACATCTATCTGTCATAATGTCTAAGTCTGGTGTCAGGGCCTTAGTATCTTGGGCTATTCTTCTTCTTCAATTTACATGACGCTGTCAAAATATGCCGATTATGTCACGGTGATCTTTAGGGGTGCAAGGGTGTGAAGGGATGAAATTTGTTGTTGTTTTTAAGTATATAGATAAAAAGGTGTGTGTGTGGGCTTCAAGGGCTACGCTGGAAATATGTGCCTTGATGCGTGTGTCCCGTTGGTGACCGTTTTTCTGTATCCCCTTCAGACAGGTTTGACTGTATTTAATAGAGACAGACAGGTGTGTATCAAAAAGTCTAGAAATGTTGATGATGCAAGATCTGGAAAAAAAGCATTCCAGTGCGGGGAAAGAAAGATTGTTTACATGGTTTACGAGAGTCTGTTTAAAACAAGAGCTCTTACTTACTGATAACACAGTTCCACTAATCAAACTATCAATATTTAATCTAAAAACGTCATTAACTTACGACTTCTTTGTTTTAGATGACAGACAGCGTATTGATGATGCTTGGTGGGATTTGCAGAACCGGCATATCCTTGGAGGCAACGCTCTTATGGGCGCAGCCATCTTTGTAAAGGGAGGTCACTCTATCAGACAAAACGTCTACTTTCACTTTATATGTAAGGCCTCCCTACAATGTACAATGTACAACAGGTATGCTAGATGTTTGCACCTGTTTATATTTAGTTACTGTACAAAAAATGTACATGTACGTACATTAGCTAGGCCTAATGAAATACATCTCTATTTACTATGATAATAATTGTTGCATGTAAACAACGAACATGAATGTACATTGTACATGTATGTAACGTGACGCTACCCAAATTGGAACATTTTTGAAGATAATTGTTAAAACTTGTGCTGAATCCACATTTTCTTTTAACATTATACAAATAGATGCCTTCAGTTTTAATTTCATTTATATGAATTTAAGGCAAAGCCTCAGAAGAGCGCAGCTAACGTTACGCTACCCAAATTGGAACACTTTTTGAAGATAATCGTAAAAATTTTCTTACTTGTGGTTGAATCCAGATTTTTTTCTTAACATTCCACAAAAAGATGCTTTTATTATTAATATCATAATTTGTTTACTTGTCAGCAGTGCATCTATTTATAAATACAGAGCTTGGAAGCATGCCCGGTCCAGCCCTGTGTTTCAGCAGGTTTGAGTGCCCAAAATGGAACACCTCCTAAATAAAGTTTGATTAATAAATGCCCAGGCATGATAAAAAATGTTTGAATTCATTAAAGAAAGTTCAAACATTTTTTAGTTTATTCAAGTCACATATGTTTTTAGGGTTGTCGCACGACGTCGTTTCCCGGAGTTTTTCAAAATTTCATTAAGCAACTGGAAAAAAAATGACATATTAAAATTATCACAGATATTAGTCAGCACATTATTTTTTTGTTCAGGACTGTTATTGTTAGTTTAGATTGTAAACTGAAAATTCTGTATCACGGGTCAAGGTCACCCGGACCTGGTCAGTCATGTTGTTTTGGCTCCAAGGATTTCTCGATTTTTACCATCTTTATCGGAGAAACTCTAAGTGAATTTTTGGCATGCGACTTTCTGAAGGATTATTTTATGACTTTCTAGCAGAGGTTTTGAAAAAAAGTCGTGTTGAAAATGTTATATTAGAAGCCACAATAAGGACAATGGACTGACCACAGAACGTGACTACTACTCACGCGCTAGGTGTGTGGACGCTCTTTATGTACAGGTGTGCCCTGCGTTATTTGAATTTGTGTACGATATAGTTTATATATAATCATGCCACATCCAAGGGCAAGTGTCGGAGGAAAGGCAAAATCCAAATCACCTGATGTTCTCTCTGACTCATCGGAGAAGGATCGTATTGATACGCTTTTTGAAATGATATCCGCTCTTATTACTAAGACGGATATGGATTCTATCATCAGGGGCGTAGGAAGCGGGGGGGGGGGGGGGGGGGGGGCAGGGGGGACAACTGCCCCCCCCCCCCGTTCCCCAAGACGGGGGGGGGGGGCAAACATGTCTTTTTGCCCCCCCCCCCCCCCATTTTCGCCGACTGAAATTTTCTAAAAATGCTTATTTGAAAGAAAAAAGGGTCCTCCTACACATTTTTCGTACTTCATTCTAGAAAGTTTTCCGCTGCGCGACGCATTTCCTAAAACGTGCAAGCACATAATATCAAACCTTAAATAGTGAAAATTCAATACACACAAACTTGACTAAAAATGTCCATCAAGGGATTCTATGTGCTATTTAAAAAATGTCTCTTAAAAGATCAATTTGTTTATATGTCTTAGCGAGACAATTAATTCATTTTTTTATGTTACACAACAATGTGCCGATGGTGTGAAGCCGGTATATTCAGATCGAGTAGGGTTGCATAATGTTATGACGACACAATTATCATTTCTAAATGCAGGTAGCTTTAAATCGAAAAATTACCATGTTAAGAACGCTTTATACTCATTAAACTTTATCGTAAAACTCATCTCAGCCATTCTAAATCGTAATTTTTTTTCCCGGGGGAGACCCCCGGACCCCCCTAACACCAAATTCTCACGCCTTTGGGCGCTCGCAAATTCATCAAAATGCATCGTAAAAATCATCTAAGCCATTCTAAATCGTAATTTTTTTCCCGGGGGAGACCCCCGGACCCCCCTAACACCAAATTCTCACGCCTTTGGGCGCTCGCAAATTCATCAAAATGCATCGTAAAACTCATCTCAGCCATTCTAAATCGTAATTTTTTTCCCGGGGGAGACCCCCGGACCCCCAAACACCAAAATCTTGCGCTGTCGGGCGATCGCAAAATCATCAAAATACATAAAACTCATCCTGGGGGTCACCCTCAGATCCCTAATAAAACACCAAAATCTCGCGCCTTCGACGCTCACACGCTAATTCGGCCAATTTGCGTATTCGTTAATTTCCTTTTAGCGACCCCACTGTCTATAAATGTGTACAAGGATTAAATTTAGTGATATATGAAAAATGTACATAAAGCATATATTATATGGTTGGGAGTTGAATTAATCTCCTCCTGTAGGTGTGGCGGTTTTTGTTTTTTTTTTACAAAATATTGAGGACCTTTGCCCCCCCATGACGTTTCATCTTCCTACGCCACTGATCATGGACAGAAAATTAGAGAAACTTAGAGGAGACATCAGGGAGGAGAATCGAGTGATAGTAGAACAATTAGAAGGAAGAGTATTTGAGCTGGAGAGAGAGAATGACATGCTAAAAAAGAAAGTACATCAACTATCAAACAATCTTAGTGAGTCGCAGACAGCCAATTCCAATTTCGAAAACAAACTAAATGATTTGGAGCAACAGAGAAGAAAAAACTCTATACGTATTGTTGATTTGGCCGATAACAACGAAAGGGAAACAGTTGAGGAGTGTGTAGAAAAAAATCATTCCTAAAATACAGAAAGAAGACAAGGTCATTACTAATCAGGAGGAGATACTGAATGAAGTTCGTTTATTTTATGAGGAATTGTACAGAAACAGAGATGTTGATAACTTTAATTTAGATTTATTTCTTGAAGATTATGATGTCCCTAAGTTGAGCGAGAATGAATCAAACAATCTTGAAGGTAAAGAAGCAGGTTTTGTTTTGAAAAATATGAAAAACAATAAGAGTCCAGGTGCAGATGGTTTTACAGCAGAATTTTTTAAAGTATTTTGGAGTTATATAGGGGAATTTGTTGTTCGCTCAATTAATCACAGTTTTTCAATTGGCCAGCTATCTATTACTCAGAGACAAGGTGTAATTACCTGTATCCCCAAGGGAGATAAACCACGTCACTTCCTCAAAAATTTAAGACCCATTTCTCTTTTAAACATCACATATAAAATTGCTTCTGGTATAATTTCACAAAGAATAAAATCGGTTCTAGGAAAACTTATTAATGAAGATCAAACAGGTTTTTTGTCAGGGCGCTACATTGGGGAAAATATTCGTACAGTATATGATGTCATGCAGTATGCAGAAGATCTAAACATTCCAGGTATGTTACTTATGATTGATTTCGAGAAAGCATTTGATTCTGTGTCATGGAGTTTTATTGATAAAGTGTTAGAATATTTTAATTTTGGAATAGATATTAGAAACTGGGTCAAAACTCTGCATAAAAATGTGTTTTCTGTCTTAAATCAGGGTGGTAATATTTCTTCCCCACTCAGCATTCATCGTGGTTGTCGTCAAGGGGATCCGATCGCCCCATACCTCTTCAAATGTTCTGTGTGTTGAAATTTTAGCTGTTAGAATAAGAAATAATAAAAATATCAAAGGGATGGAACTTCAAAATGTAAATATTTTAAATGTACAATATGCTGATGATACCGGTTTAATATTAGACGGTTCAGAAAGATCTTTAAGGGAATCTATTATTGAATTGAACCACTTTGCCAGAATTTCAGGGCTTTCTATTAATACGAGTAAGACACAAGTTATTTGGATAGGTAGTTGCAAATATAGTCAAGAAACCTTCTTGCCAGAACTGAATCTGATTTGGGGAAAGGATAAATTTAGCTTTCTAGGAATAGAATTTAGTGTAGATTTAAATGAAATCCCCAAGATGAATTTTGATAAAAAGATTGTGAAACTAAAATCACTTTTAAATGTATGGAGTAGGAGAAATTTGACACCACTTGGTAGAATTAACATAATAAAATCTTTATTAATTTCACAGCTTAACTACCTGTTCATTACTTTGCCTAATCCTCCTGAGAAATTTATTAACAAATTAAACTCTCTATTATATGATTTCCTGTGGAATAACAAACCACATAAAATAAAAAAAAAAGTGTTATTATTCAAAATTACACAGAAGGTGGGTTAAAAATGATTGATGTACATTCTTTTATTGATTCACTAAAATTAGGCTGGGTAAGAAGAATATTTCAGTCTTCTAGTAAATGGAACTTGCTTCTGAATACTACTATAGACTTAAATAAATTACAAAATTGTGGTAAAGAATTCATTTGTGTCTCTGCCTCCTCATGCAAAAATAAGTTTTGGAAAGATGTTTTTAAAGCCTGGGTCAGAATGAATACCTCTATGTTTCTGAGAAATGTTACACAGGATTCTATCTTGAAAACACCGCTATGGTATAATAATGATATTCAAGTTGGAAATAATTATGTTTTTATCCAAATTGGTTTAAGGCAGCAATTTTTTACAGTCAACGACCTTGTTAAAAACACTGATGATGTGACTTTTTATTCATTTGATGAATTTCTTCAAAATTTCAGGATTAATACAAATTTCCTTCAGTATCATGGTGTAGTAACTGCAGTGAAACGCTTTCTTCAAAAGTATAATTTTCAAATGAAAAGGCTAGCCCAACCTTTCTTGCCACATCTATTAGAAATATTTTTTAAGAATAAAAAGGGGTCTAAAGATTTCTACAAATGCTTAATTGCACCCCCTCCCACTCCAAATGGTATCAAGAAATGGAATGAATATTTTGATTTTGAATTTGATAATGAAAAATGGCAAAAAATACTTAAAACACCCTTTTCTGTCACAAAAAGTTCCAAACTACAATGGTTTCAGGTTAGAATTATACACCATATTTTAGTAACGAATACTTTTCTTTACAAAACAAAGTTGTATCCTAGCCCATTATATATATGTTCACTCTGTAATAAGGAAAGAGAAACTATTATTCACTGTATATGGGAATGTTGTGAAGTACAAAAGCTATTACAGCAATTTGAAAATCTGTGTGACATTTTATTTATTCCTGTTGTTTTAAATAAGGAATCATTTCTTTTTGGAATATTGTCTCCTGTAGCTAACATTGTTGATAACGAGATTATAATCTTAATCAAACACTATATATATAAAAGTAGATGTCTACATAAATCCTTAAGTCTTGATGCCCTCATCAATATTATTAAAGATCATTTCAATACTGTGAAATTTACCACATATTATAAAAATGAAAACATAAAAAGGAAATTTGACAATAATTGGAGAAAATGGAAACATTTTATTGAAATGTAGCTATAAAAATTTAACATGCATGTGTGAAACCAAAACTTTAATTTTTTTTTGACTCTGCCTTTTTAGAAAAAATGTTTTTTGTTGTTTTTTTTGTTTTTTTTTCTTCTTCATCTCATAGCAGTTGTGGAATCTCTCTCTCTCTCTCTCTTTCTCTTTTTTCCCTCTTTTTCTCACCCCCTCTCCAAATTTAAGTGTTTGATGTATAGTTGATAATAAAAATGATGATTTTCCTTCCTTTATGTATGAGTTAAGAGTGTGTGAAGGTATACAAGGGTGTGTAAGTATGTGTTCACATGTTAGGGTGTGTATGTATGTATGTATGTATGTATGTATGTATGAATGTATGTATGTCATATATGTATATAACTTCAACACTAGATATGTACCTGTGCATGTATGCTTTGTAAGTAAGCCTGTATATGTATCTATGTATGCATGTATATGGTATGTCGGAGTGAATGTGTAAATGTTTGTTTTATGTTATGTACTATAAAATGTCTTGAAAAATAAAAAAAAATATATATAAAAAAAAAGAAAATTCTGTATCACATATTTTAAAAGTGTTTCATTTTGGGTAGCGTTCCAAATTGGGTACATGTAAAAGATTATAACATCATAATTTTATATTGTCTATATTTTTCTACGAGATTAACAATAAAATATTTCACTGACATGCACATACTATCGATAGTTAAAAAGAATTCAAAATAATCCAAATGGAATAGTTCAATATACTTCAATCTTGTTTTTATCATATGCAGAGAAAACTTGGCAACATACCATGCTATCAAAAATACGCGCGGATCTGTGCCGTCATCTTTGGCGTCAGGTTTTGTGACGTCACTGCTGACGGTGCCGTGCGCTTGAGAACATATACAGTATATATTGTACAAGTACATTTATTGCGTTGTTCTTGTATATGTGTAAATTAAAACTACTTACAGTAATTTTAAAGCGTATACTGATAACATATTTAGTCTAGTACAGAAATTTCAAATCTCGTCGTGCTGATAACGAGAATTAAAACATGGCTGCCTACATGGAGGCACGAGACTTTTCCCGCGGGACACAATTTCAAAGTCCAAGGGGTACTGGAATTATTGGAATCTGAATGCTCACACACGTGTTATGGTTAGTAGAGCTTTGTTCTACGCGGACTTCGGCCGCGCAGAGAGCTGCGCTCTTATTATACTTTGTTTACTTGTCAGCAGTCCATATACTGACTGTATTTATAAAAATATCCCATTCAGCAATTGTTTTCTGTGTTCTAAAATATATGGTGTTTTTAGGGTTATCGCATGACGTCGTTTCCCGGATTTTTTTCACAATTTCATTATTTTGTACGATATAAATGTTAAGTGTAAAACTATCTAAATGACAACAGCAACCAACCAACATAAAGAATAAACATTTACACATAAAATTATTACAAGTCAATATCCATTGACAGTAAAAATAAAATAAATTAATTGTACATATAGAGAAAAATTGAAAAGTTGAAATGTCTAAAAAAACTTTAACCCCCTACATTTTATGTAGAAAACTATCTATAGTATTACTACTATGGAGATAGGAAGCAATGCGAATAATATTACCCTAGTGGGCAAAGCAAAAGGGGATGGGAGGGTGGGTTAAAAAGATATTTAATGGCCCACCAAGCGTACTCCCATACTGCATGGAGCTTTGCGTTGTAACAGCGTGCACATGGCTGTAAATGGCTGTAGGGAATTGTGACGTCACAATTGAACTGGCAAGTCGGACTTTTTCTTGTGGGGCAACGGAAACCTCATAATTAAGTATATATTCCTCTACCTGCTCAGCAACTTCAAACTGGATGGTAGCATAACGACATATTTGATATCAATGTGCCCTTTTTAGGCCGATTTTCGACCCATAAGGGAACATATCAGCAATTTTAGTGAATCATGCCAACCGGAAGTGCCAAAGACAATGGCGGAGCGGCCTTAGTTACAGCAAAGAAATCAGCTTCCAGGAGTGGATCCAAGACGAAAGCCCATCAGTATGTCACTCCATCAAATAGCGATGAAGATGCAGAAAGTACATTGAAGTGCAATACTTGCATGGTCGACTTCCAACTATCAGAAGCGAGGCTACTGAAATGCAGAAGATGTAAGCTCGAACATTGCATAAAATGCCTTCATAAAAAGAAGGCAGAATACGATATGTTAAAGAACTCGGACTCTATGTGGTTCTGTTCGGACTGCAGAGAGACTGTGGAAAGAATAGTGAATGCTGATATGGAGATAGAAATGAGATGTAAAGAGTTCATGTCCGTCTATGAAGATAGAATAGCCGATCTCGAGGTAAAGATGGCGACAAAATGCGATGAAAGTCGGGTGAAGCAACTTTTAGACGAGAGAGATAAAGCAAGGAAAGAAGAGCCGAGGACGTACAGCCAAGTTGTCAGCAAGCCTAAGGAGGTCTTGACTGAAATCAACGAGAGAAAGTCACGAGAGAATAATATAATTATATTCAACATCAAAGAGGTAGAATCGGAGAATGCGGAAACAAGGAAACATGAGGATGAATCATTTGTGAATCGCCTCTGTGATATCATGAGAACTACGAAAGATAACGTGAGAAAAATCACGAGACTTGGCAAAAGAGAACAAAAGGACAGCGGAATAGGAAATACGAGGCCAGTTAAAGTAATTTTTAAGGATTATCAAGCAAAGAATTTGTTCATGAGCAACTTAAAAAATCTCGCCGAGGTAACTGACGAAAGTATTAAAAATATCAGTGTCACTCATGACATGACACAGGAAGAAAGAAAGTTATTAAAGGAAAAAGTCACGGAGGCAAAATCGCGTAGTGAAAAGTCGGGGGAATGGAAATACGTAGTTCGCGGCCCACCGTGGGATAAAGTGCGGAAAGATTAGACTCGCTGTACACAGATATACACAATCATCTCAACATTCTTTTTACAAATGCAGATACTTTGACCCAACATAAATTACAGGAGTTAAGAAAATTGATAATTCGAGAAAACCCAGATATAATAGCTATTTCTGAAGTTAAACCAAAGAATTGTAAAAGAGAAATTGAACTTTCTGAATATAATATAGAGGGATATGGAATGATATCACTAAATGTGACAAATAAATCGCTCGGAAGAGGAATGGTCATATATATAAAAAATAGTCTTAGATATTCCCAGATCACCAGCATTGAATTTGATGAACATATTTTGTGTGAAGTGGATATCAACGCCAAGGATAAAGTACTAGTTGGTTCCTTGTACAGAAGTCCAAATGCGACTGAAGAAAATTTCAAAAACATGTGTGCTTTACTGTTAAAAACAACAGAAATGAAGTACAGCTGCAAAATACTATTTGGAGACTTGAACTTACCAGGCATTGATTGGTCAGTCTGTAATACTAAGTGTGGTGAAGCTTCAAAACAATTCAAATTCGTTGAAACCGTACGCGACTGTTACATGTATCAGCATATACGGCAGCCCACCCGTGGACGTGGAACGGATAACCCTAGCGTTATAGATTTGATTCTAACCGATAAGGAAGATTGTATAGAACAGATTCAACTCGATCCTCCTTTAGGGAAAAGTGATCACTCAGTCATCGGAATACGTTGTAATTTCAGTGTGGAAATGGAAAATAATATGAAAACGCGATATGTATATGAAAAGGCAAATTTTCAAGAACTGTCCCGAAAACTTAAAAATAGTTTTTTGGATTGTAAAGATGATGTGGAACAGCTGTGGTCAAAATTTAAAGAGATACTTGAAAACTCAATCAGGGACACAGTTCCAGTACAACAAATAAAACCATCGCGCAAATTAAGTAACCACAAAAGTTGTCTAGATAAAAAGACATTGTCTAAAATCAAAAATAAGGCAAGATTATGGAACAGATATATGTCCACTCGGGATCAAGAAGTCTACGCAGAATATTGTAAAGTAAGGAATCAAGTAAGGTCACTCACAAGGAAGGCGGTAAAATTACGTGGAGAAACAAATAGCACAACAAGTAAAGGACAATCCTAAAAAGTTCTGGAGATACGCGAAATCTAAGACAACAACTAAATCCAATATTTCAAATCTGTACAAAAATAATAACAAAGAGGATATCACTACAACAGATGATGAAAAAGCAAATGTACTAGCTAATTTTTTCCAGACAGTGTTTACCCAAGATAAAGATAAATCACTACCTGATATTGAAAAGATTGATGTGGAACCGATCACTCAATTAAATATTTCACCAGAAGTCGTGCAGAAGAAGCTAATGAAGTTGAAAATTTCAAAATCACCTGGACCGGATATGATCCATCCTAGAGTTCTTAAAGAGACACGCGATATTATATGCCATCCTCTAACATTAATATTTCAAACATCAATCGACACTGGGAAATTACCTGCGGACTGGAAATGCGCTAATATAACGGCAATATTTAAGAAAGGAGATCGGAAGGAGGCTTCAAACTACAGACCAGTAAGCCTGACCAGTGTTGTTTGTAAATTATTAGAATCAATAATAAGGGATAAAATAATGAGTCACATGAAAAGAAATAAGCTATTTAGTAACGCTCAGTTTGGTTTTATAGACAGTAGATCCACGGTTCTTCAACTTATCAATGTCATGGATAAATGGACAGATATTTTGGATAAAGGAGCATGCGTGGATATTATATACTGTGACTTGAAGGCTTTCGACAAAGTACCTCATGGCCGACTAGTACATAAACTCGCAAAATATGGCATCGGTGGTCAGTTTTCAATCTGGATCCAAGCCTTTCTGTTTGGAAGAAAACAAAGAGTTGTAGTGAATGGCAAAACGTCGGAGTGGAATCCAGTTTTAAGCGGGATACCACAAGGATCTGTGTTGGGACCACTTCTCTTTGTTCTCTATATAAATGATATGCCCGATGTAACAAGTACCGGGACAGACACCTATCTGTATGCGGATGATACGAAAGCTTTTAGATCAATAAAAAATGAAGAGGATTGCAAAATATTACAACATGATATATATTCATTAAGCCAATGGTCAGATATTTGGAAACTCTGCTTCCACCCAGACAAATGTAAAATGATGCGATTGGGATATTCAAATACAACTAAATATGGATACAGACTGAAGGAAAATGCCCAATTTTTAAAATTTGTTGACTCGGAGAAGGATATTGGTGTCACCATAGATGATAAACTTACCTTTGACAAACATATATGTGAAAAGGTCAACAAAGCAAATTCAATCATGGGAGTGTTGCGGAGGACAATGGAATACATGGACCAGAGCAGTTTTAAACTTTTATACACGGCATTAGTTAGGCCTCATATTGAATATGCTGTTCAAGCCTGGTGTCCGTATTTGGAAAAGCATGTAACAACAATAGAAAACGTTCAACGTCGAGCAACAAAGCAAGTGCCAGGTCTCTCAACTTTGCCATATACAGAACGTTTGCGTAAACTCCAACTTCCAACGTTAGCATACAGGCGGTCACGTGGGGATATGATTGAAATGTACAAAATACTTTCTGGAAAATACGATAAAGAAGTCGCAGATTTGTTTTCAATCAACCAGGGATCAAGTACCCGCGGACATGATTTGAAAGTGTACAAAGAGCATTCAAGGCTGTGCGTGAGAAAACACTCGTTTACCCAGAGTCGTGAATACTTGGAACAGTCTCCCATCAAATGTTGTTCAGTCTAGGACAGTTAAGCAATTTGAATATGAACTCGATTCACATTGGAAAAATCAGCCACTAAAGTATTTATACACTGAAAAAATAAATCCGTGAATTTCTAAGAGCTGACTATTATAGGATTATAAAAAATCCTGTACATGTTAACATGTATGTTGTCAGAATAAATCTATGTATCTATGTATCTATGTATAAATTTTATGACAAAACCTTTTGGCCATGGGAGTAACTCTAACCGCCATGTCCGGAAAAGGCCCCAGAGGCCTGCATATATTTACAGTCTTACAAAATTTAATTTTACCAAAATTATCACTTTGTACGATATAAATGTTAAGTGTAAAGCTATCTAAATGACAACAGCAACCAACCAACATAAAGACTGGGCAAATTTAATAAACATTTACACATAAAATTATTACAAGTCAATATCCATTGACAGTAAAAATAAAATAAATTAATTGTACATATAGAGAAAAATTGAAAAGTTGAAATGTCTAAAAAACTTTAACCCCAAGCCCAGTGAAAATTGGTTGATTAGTGAAGTAATTGGTTATGGGAAAAAAATAATAGTTATGGTATATGTACAAATGGAAAAATATGGAGACAGCCAGGCGTGGTTAGCTTGTGCACAAAACATCAATTCAACGCAACTGATTTTGTAAATTCTTGCATAGTACGCAATTTTACATCATTGTCATGTTCTATATATCTATAGACAGCTTCACTGGACCAAAGACCAATATGCTTGATAACGTCCACAGGAACACCTAGTTTGTTGAGCCACGTGGCTCCACCTCTACGGAAAGAATGTCCTTTGATATTCGAGGATGGAATGCCGGCCTTTGTCAAGCAGCCATGAAGCAAACTGAGAAAAGTTCTATAACACAGGGCCGACCCATCGTTCTGAAGAAACAAAGGGCCCAAAGGGTCTGCAGACTTGGATAGCTGTAATAATACTAAAATAGCACTTGCTGGACACAATACACTAGATTTTTCTAATTTGGGGAGGTACACTTCCACTACCTTCTCCCTATATTGAATTGTCTTTGTCCAACGGAGAAAAATGATGAACCCCCATTCACAGGCTAAAACATCCACTCTCCGTAGATCTCTATCCTTGTTGAAGGCTTGGCGAACTACCACATTACCTGGCCGTAGTAGGCCAAAAAAGGCTACTAAGCATGCACACCAAAAGGATATGTCTTGTAGGTTGTCCATAGTTAGAGTTGAATGTATTGCTTGTAGAATTTGAGGTGTAATAACATCAACAGGCTTTTGCGCGACACCCAACACACGTTTAACTCCGGATAACTCCGTCTGCAGGTGGTAGTCTCCCTTTAGGGGATCAGGTAAATTTGAACACTTGTGAAGGTGAGTGATTATGTTGAGGTATTGTCTAACTGTACTAAATCGAAAGTGCTTTACCGATACCAGATAGGCGATATACACATCTTGAGGTTGTTAAAACGTGTAATGAATAATAATTAACACATACCGATCAGGCATCGCCGCATATTTGTTTACAACATGTGTGCGTCCGGGTTTCCTGTTTGTTGTCTCGGTGTATTACACGCTTGGCTAGTCAAGTTTACGCTAGCGAGTAAAGCGTTTGCGAGACCCGGATTGACAAAATCCGAGGGTATAAAAGCCCGCGCTCGCAGACGAATGTCAGTCTGAAATCAACACTCAAGCTGAGAAGATCGGAGAATATCAGGTATATGCTATAACAGTATTCCCCTTGATAGAGTGTTTGGCAGCGGCTCGTGACCTGTGATAGGTCAATGACTACGCATACATAGTATAGTCGGTAGTAACAACCACAGCGTGGTTAGCGACTACATAGGTAGTCAGCGACTACAAGGTAGTCGGCGACAACGTAGTTGTCGGGAGTCACAGGACAGTGACTATACTATATAACCACAAGGTGGTTAGCGACTACAAGGTAGTCGGCGACAACGTAGTTGTCGGGAGTCACAGGACAGTGACTATAGGCATATAACCACAAGGTGGTTAGCGACTACATAGGTAGTCAGCGACTACAAGGTAGTCAGCGACAACACTGTTGTCGAGAGTCATCGGCTAGCGATAGTCGGCGACTAGGCCAGTAACCACAGGGTGGTTAACGACTACACAGTAGTCAGTGACACGGTCAGTGACCACGGGGTGGTTGACGACTATAGGATATAGTCGGTGAATATAGATTGTTTGTTGTATACCCAATCTTTAAGACCAGGTGTCGATGGTCAGGCAGACCACTGTATATATACTTACATATGATATTGTTAATCGCTCGGAATTTATGCAATGTTTTACGCTACCAAATAGTAGTCATATCTGTATATATTTGCTTCTGTAGACTAGTCACTAACCAAGATCATTCACTATAAGTGACGAACCCATTTAGAAACGTCACAGTTTTTGGTGGCAGCGGTGTGGATCTTGGTTATTTGACAACGTTTTTGTAATATAATTGTATCAGTCTACACTTTGAAATTCTTATTGATATTACAGTACTGTAAATTGTTTTTGTAATAAAATCACAAAACGGTGTGGTTGTTTGTTGTTCTCAATCATCATGGCGGAAGCCAATATCCGTGATCTTTTGGGTGATGAGTCTGACCATGGCCTTGATTTTGACAATACCGGTCAGCGGAATTTTGATTTCTCTACCCCATTCTCACAACCCTATATACCCAATATACCATATGGCAAAAGTTCAGCTACTGACTCTGGGTTGGGGACTAGGGAGAAGGATACTCGCCCAAAAGTGGTGAAACTGAACCTTGATACGAGTTTGGGGTTACAAAATGAAAGTATCCAAAAGGTTGAGAAAGAGATCAGCGATCTCAGAGAACAGATGTTGCAAATGAAAACTGACAGTTACAATCTGTTGGCAAGAACAAAACCGGCGACATCAGAACAAACCAAAGGGCCCATATCAGGTAGTCACGAGTTTGACCATGTCACGACACGCAAGAAACAATCATACAGAACTACTGGTCATGATGTTGATGAATCAGATGATGAGCATGGCGAAGTCAGCGACACGACCAGGAAACAAAGAAAGAAAACTGTTAATGTGAAAGCATCAACGTACGATGGCACAACTCCATGGGTTGACTTTAGGTCACATTTCGAGGCTTGCTCGAGAATAAATCGCTGGTCCACTAGTGAGAAAGGTCTCCACCTAGCGGTGTCGCTACGAGGCCAAGCTCAGGGCATATTAGGTGACCTCGATATTGCTGAGCAGGAGGATTATGGGGCACTGGTCAAAGCCTTAGAAGAAAGGTTTGCTCCCCCTAACCAGACGGAGTTGTATAGGGTCCAGTTAATGGAGAGACGCCAAAAGGCTAACGAAACTCTACCAGAGTTGGGGCAAGCCATCAGGCGGCTTGTAAACTTAACATACCGTACTGTGTCGAGTGATGTTAAGGAAACATTGGCCAAGCAGCAGTTCATAGAGGCCCTCGCAGACTCAGAGATGCGCATACGCATCAAGCAGGCTAGGCCTAAGAATTTGACTGAGGCTATACAGTTGTCAGTAGAGTTAGAAGCCTACAACCGCTGCGAGAAGAAGTCAACAGAAGGCCAGTCATATCTCCGTAACACTACTGCTGAACCATCTGAACAGTCAGAGATGCTTAAGCTGTTGCAAGATATGCAGAAGAAGTTAGAGTCATTAGAGAAAGATGTTGGAAAGATAAAAACTAAGAGCAAGCCAAACACAAAAACCAATACAGTCAAAAACAGAAGCTGTTTTAATTGTGGTGAGGAGGGACACTTCAAGAGAAACTGTCCTAAACCTAACAAAAAGAAAGATGTCAATAAAGATCAGAAACAGGCTGGTGCCCAGCAAGTAAACACTCGCCGTCGACAGCGACGGAAGAAGCCGAGAGCTGGTATAGGGTCCTCAACTGCAGTGCAAGAGGCAGGCATGTATATAGCTGCCGAACTGCACGGAACAAAAGTAAATCTTTTGGTTGATACGGGGGCGACAGTCACCATTATATCAGAGCGCGTCTTTGATCAAGTTCCGGATTCAGCGAAACCCCGACTGAGTCAAGTTCGCCAAGAGGTATTAACAGCCAGTGGTGAAAAAATAAAGGTCAAAGGCAAGGGCAGTTTTGTTATGAAACTTAACAGCACAAAGAATATTTGTGTTGAAGGCATTGTTGCCAAGATAAATACCGATGGTATTCTAGGACTTGACGCTATGCAGGCCCGAAATGGTTCCCTTGATTTCACAAGAGGTGTTCTCACTCTTGACGGTGTTGAAATACCGACAACCTATAAGGGCAGTATGGGTTGTTACCGACTTTCCTTGGTAGAGAAAGTGACACTCCCCGCCAACACCGAGGTTGTGGTTCAGGGAAAGGTATGCCTACCAGAGGGCGAAACCGTCAGTAATCTGCTTCTAGTTGAGAAGCCCGATACTTTCCTTAAAACGGAAAAGGCATTAGTCGCCAGGGCACTTGTACAGTATGATACCACTGTGCCTGTAAGATTGATGAATCTGTGTAACGAAAGTCAACAGTTTTACCCTGGGACGACGATTGCACAAGTCAGCACTGTCGATAAGGTAATGGGAGATGTCGACAACCCAACGCCTAAGAAGACAGTCGGACTGAGGGCTGACATTCAATCATTATTGGATGAGTCCAAGCCCAATCTTACAGAAGAGCAGTACAATGCTGCATTCGAGTTGCTGATTGCAAACCAGGCACTTTTTGCTGTTACTGACGACGATCTGGGTAGAACGGGTGTAACCCAACATAAGATTAATACAGGGGGCGTCAGACCAATAAAACAGCCAGTCAGAAGAGTTCCGGGTAACCTCGGTCCTGAGGTTGATAGGCAGGTCAAAGACATGCTTGATCGGGGAATTATTCAGAAGTCATCCAGTCCCTGGAGCTCTGGCATTGTCCTAGTGAAAAAGAAGGACGGAAGCTTACGATTTTGTGTGGACTATAGACAGCTGAATGCTGTCAGCATCCCTGATGCGTATCCACTTCCAAGAATCGATGAGGCTCTTGATCAGATGTCAGGTTGCTCATGGTTCTCAACATTGGACCTTAACTCTGGATATTGGCAAGTTGAGTTGGCACCTGAAGATCGGCAGAAAACTGCTTTTGCAACAAGGACAGGGCTATACGAATTTACGGTCATGCCATTTGGTCTAGCATCAGCTCCTGCAACATTCGAGAGACTGATGGAGACAGTGTTAGCAGGTTTACAGTGGCAGACTTGCTTGATATACCTGGACGACGTTATTGTGACCGGAAAGACATTTGAAGAAATGGTCGAGAATCTCAGACAAGTATTCAATCGACTCCAAGAAGCGGGGTTAAAGCTTAAAGCACGCAAATGTTGTCTGTTTGCTAAGGAAGTAATTTTCCTAGGCCACAAGATCTCGGAGGAAGGTATCTCCACTGACCCTGATAAAGTGAAGAAAGTGGCAGAGTGGCCGGTGCCTGTCAACGTTAAGCAGTTGCGATCATTCTTAGGATTCTGTAGTTACTACAGAAAATTTGTCAGGGACTTTTCTGCAATTGCAAAAAGTCTACACAAACTGACAGAGAAGGGGCGGAAATTTGACTGGACACCCCAGTGTCAAACAGCATTTGACACTCTGAAGAAAGAGCTAACTAGCACAAAGACTTTAGCTCATCCCGATTTTAGTAAGGAGTTCATACTCGACACAGATGCGAGTCATGAAGCAATCGGGGCTGCACTATCACAGATAGTAGATGGTGTGGAGAGGCCAATAGCATTTGCAGGTCGTACATTGACCAAGGCGGAGAGGAAGTACTGTGTTACTCGCAAGGAGTTACTGGCAGTTGTTAACTTCACAAAATACTTCAGGCATTACCTGTATGGCAGAAAATTCACTGTCAGAACAGACCATAGTTCACTTAGGTGGTTGCTGAATTTCAAAGACCCAGAGGGGCAAATGGCCAGATGGTTGCAAGTCTTAAGCTCTTATGATATGCACATCGTCCATCGACCAGGCAAGCAACATCAAAATGCAGATGGCTTGAGCAGGATTCCATGTCGCCAGTGTAACTATGACCCGGACTGGGAACAGAAGGCTGACAACATAACATCGTCATGTGCAGCCAACGTAATAAAAAGTCAAGATCCCTGTAAGTCGGAGAACAAAGGGATACAGGAGAAGACCTTGAGCGAAAAACAAAAGGATGATGACGACCTAGGGTTGGTTATCGGCTGGGTCAGGCAGGAGGAAAAGCCTGGTTACAAGTCCATAGGTGACAGAAACAAAACAGTAAAATCTTTGTGGTCACAGTTCGAAACACTGTCCATGCAAGATAACCTGTTGGTAAGGAAGACAGAGAAAAATATGGTTCAAGTTATCATACCTAGAGATGAGCGTCGCACAGTTCTTAACCATGCCCATGACAACAGAACAGCTGCTCATCTAGGAATAAGGAAGACCCTTGCAAAGATCCGCCAACAGTTTTACTGGCCTGGAATGCAAGATGATGTCAAACGATATGTCACAGGTTGCACACTGTGCGCTAAAAGCAAGAACATGACACAGACGAAGAAAGCACCTATGCAGGTGACAGAGTCTGGCTATCCCATGGAGCGTATAGCCATGGACATTCTGTGCGAGCTACCTGAGACTGATGATGGCAACAGGCACATCTTGGTCATCTCAGACTATTACACGAAGTGGACAGAGAGTTTCCCTATGCGAGATATGAGCGCTGAGACCGTAGCACGCATACTAGTGGAAGAAGTTGTTTGTCGATTCGGAGTCCCAAGCATAATCCATTCAGATCAGGGATCTCAGTTCGAGAGTGCTTTATTTCAGGAAATGTGTCACATATTGCAGATTGAAAAGACCCGTACCACTCCCTACCACCCTCAGTCGGACGGTATGGTCGAGAGATTCAATAAGACATTGGTCACAATGTTAAGGGCCTTTGTGAATGAACGACACACTGACTGGGATAGACACTTACCTTATGTCATGATGGCATATCGGTCAACCGAACATGAGACTACCTCCCATTCACCAAATTTTATGATGCTTGGAAGAGAGACATCTACTCCACTTGATCTACAATACTCCATGCCACGGAACTTGAAAGCCTTGCCACAGAACACGTGGGCCTGGGAACTACAGGAGAAGATGGAAGATGCACATCAGTTGGTCCGAGGAAATGTCAAAGGCCAGATGTTGCGACAGAAAAAGCTACATGACCAGAAACTTTCATGGCAACAGTTTAAAGCTGGTGATGATGTCTTTGTCTTTTTCCCTAATGTCAAGCCAGGGCAAAGCCCGAAGCTTGCTTGCCGCTGGAAAGGTCCATTCCGAGTGATAGCCAAACTCACTGACGTGACTTATCGCGTACGTTGTGGACGCAAGGGAAAGATGCAAGTCATTCATGTGGACCGCATGAAACCAAAGAAAACCCAGCGGTTACGAAATGAAAAGGCTGAAGATTTTGCAAAAGTAAAAGAGCAGCAGACACAGGTGAATGAGAGTTGCTTCGAGAGCAAGCAAGACCTAATTGGAGAGAATGTGAACAGTTCATTTGAGGAGAGTTCCTCTACCCTTATACCTGAATGTGAGACAGAGTTGAAGTGTGAGGATGAATGTCTGAAGGGTACAAAGACAGTACCACGACAAGGTCGTAGGCATAGGAAAGCACCTGCCAAACACTCTGATTATATTCTGTTCTAAAATGTTATACAATTTCCAGAATAATATGAATAAATTATTGCCAAAAGTAATATGTGATATTACTGATATATATTCCCTCTAATCAAAGTGTTCTGTACTTTCAGGATGGTAAACACTAAAACAACTCCAATGAAGGCCTGCCCAATGTGTAAATTCCGGACAGCTGGAACTGATGAGCTTAAGGAGCACCTGGTGCTTTGTGGTTTGAAAAATGCGGAAAAGAATCCCTTCTCCTGCAGCCACTGCAATTTTACAACGTCAAAGCAAATATACCTAACCCGCCATGAGAAAAGGCACCAGAAATCAGAAGACAAGAATAGTCAGCCTGAAGTAGGACAAGTGTCCAGCCAGCCTGACGGGAAAGGCGACGTAGCCTTAAGCATCAGCAGCAGTAATGATAGTGACTCGGATAGCGATCATGATGTCTCATCACCAGAAGACTGGCAAACACAGGATCCGGGGCCATTACTGTCAGAGGAATCAGAAATGGAATCTAGTGATCATGTGTTCCAACCTGAGGAAGGAGCATCTACCTCGGCAGAAGGAACATGCAATGATCAGGAACCTAATGATGATTCGTTGCTTGGAAGAGTCATTCGGAAGTCCACTAAACCTACGTTGCCTTTTAACCAGAAAAGAGCGGCCATGGAGCAAAACGTTGCAACGAGCAAGAAGTTACGCGCAACAGATCTACGCAATGTTATCCCCAAACCTGTAACTCTTGAACAACCTATCAAACGACACACTCAAACAGTGACCCGTCGTTTTGTCAGTGTAGGTGTCCAGACGGACACGGCTTTAAAACACCACTAAGAGAACTGTCACTACAACTTATCGCTATCATGAGGCTGATAAACGTGTAAAGCAAACTACCGTAGATGAGACATTCTTCTACTTCAAGGCATTTGGTGATAGCCGTGAATAGACTCATATAGGGGAGAAAAACATTCATTTTACTTTATATTAAAAGTTATTGATGGTTCATTACTTGTGTGTTTTCTATGATTCTTGTAATTCAGTTTTGATGATTAAGAAGCGTGGAAGCTTCAACCTCGAATGCGTGTGTGTAGTGTAATGAATAATAATTAACACATACCGATCAGGCATCGCCGCATATTTGTTTACAACATGTGTGCGTCCGGGTTTCCTGTTTGTTGTCTCGGTGTATTACACGCTTGGCTAGTCAAGTTTACGCTAGCGAGTAAAGCGTTTGCGAGACCCGGATTGACAAAATCCGAGGGTATAAAAGCCCGCGCTCGCAGACGAATGTCAGTCTGAAATCAACACTCAAGCTGAGAAGATCGGAGAATATCAGGTATATGCTATAACAGTATTCCCCTTGATAGAGTGTTTGGCAGCGGCTCGTGACCTGTGATAGGTCAATGACTACGCATACATAGTATAGTCGGTAGTAACAACCACAGCGTGGTTAGCGACTACATAGGTAGTCAGCGACTACAAGGTAGTCGGCGACAACGTAGTTGTCGGGAGTCACAGGACAGTGACTATACTATATAACCACAAGGTGGTTAGCGACTACAAGGTAGTCGGCGACAACGTAGTTGTCGGGAGTCACAGGACAGTGACTATAGGCATATAACCACAAGGTGGTTAGCGACTACATAGGTAGTCAGCGACTACAAGGTAGTCAGCGACAACACTGTTGTCGAGAGTCATCGGCTAGCGATAGTCGGCGACTAGGCCAGTAACCACAGGGTGGTTAACGACTACACAGTAGTCAGTGACACGGTCAGTGACCACGGGGTGGTTGACGACTATAGGATATAGTCGGTGAATATAGATTGTTTGTTGTATACCCAATCTTTAAGACCAGGTGTCGATGGTCAGGCAGACCACTGTATATATACTTATATATGATATTGTTAATCGCTCGGAATTTATGCAATGTTTTACGCTACCAAATAGTAGTCATATCTGTATATATTTGCTTCTGTAGACTAGTCACTAACCAAGATCATTCACTATAAGTGACGAACCCATTTAGAAACGTCACAGACACAGCTGGAACAGGTGTTAGACGAAACTGCGCACAGAATTCCACATAGCACCTCAGATGTGTAGTATAAGTCGCCGCCGTAGAATTAGCCCACGCCCTTCTTTTCAGGTCTTCGGCCACTCCCTGGAGGGACTCTGCTGTTGAACCACCTGTAATTCACAAACGACAAAGACATATGGTGAGTGAGTTCCTCTACTGTGAATGGTTCAAATTGGAGAGATGGTATTAAATTGTACAGGTGTGTCAGTTTTTGTGGCTCATGTAACCTAGAACATGTGTCTGCAATCACATTATATACACCGGGGAAGTACACACACTTCAAAGTGAAATTGTAAAAGGCACAAAACCAGAAGAGAATTCGCAGTAGAAACATGCCTGTGTGGCTTCGACAAGATCCTTTATTAATCCATGCTGCTGCGGACCTATTGTCTGTGTAGATAAGTACTTTTTTGTCTTTTAATTGAGAACACCAGCGACAAATTGCTAGGTAAATAGCGACTAGCTCCTTCACATTAATGTGTTCTGATTTAAGTGGTGGTAAATCAAGATTCCAATTAGTATAGTAATAGTCTCCACAAAAATAACCTCCCGCACCATGATCACAGGCATCAGTTTGTAATGAAGTTACAGGTTTTGTGTCTAGAATTTTGCATGTACCATTGAACTGGCTAATGAAGGTAGACCACCAGAATATGTCCTGATAAAACTCGGAGGATAGCAGCACTTTGTGGTGACGGTGTTTGATGGAATCTTTCATGTTGATGATACGTCTTAAAAATGTGCGACCACCACAGATTACTTGAGCAGCCCAATTAAGCTTCCCACACAGTGTTTCGAGTTGGGCTTTACTAGCACGGCGCTTTCTTTGATACGCCAATAAAAAAGTTGAGAACTCTGCAAGTTTGTTTGGCGGTAATTCAAATGTCATTTGGATGCTGTCGATGATGATACCAAGAAAACAAATCCTAGTATTTGGACCCGCTACTTTGGAGTAGTTTATGGAAAAACCTAATCTGCGTAAAATGGTGATCAGTCTATAGAGGGCTTTTGAACACGCCGAGAAAGTCTTCCCAAAGATTAGGAAATCGTCCAAGTACGCAATAACAGTAATACCATATTTAGCCTTTAAAATCCGACATACCGCACTACTGAGTCGTTGAAAAATCTGCGGGCTCTTAGCAACCCCAAAAGGGAGCCGAGAATCGTAAAGGTAGGTCGGAGATGAGTCACCTGTAAATGTCCATTTTAATCCTGTGGCTGAATAGTTTGACGGATGAATAGGTACAGACCTGTACGCAGCACTAAGGTCAACTTTGGCTAGGTAGCAACCCCGAGTTATGTGTTTATCTACTTCACGGAGGTCCATATATGAACAGGAACAGTCTGTCGTGATATGATCATTTAGAGAAAGGCCTGATGGCCTGCTCGCATCATGAATCAGACGTATTTTGTTATCCGATTTTGGAATCGCGCCCAAAGCACTGATAATTCGCGGTTTTTCACTACAAACAACATAGTTACCATGGATAATCTCAGTGTGAACTTGTTTTTCAACCAAGTCATGGTATTTAACACATGATGAATAATTGTCATTTTCAACATCAATAATATTGTTCATGTCTAGCTCATTGTCGAATAAATCGAATCCATTTTTTACACCACTTAATATGTAGTCCCTATCAAAATCATGCTGATCGAGTAAGTCATTCCAGCTACTATAATTCAGAGGACCTAAATTGTCATGTAATCTAGGCGCTGGACTCTGAATATTTACTTTTTTGACTCCGCGTTGACTGGGTGTTTAGTGGCCGGATGGTCTCGCGAAAAGCACAGAGAACAATTATGAGCTAATTTGCAGTTCGTTGAAACACGATCACAATTCTCAATGTTGAATCGTCGACAAATTTCTTTGCCGTTGGGTAAGAATGGACCTTTCTGGCGTTTTGAAGCTGGAAAACGTCCATTTGGACTGTCTTGGTATAGATGTAATGTACCTGCATTAGGTTTTAGGATTAACTGGAAGTCCTGAATGTCACGACGTGGAGAACCCCAAGAGAAGCCATCCTTGTACTGTGCCTCGCGATATTCCTTGTCATACAAGGTGACACTACCCCTGGCATAACGACTGAATAGACGCAATGTATTTTGGGTGTGTTTGATGTATTGTACAACCTCTGGGGTCTTTATTTCACCCTTGTTGATCATGTGTAATAAAATTCCCAGGCTACCATATCCCCACTGTTCTACGGACAATTGGTGGACTTCGGGACGTGATTTCCGATTGAATTTTATGCCGTTGTCCGTTATGGTAATGCCCTCCTCGCGAATCGAGGGTTCTTCCCAAACAAAATCTTTGACTTTGTATGCTTTTATTGACTGACAGTTTTGGGGCGTTTCGTTGATACCTGACACACCTAACCTATCACATAGTGTTTTAAAAGATTCAGCGTTAGTGAAGTGACCATTTTTGTCAACGTTTATCTGGTCCAGGGTATCAACACTTGGCCTACCTTGTTCAAGTTGTTGGGAGACTCTGTCCGACGTCTGGTCTTTTGTAACCAATTTGGTCTGCATATCGGCAATCCTTTGTTTTGTTTGTTCAATGTCCGACATTAGTTTTAATTTTTTCTCCTCTGCTTGCAGATCTGCCAGTTGTCTTTCCAATATGTCGGTTTCCCGCGTAATTGCGCTAGGCCTAGCCGGTTGAGAGTCATGCACCACGTGTTTTCCTCGTCCGAGGGATTTGGAAACTGGCCGAGGCAAAGTTCGTATTTTGGGGGTTACATCTTGCTCGGACCCCTTTTCCGCGTTGCACCATGTCAAATCGAGGTGTTCCTCTTCGGATGTATCTGAGTCCTGAAGGGCCTCGTGTACCACGGCCGCCGCCATTTCAAAAAAATTTGTTCCGGTTTTGTCAGAATCAAACGCTGACTTTGGGCTTCCTAAAACTCTGGATACACGTATTTTTTCCCGTGGTCTCAATTCCATGTCAAAAAGTTCATGTTGGTGATACTTCTTTGGTAAACATCTTTAAAAAGATATTTAATGGCCCACCAAGCGTACTCCCATACTGCATGGAGCTATGCGTTGTAACAGCGTGCACATGGCTGTAAAACTGTTCTACTACTTAGAGAGCATGACAAGGGGAGTAACTCTAACCGCCATGTCCGGAAAAGGCCCCAGAGGCCTGCATATATTTACAGTCTTACAAAATTTAATTTTACCAAAATTATCACTTCGGGTCGCGAAGAGCTGCGCTCTTATCAGGTTATGGATGGCTTCCTTCACAACAGGTCCTCGCAACGTGTGCAAATTCATGGAAGGAAGGATTTGTTTGTTATTTCACTTTCGTTTTCTGTGATTTCAGAAAATATTAATTGGAAGCTAACCATTGCTAGGCTGAATCTAAAATGTCGAAAAATGGAACAATTGTTATGCGAAATAATGTAATAACACATCAGAATGTACTTGATTCACAATATGTAAGTGGACATTGTGCATGTAGATTGCCACTTACATATTGTGAATCAAGTACGTTCTACACGGTATACTCAAATTTTGTCACATTAGTAGTTTTGACTTAGCATTTTTTTTATTTTACCTAAAATAATGTAGTGCAAGTATGATTTTACACTCAATATATACTATATCGGAAGAGAGCGAATTGTAACAAACTAATGTAGTGAACTCTAAAATCCACAGTATTGTAAAGACATACGTTCAGACGGCCTTTTGTTAGTCGTCATGCATCGTGTCGTCTTTGTAAATACGATAAGTTGCATTATTGATAGCCCATCCTCAGTCCCGGGTGGAAACTGCAGGGTTTGCCTGCATAGCTACATTTCTGTGGTATAACTATATAATTGTATTTCATTTTCAAACACGTGCGTAACAGCAAACTGCAATACACCCCTCAGGTTCAAATACGCTAGGCGTTTAAAATCATACACTACACGTACATAATACATACTTATTTAAAATTACTGTTTGTATAAGCTCCTTCGCCTGCCTCGCGTTTTTATTTCTATTTAAACTTTACGAAACAGTCGTCTATGCCCTTTAATGGGAGGGGATTTCACGGTAGTTTGTGCAGGTTGATCAATACGACCATCGTCGGAGACCCACGGGTGATCACACTACACTACGCTACACTTATATTATCTATTGCCTGGGTTACCGAGGATGCAACACGACTAGTTGTAAAATACAGTGTAACTTGAAAACACGACATGGACACCGCTACAAAGACCCATGTCGTTGCCATGGTGTTATTGGTATGTCTAGGTAAGTCAAAGATGATGTATTTTCTGTTTTTGTTTTGTTTTTTGTTTTAATTGTTCATTGTTATGTAGTTTTTTTTCTTAAAGATAAAGAAATAATGCGTGATTTCGCCCCATCCTTTCGGCACATAACTACATATATGTTAAAGTGCTGTACAGAAATGCTAATTTTGTACATCATTGTAACGCCCACCTTTTTTCTCGTACACGTATGAATTTATCGATCAGCGGTAGGAAGTAAAGACTTTTAAAGTCGTTTAGCAGGCTTTTAAATACCCGTGAGAGGTTACAAATACATTGTACGCTAGACCCAATCATATGTCTCTTAGAATTAATCACTGTTTTCTTTATTTTAGAAACTAAGCATATGTAAGATTATTAAACAAAGGTAGAATTGATCATTTTCAGGAGACATATAATGTTCTGTCGAACAGATACGTACCTAACTACAATAGCGGAAATGCACATCACGTTACATAGTCGTCAACAACAGCAGCTACAGAAAATGTATTTTTTTTACATAAATAACCTTTGATTTAGACAATACTTCAATAACAAATACAAACTAATGTCATAAGATATCTGAAGAAATCAATCTTTTAATCATTTTTTATTGTCCTATTTCGCTTCCGAACGTTTCAATGTTAAAAATCCTCTTTCATTTCGCTTTTATCATATGTTTACGACTGAAATTATCCGTTAACGTTGTCACCACGTAGTTTTGATTGACCTTCATCGACGAAGCAAAGGGGTTCATCTTCCAGAGAACATGGATCTACAATTTTTACAACTTTAAGGTTGGATATTGTATTTTCTAATTTTCTAATCCACTCACAATGTATTACACGACATATTCCTATGACAATGTACTGGTCTGATGGATTTCAATGTTTCCTGGGCGTATCCCAGTTTAACGCCTTATCTGATTCCTGTCACGCACCTTTTTTGGTATTGGTGGTATTGTACAATCACTTACAGCACTGTAGTTTGGTTTATCCATGTTGTTTATGTGGTAAGTGTTTGTAGCTGTGCAGTATATGGCGTTTTATTTAATATCTTTAGGTATCCCACAGACATAACAAACACAGATTACACTGTCAAGTTATATCGACAACTGGCAAATCAGTCGTTCCATCCCAAGTATAATGGAGAGACACTCCATGCAGACACATAATCCGACGCTCAGAAATACATGTTCATGCCATTATTAACTCTAAAACAACTGTTTAGATGTCCAGGGGTGGGGGCATAGGGAAGACAAAAAAAAAGATTAAAAAGATTAAAGTTGTATGGTCTATCACTTTAGCTCTTTTTGTCATAGTGAAAACTCTTTAAAGGTGATAAAAACAGATTTTAAATATGCTATTTTTGTGTTGATATTTGTTTATTGTGGTGCACTTTATGATTTCCAACAAAAAATACAGGTTGTATTTGACGTAATTTCCATAAAATGTGCTTGAAACGAAGTCCACAACGACCCTTGTCTAGAACGATCGCATCGCTTATCGCCCCTGATATCACCAGATGGCCGTAGATTCGTTAGACTGGTTCCCGCCTCAGTTACCTCCCTTGCGTACGCTTCACTAGTGAGCGGAGCGCAGCCTGGCGGAGAGTAGAGAACTAAGGGAAGGGAACCAGTCTATAGATTCGTGACGTCATCTGAGACCAACAGCTGTGACAAGAGCCGGGAAACTCAATGGGGCAGTGTTGCGGTATTGGCGATTATAGATATTTAAAACAGTCGCGCTACGTGTAGTTGCTATATTGAATAGTGGAAATGAATCCGTATATAATATATAATCTATAACATACAATGATATAATAAAAACGATAGCTTACTCATTCTTATCGTCATATTCTGGGCTATAAAATTGTTATGTTCAGTATGTTAAAGATGCTCCGCCGCTGACAAATGGTAAATTTTAACTATCAAAAACAGGAGCAGACGATTTAGTATTTTTCTTCAGTTACAAAAGTTACTTACTTTACACCATTACCACCATTGAACAGTTTGTGAGCTTCTAATTTTACTTCAAGTTAAAAACATGAAATATAATTAATTGCATCCCGAAAAAAATCCGTGTTACTATATCCTATATGGAATGAAGTACTGATTGCGCATGCACCAAAGGCGAAATAAATTATTCTATATTATTGTTTGTGTTAATTAGACATATATATACACGATTAAACACCAATTATTGTTCAAATGGTGAATATCATTTATGCTCTGTCGGCGGTGGAGCATCTTTAAAAGCCATTTGACACCGTGTACGTGTGTGCCACTGACTCAGGTTCAAGGGGGTTGCGCTTGACTTTTGTCTGTAACTTAAAACTCAAAACATAGACTTTAAAGTTAAACCAACAAGAAGAAATATAACTTTACAAGAAAATGGACCCAAATTACAATGAGACTACATGCTACATGTTTATAAAAAAAAACCGCCATCCCTCATACCCTATCCAAAACCCTATCATACCGCGATAAACGTGCCCCTATCCCGCCTTATGTACGTACTGCACACCTCTATATTTCCTATTTGAAGCTTAATCTTTCAGAACACCGCACAGAAAGGGCTAGACTTATTTATTTTCTTAAAGTTCTATAATGAGTTTTACGGATGTGTACGAAATAGAATAACATGTACAGTAGTAACAATACACGCACGGCCGATAAAAAAGACGGGACACAAAACACAGAAACTAGATACAATGACCTAATATGGATGACATGTACTCGTGGACAAGATACACATGTAATAGTTCAACTAACACAGGACCATGAAACAACATATATTTCTTATAAAACACAAATCATTTACAAGACCGCTTCATTATATTTTCTAACCGTGCGGAGTTTTGGAAATAAGAAACCTGTCGACCTTAGTAAATTTTAAAAGTATACGCACAGACCACAGCACACTAGATAGCCTATTGACCATTATGAGACGATCTAGGGGTCTAAATAAAAAAAAAATCGGTAAAATTCGCATTCTACATATATATACGCAAGTGTACTATGTAGAATATAACAGGAAATTAATGAGTACTAAAATTGGCCAAATTTGCGAGCATTGTGGTGTTTTGGGGGTTCGGGGGAGACCCAGATAAAGATATTACAATTTAGAATGACTGAGATATGAGTTTCACGATGTATTTTGATGATTTTGCGAGGGCTTAAGGCGAGATATTTTGTTTTTTTGGGGGTCCTAAGGTCTCCCCCAAGAAGGAAAAATATTACTAAATGTATTTATGATTGCTGAGATGAGTTTTACGATGTATTTTGATGACTTTAGAGCGTTCTTAACATGGTAATTTTTCGAATTTAAATTCCTGCAATTAAATAATGATAACTGTGAATGTCGTCATATCATTATGCAACCCTGCTCGATCTGAACTAGTCCGCTAAACCTGCCTATATTATTAGGCTTTTTTCCCCCTATATATTAGGCAAAAAAAAATAATTAAAAAAGCCTAATGATATGAGCAGGTTTAGCGGACTAGATCTGAACATACCTGTTTCACACCACCGGCACATTGTTGTGTAACCCAAAATAAATATGAAAATCCCTAAAATGAAGTATGAAAAATGTGCAGAAGGACCTCTTTTATTTTTAATGCGCATTTTGAGAACATTTCAGTCGAGGAAAATGGGGGGCAAAAGGACACAACTTATAAATTATTGATTTTTTTCTTTTAATCTGCATGTATTTTTCATGTCTCCGTATGTTTGTAACAGATGATTTTCTATTAAAACGTAGGTCTAAAGAGGTGGGCCCCAATAATTGTCCATTTTCGCTACGATCTTATTTCGCTCATAAAATTACCAGTAGATTCTATGTATATCAAAACTCCTCGGTTAATTTTATGTGTAAACTATAAATTACATACATGCACAGTCGTATTACTCCAGGGTGGACTGAATAGGAAAGAACTACTTATTCATTCGTGGTTTAACCCCTGGCACACCATAAGCCACATGACATATGTACCCGCGACATTAATGACATCATTATTTACATGTAGTGACGTCATTTCATAGGTTAGGACGTCAATAATGTGTCATTATGTAGGGGATAAATCACGCTACCCAATACCCAATAAGTCGAAATATAACATATTTTTCTAAGTGTGTATTTCCGTAAGTACTAAGACATGTGGCTAAAATGCACATGCATGTTGACAGTTCCGCGATCGGCACACCGGCTTCCGGTAGTTGATTGTCTCAGATGACGTCACAACTCATCGGAACTCAAGGGAGGTAAGTCATAGAAAAAAATATGTCGTCGAAAAGATGTGAAGATTGCTTTCATTAATTTTACTATTTAGAGACAAAATATAAGTAAATATCAAACTGGTATATGTTTAGATAGGCATTACAAATGTTTCTAGCGTATTATCTCATTTTCCATGTCCGTTCTGTTTTTATCACCTTTAAAGGGACAATTCAGTCTAAGAGAACATTAAAATTTGTACAAATATCGGGGAAAACCCCTGTTCTAATTGAAATTAGATCAGTCGGTTTTACTGTGATATGCCAGAAAAGCCCATGGTGGTGAAATGTTAAACTCGCTCGCTATCCGCCATTACACATTGTGGTCGAACATCTTGTAAGCCGAATCCTGTCCCTTGCTCGTAGAGTAGTGCAACTTTTGTCTAGAACTGCTCAGATCGCTCTGACAGTGGTGTGTTTACCTTCCTAAGTGAATTATCTTGCCTCAAAATCATTTCATCACCTCCTTAGTGGTTATGTAGTTCATTTGTTTAACGTGCGTGACTTTGGCTCGGGTATGGGTACAGCGTCTATATTGTACCTGCTTAATCGTATTGATCAACGATTTGTAATTACAACGGTATCAATTAAAATACTAAACATTGACGTGGAATTTGTCAATATTTTGTGTTATATGTTTCATAAGAAATGTAGAACAATATAATTATGCCATAGTTTGCTTCTTGGTTATGTAAAA
Organism: Argopecten irradians; assembly: GCF_041381155.1. NCBI lineage: Eukaryota > Metazoa > Mollusca > Bivalvia > Pectinida > Pectinidae > Argopecten > Argopecten irradians. Next base: position 6,885,103 of record NC_091140.1, on the reverse strand, counting down.
GAATCAATCTGAGTGAATTGTCTCTTTAAGTGTTATACACATTTTTCTCCGTCTGCCCGAGGTATAAACTTTCTACTTTTACCACTTATAAAGTTGCAGCACTGAAGTATTTTTAATTATGAAAGTAAAAAAAATCTTTTTAACGTGTACACGTTTAAAATAGCTCGGAAAAGCATTCATATTCAAACGTTGTATGTTTTATGGGAGTTTGTGATGGTATATTAAAAGAAATACAACTTTTTAAGATTAAGTTTATTTGCATTCAATAATTATGTAATGAAGGAACACAGGGATCCTACCACTGTAAAGAAAACGCAAACTGTTGTTTCCATACTTAAAAACTAATTCTGTACTTAAGCATATAACTTCAATATCCATCACGTTTAGGTATTTTTTTTATGAAATCTTCCATTCTAGCGTTTAATTTGGAATATTAGTTTATCAATGGCTCTTTTGTGTTACTTTTTTAATGTAACCGTCCTGTGAAAATAAATGATATATTTTCTGTGGATCCTTCCTTTTCCGGCACTGCTTTTGTGCCTCATCGCTTCCTACAGAAGTTAAAAACATGTGTTTATATATTAAGAGGTGTCAGTTTGCTTTTAAAGTCTCTATAACCATACGTCCCCTGGATTTACTTGGCCAGGGTCTTAATTATAAAGTTTAGCACAGTGCATGTATTGTGTTTATGTACTGAAGCTGATCATATAATTGTATAGTTGTCTGTCTATCCTGTGTAATATTACACCGTCGATCACGCCGATTGTAGGGCCACTGCACTATTGTATAAGTCAGTTTACTGTGGGGTGCGCTATGCAGATCTGAAGTAATTTTAGGACAAAATAGCCGATATTAAGCAAGCATGATTTTACACTCAATATATACTATATCGGAAGAGAGCGAATTGTAACAAACTAATGTAGTGAACTCTAAAATCCACAGTATTGTAAAGACATACGTTCAGACGGCCTTTTGTTAGTCGTCATGCATCGTGTCGTCTTTGTAAATACAATAAGTTGCATTATTGATAGCCCATCCTCAGTCCCGGGTGGAAACTGCAGGGTTTGCCTGCATAGCTACATTTCTGTGGTTCTCATAAATATTCATAAGTGCGTGAAATCATTAACACTACATTAGGGACACCTCAGACCGGTTAAAAACGATGAGTTCCGATTGGGGATTGGATGAGGTGCAGAACACAATCGTTTTAAGAAACTAGGATGAAATTTGGTCAAGAAAACAACTATTTGGTATAGACACAGAAAACTATATATACATGTAAATTGGTTATTATTCTGTTTCTGTCATGAGCTGCTCTATATGTTGCATGTAATTAAGATTATGGATGATTCGAGAGAGAAAAAGAATATTGTAGCCAATTAGCCCTGATTTGGCTTTCAATTACCAAACAGATGTAGGGTAAAGACTATATTTTCCAAATATTCCAAATAATTTCTTTGCATTTTATACAATGCTTGATTGGCATTTATAGACCGCATTATCTTACTTAAAGTTGTATTGTCTATAACTTTCGTTCTTTTTGTCACAATGAAAACTGTTTAAGTGTTATCCACATTTTCTCCACATGTTTGAGATTTAAACTTTCTAATTTTCCACTTTTTATAAAGTTGGAGAACTGGAAGTATCTTTAATTATAAAAGTAAAAACATCTGTTTACATGTACACGTGAAAAATAGGCTCGAAAAATGCCGAATCATTCCGAACTCTTCCGAACATCGTCGCGACAATCTCGAAATTACACGAGAGTTGTGAAAACAAGACAAAATGTCAACAATTTTTCATAAATAAAACATGCTCGACCTCAGTAGACTGCATCTACAAAGAAAATAAAAAATAATGCTCGCATATTGCAATATTATTTTACGGCAATGTGTGAATTAGATGTTTCAAATACAAATGTACACACTCTGTGGACATATACCAGCATGATTTGCTCATACAGTGTAAGAAGGAAAACGTAAACAAACACATGTGCGCTAACGCTTGTTACCTGGCTTGACCACCAATCGGATCCCCTCGGAGAAATATCCGGTAATCTTCGGAAATATAACACGAAGATTTACGGAAATTACTCCGTGATGTCAATCTCCCCAGGATGTATTGCGGTCCCGACAATTTCATTTTGAATGTGGGGACTGCAATGAACCCTGGGAGAGATTGTCGAGATGCAGGTTGTATCGACGTCAGTCACGTGATACGATTCGGAATTCCGACAAAACACTAAGGTACTGAACACGACAGTGATTAAAGGCGCTTTATTCAAAACCAGCAATATATGATTCCCATATTCCGGCTATCTTATAGGCCGACATACGCTTTAAATGGGGAGCTAAATCATCAAGTGACATGTCCATGTTCAAATATCAAATGTTTAAGCGACCTAACACCTAACAGGCCCATGTTTGATTCTTTTTCTCCAATATTTTAACGAGAAAATTCAGTTGATATGAATGTCGCTGTGCGTAAAAATGGTCGCCTCATATATCTATGACGTCATTGTCTAACGCGTGTGAGCTTTGTTTTCCCTACCCCGGTAATAGACAGAGTTTTCTACCCAATCGGACAGAGATATCTGCACTTCCGTTGAAGGAAAGATTTCTCTGTCTTACCCAGGACAAGACAGCCTGCACCCGTAGAACATATTCGCATGATAAACCGGACGCTTTAAAACTTCATATGCAAATAAAAATTAGCCTGTGCAGTCGAATTGGGCATTCAATAACACATTCAGACTCGAGCTCGTGCTTCACGCGCGTGGTGAACTTTGACCTAATGATCATCGCATCGGAATTCCATCTACTTACATGCATTTTGTTGATTTTTACTCGTAAAAAGACTTATTTTAATTAGTTTTCATACAATATCAGTTTATATTTCTATGACTGAATATTTTGAATGATTTAGATTCTTGTTTGTCACAGTGCAACAAGTTTAACAAAGTTTTTGACAAAGTTACATAGAAATATTTAAGTTGATTTATTTATTCTTGTGGGTTTTTTGTAGGACGGAGAAATATCTACCCTTGGAGGAGATTCATGACAGTCTAAGCCTCGGCAAGCCTCGGGTTAGACAGTCGTGATTTTTCTGTCCAACTCTCAAGGTAGGGAGAGATCCTATTAATCTTTTCCCTAGCAACCGCGGGATAACCCTGTCAAGTTTGGGATAAAAAGCTATCTTAACATCTTGGTTACAGTGAGACTCGGGGAGGGAGGCGAGTGCTGTCGAGCCAGCTATGACATTCTTTCAAATGAATATTCTACTGGCCAGAAATGGTGTGACAACTACTGCTGCTTCAACCTGCTCCAGTACGACTGTTGTGATAACCTCCTTACGAGGGCACCCGCGGACATGAGGATGAACTTCTGTATGGCATGGTTTGAAGCTCACTGGTGAGAGACGTACACTTGTATACACTTGTAACATGTGGTCATAACAGTCATTAGAGAACAGTAGTTAAAATGACGTTCTCTAAAAACATGTTCTGTTGCTTAAATGGACAAGATTGGATGTTGGTGAAAAAACCGTTACATATATGATCTTAAATAAGTGTTCTTTCATATGAAGCTTTTATGTTTGCGAGCATACATTCATAAGAATTTTAACGTCAAAATGTGTTGCAAAAATCCAACGGAAGCTGTCATTTTATACGGTTGTCTTCGAATCCTGACCTGGTGATGTCACCATTGGTTGTCAACCAATAAAAATTAGCCATGTAAATTTGTACAAGTAACGTTCAAATATATTGAATTGTAGATGTTCGAAGTCGCTGGATATCGGGCATAGTATGTGATGAAAACTCTTTATGTAAATGTTTATACCTGTGGATGGAATTCTAAAATACCCAGTCAGCTTCAGTTTGTCGGCTTTCGGTTACGTAATCCACCAAATAATTGATACTTCACTCAGTCACTTATAATCGTCTGTCTTGTCCCTAGTGGGTGCAACAAGCTTTTGTTTTCTTATTCTGTCATTGACTGTTAGCGAAAACCTGTGTCAAAAGAGTTACCTACTTGTTGTACATGTTGTAACAGGTACGTTCCCTTGTTGGTGGCCCTGGCCATAGTGGGAGGAATCATCACTTGCTGTGTTTGTTGTTGCTGTGCCTGCTGCCGTAACACAAGTGGAACCGTGATGTCACCACCGCCTCAAAGTAAGTGTGGTACATAGGGAACAACCAACTAAATGAACAATACACCTCCTCAAAGTAAGTGTGGTACATAGGGAACAACCAACTAAATGACCAATACACCTCCTCAAAGTAAGTGTGGTACCTAGGAAACAACCATCTAAATGACCAATATACCTCCTCAAAGTAAGTGTGGTACCTAGGAAACAACCAACTAAATGACCAATATACCTCCTCAAAGTAAGTGTGGTACATAGGGAACAACCAACTAAATGACCAATATACCTCCTCAAAGTAAGTGTAGTACCTAGGGAACAACCAACTAAATGACCGATATACCTCCTCAAAGTAAGTGTAGTACCTAGGGAACAACCAACTAAATGACCAATATTCCTCCTCAAAGTAAGTGTGGTACGTAGGGAACAACCAACTAAATGACCAATATACCTCCTCAAAGTAAGTGTGGTACATAGGGAACAAACAACTAAATTACCAATATACCTCCTCAAAGTAAGTGTGGTGCATAGGGAACAACCAACTAAATGACCAATATACCTCCTCAAAGTAAGTGTGGTACATAGGGAACAACCAACTAAATGACCAATATACCTCCTCAAAGTAAGTGTGGTACATAGGGAACAAACAACTAAATTACCAATATACCTCCTCAAAGTAAGTGTGGTGCATAGGGAACAACCAACTAAATGACCAATATACCTCCTCAAAGTAAGTGTGGTACATAGGGAACAACCAACTAAATGACCAATATACCTCCTCAAAGTAAGTGTGGTACATAGGGAACAACCAACTAAATGACCAATATACCTCCTCAAAGTAAGTGTGGTACATAGGGAACAACCAACTAAATGACCAATATACCTCCTCAAAGTAAGTGTGGTACATAGGGAACAAACAACTAAATTACCAATATACCTCCTCAAAGTAAGTGTGGTGCATAGGGAACAACCAACTAAATGACCAATATACCTCCTCAAAGTAAGTGTGGTACATAGGGAACAACCAACTAAATGACCAATATACCTCCTCAAAGTAAGTGTGGTACGTAGGAAACAACTAACTAAATGAACAATATACCTCCTCAAAGTAAGTGTGGTACATAGGGAACAACCAACTAAATGAACAATATACCTCCTCAAAGTAAGTGTGGTACAAAGGGAACAACCAACTAAATGACCAATATACCTCCTCAAAGTAAGTGTGGTACGTAGGAAACAACTAACTAAATGAACAATATACCTCCTCAAAGTAAGTGTGGTACGTAGGGAACAACCAACTAAATGACCAATATACCTCCTCAAAGTAAGTGTGGTACAAAGGGAACAACCAACTAAATGAACAATATACCTCCTCAAAGTAAGTGTGGTACCTTGGGAACAACCATCTAAATGACCAAATTACTTCCTCTAAGTAAGTGTGGTGCATAGGGAACAACCAACTAATTGAACAATGCACCTTTGAAATAGCCGCATCGCATAGTATAGAAGACAATATACTGAACACCGGGTTGAATTTTATACGGACCACTGGTTGGCTGGCTATAATTATGAATTTCAAATATTTTTGACAAGTAGTTATCCCAATTTAAAAACGATATGATTTTGGAAATCCAGATAGTAATTGAGTTTCAAAATGTTTATCATGAATTGACTACCTTGATGGGAGTGTGAGCTGAAGGACCTAATTCTTTTCAATCTAGTGTGGGGTATATGCAAACTTTGACTTATAAAAATTCAGCTGGTTGGTCTCTACATACCATTTTATAACTAAGAGCTGTTTATTTTATAGTTTAGGATGTCACCGCTTCATAGAAAGTGCAGTGTATGATATTCAATTGTGCAATAATTTGCTTCAGTTATACTTTCTGAAAATAAAGCTCGCAAACGTTGCATGGAATAAAGCGACAAATCTCATCAATTATTTAACAAATTCGTTGTGTCATAATTTAAGGTGAGAATGAATTTAATGACATTTTAAATCAAATAAGATCTGAAATGAATGAGCTTATTGAAAAGAGATCAAGACCACCGGGTGAAAGGTCATGGTCAAATGCTATTCCTCTAATATAAACTATTAATATTTTGTTAAAACATTTAGCAGCAATTTTGGTTGAAATCTTTTAACAGAGTCAACTTATCCGATATCAAGGTGCAGCTGATGTCCATTCTGGTCAAATTTCGCTTGAAACATCCCATGCTTTGTAAGGGAGAAGAGATACTACATTTGTATTTGACTCCACAAAACTAAATTCACTTTTATATGTAACTATTGTGTGTTGTTCTGTATGTTCATAGGTATGATGGTAATCTCTCAACAACCAGTGCAGTCCCAACATGCTCAGGCTGGTACAGTGTATACCTAATTAGCCATTCAACACAACTCAGGACCAATAAAGAACCGGACAGTCCTGTTTTGTAGGATCTCTCTTTGGATATGTTCATCGCCTAAACCTAAGGAGAAAGTAAAAGCGATAACGATTCTGTTTATTATTTCGTGATACAGTCATTCTGATAATTAATATTACTTATGGTTTTATTGAGGATAATTTCCAAGGCATGAACATCGTGAAATTAAAGACGTAATTTACATATCGATATATGTAATGGTCGTATACATTCCAATACTACAGATACCTTACCCCATTTTTATGTACAAACGCTGGTCATTTTAACAATGTTTTGGTTTTGAAGAATTTAACCGGTCGGACAATGAAGCCCTCGTCCCATTCGTTGAAATATCAGTTGCCTGTAATGAGTAATTAATAAAGTAATTATGTTTCTGATTATTTGGCAGCAATTTAGTTTGGTGTCTTCAAATGTATAGAATTCTGATGCGGTTTCATCACTTTTAATCAGATGTATATGCATGTATATATTTTGATGTATTACAGTTTCATTTTTATTTCACAATTCTTTTTTTAATTGCATATAATGTTTTAAAGTGTATGTTAATCAAGTACTTATGTATTGAGAGTTTTAATCAGTTTTATCGTATGCTTAGTGTGCACCAAAAGTGTCTTTCTTTTATCGGTGGTTAACAAATAGTTTTATATCTAATGATAATTAGGGTTTGATATTACGGTAACAGAATTGCATTTTCTGATAGCTTATATAGGTATTACAATGACATTACATGTGGAATATATTTTGCCATGACCTATGGTAGTATATCACTTGCATTTACACAATATATCTTGCCTATATCTAAATGAATATGGATATTCTGCATGTAAGTGTATGGTTACTCTATACCATCAAATGTGTTTTGTGTTGAAATATTTGTTGTTTTCTGAGATGAAATGTAATGACAACGAAATCATCCATATGCAATATTGTAAACATACGTTTTATATGTAAACCATGACGTGATGTGAATGCAAAATTCTCTTGTCACAATTTGAACCAACGGAAGAAAGGACTATGTATGGTTTTACCCATTTTTGACCCCATAAATCCATCTTTATTTAGCTTAAGTAATAAGAAGTTATGTTGTTTTATGTCGATTACATAGTACATGTCTGATTCACATATAGTAAAAGATTTCCATTTTATTTAGTCGTCATGGCAACCATACATGTACATAATAAACAGAGACTGCTTTTTAACTAGTAGGCGAAATAAGAATTTAATCATTGTCGCTTATTTTGTATAGTTTTCTCTTAGACACAGTGTATTTAATGAAAATATGTAAACACTGAAGATACATCGTTATGGGAAATATAAAGTTTGCTCAGGAATGTGCTGACTATGGTTTTTAAATGAAAAATAAGTATTTTTTTCACATTTGCATTGTTTATGTGTGCTTACAATGTTTAACACTGCTGCAACCAATTGTATGAGAGTTGTACTCGATATTTGAAATTCAATAATTTGATCTCTAAATAACAGGTACATAATGATACATCAAGAACGTAATTGTAAAATATTAAGATCATTACTTAACATAAGTGACTTAGACACTTGTTTCTACATTGTAATCTCATTGTTATCATTTGTGTATTTCATTGTTTGTCTCCAGAATTGGACTAAAATAAGACTGATTTGGGGGCCTTAAAAGACACAAACTACGTAGAGCCCATTCTATAGAATAGTTATATAATGCAGTATGTGTTATCTTTGTGAGCTATGAACTGATATGTGCCTTTTACCAATTCGTGACATATGTGCATTTTGTACATATATATACACACGGAAACCGGAGTTTTATATTTGATAAACGTACATGTAACATACATCGGTAAGGCAGTGTGAGATTGTACTTGATATTCTAGGTCGTTTTGCACATTCACCTGGCATTATAAATGAATGGATAACGATCACTGGGCTTCAAGTCAAATTTCTGTCGATTCATGTTTTGGTCAGGCTGTGAGTGATTCGGTAAAGTAGAGTTCGATGACAATGTAGTAAAATTATGCTAGCGTTACAAATATCCATATAACGAAAAAGGTGAAACAAAAGAATTACTTTAAAGCATATATTTTTCATGTAGTTGATGTGATATTATCACTTATTCAATAAATGATATTGCGTAACGTTGGCTGAGTGTAAATACGCGTTGCAGAACTTTTCAAAGTTATTTAGCTGTGTGTGATGATTGGAGTTGGTCAGGAGAAGAGATCATGTGTTTAACATAAATGCGCACATCCGATATCATCTTTTATATTGTTTTATGTAGATTTGAATCTCATATGGTTTCGTATTACATTTAAATTTAGGTCCTTGACAAAATGTAAGTTGTTCATGCGAACGGAAACTTTTTATATCACAAAAATTTTAATGAAATACTATTCCAATGAAAACAATATGTGCCTTCCATATGGTGCACAATCGTGTTCCAAAACATGTTTTTTTTACATTGGCTATGTTTGTTAATTGTGTTTTAAAGTAATTAATTCTAGGGCTAGAATCTCTCAGAACCATTTGGAATCATTACGATGACGTTAGCATCTAAACATTTGATGTTTTAATAGCAAGGAAAGCAATAAAATATATAATAAATGTTGTGCACCTAAAATAAGCAATGTTGGCATGCAATATCATTTTATTTTGATTTTAATATCTATGATTTCTACTCCACTAAGGAAGTACACTAAAAGAATATCTTACAAACAGGATCAAAGATTTTACACGTGTATATTGAATGTCTCTTTCTCTGTACCACATTGAATTGTTTGAAATACAGATGTAGGCCTATCAAATAAATTGCTTTTTGTACCAATCTCGAATTTTGCTTTTACTTTTCCTCTACCTCGGCTGGTAATAAGAGGACGTTTATGATATTGTCTGACTTGGTCCGCTAAACCTGCCTATATTATTAGACTTTTTTATTTTATTTTATTTATATAAATACAATGTATATATTCACGTTGTATATACATGGTAGCGTTTTGTTTATCTCTCAGCTACACGAGGTTTAAAAAAAAACCGGAAGCGACGGTGATTGGCTACCACACAAACCCTTGTTAACCCATTCTTCCTATGCAAGACGAAAGCTTCTTTGGGATCCCGGAAGTGTCCCAAAGTGACCATCGATTGATACGTGTTCGATAGAACACCATATTTAGGCGAAACAGAAAACACACCCTAGCCTGTTCTCGCGATAAGGAATGTTAAGAAATACACCATACGGGGCCAGGTACACTTATAAATCCAATACTTACAAAATACTTTTTTCATGACAGATGCCATTATTTTATCTATCGAAATAATATTTATAAGTCCCAAACCTATATGGCTTTACTGTGCCTCGTCGGTTACCTACGTTGATCGGCCTACAGTCGAGCTTGGTGGAGTTTAGACACCGGGTTTCCGAGGGTTTAACCAAGGACGTATCACTTATAAATCCTTGGTTAAATATATTAGCAATTTTCACCTATTCATGATGATTTGTAGTCGTGGCTTTCGTAGAACCACAGGCGTCTGCTTCTGGTTTCGTGAAAATATAATAACCTACCCTAGACTTCCTAGAAGAAACGATATTTTCAGTTTCACTTTCGTTTTTGCTGGTTTCGAGGAAAAGTGAACAGGGGGCTGACCATTCCAAGGTTGAAGCTTCTAAACTATTAGCTCTGTATACATAGTAGCACACCTAAGACCACTCCCCAGTGATATTTCTCACTAAGCCGAATACAGTGAGAACAGCCGCCTTGTCGTTTTATTGGAAGGCGATTCAACTGTGACTCAGTGTGACAACGAACCTAAGATGGAGGGCACTACAAAGATCGGCGTCATCATTGTGCTATTGGTGTGTCTAGGTAAGTCACACAATTAAACGTTTATGAATATTGTGTGTAGAATATATAGATTTTGATTGACAAATCATCATCGCGGAGATTATATCCATTTATTTTAGAACGGTGGGCATTTAAACCTGCTTTCCAGAAACGTTAGCATGTATTTATTAGCCTGTGTTATAAATCCCAGATACATGTACCTAAATACATGTATATAGGGTAAACATAGGGAAAGTTCGGACACTGCCGTAGTAAAACCACAAATAAAGTCACAAGACTGGCGACTGAAATGCTTGTTAGAAAATGGGAAAATACATAGACTATCCCATGTGTGCCATTAGCCGCTATGTAAACAGATCGTCCAGTTATAGGCTGTAAACCTAACCAAACCATGTCGATGAAAACATTAAAAATAGACTGTTTACAGAATCAGACACGACTTGCACGTATACGTTTTACAGAGTCAGACACGACTTGCACGTATACGTTTTACAGAGTCAGACACGACTAGATCTAGCACATGAGATGTAATGAAGTATCGAGGTTGTGGTCATATAAATATGATTCATTGTGAAAGTAACTTTTTATTAAATCAATATTTTATGCATCACATATTTCAAGTAAGGTAACCATGGAAACGAAAATATTTGCCCTGTATCTCGTATGTCTATTTTGGATATTAAGTTATTATATGGCCCTGTATCTTGTATGTCTATTTTGGAATATTTAGTTATTATATGGCCCTGTATCTTGTATGTCTATTTTGGATACTTGGTTATTATATGGCCCTGTATCTCGTATGTCTATTTTGGATATTAGTTATTATATGGCCTGTATCTTGTGTATTTTGGATGTTATTTGGTATGGAATATTTGGGCCTTGTATTCGTATGTCTATTTTGGATACTTAGTTATTAATGGCTGTACTTTATCATTTGGAACCATGGGCCTTGATCTCGTATGTCTATTTTGGATACTTAGTTATTACATGGGCCTTGTATCTTTGTACGTCTATTTTGGATACTTAGTTATTATATGGCCCTGTATCTCGTATGTCTATTTTGGATATTTAGTTATTATATGGCCCTGTATCTCGTATGTCTATTTTGGATATTTAGTTATTATATGGCCCTGTATCTTGTATGTCTATTTTGGAATATTTAGTTATTATATGGCCCTGTATCTCGTATGTCTATTTTGGATATTTAGTTATTATATGGCCCTGTATCTCGTATGTCTATTTTGGAATATTTAGTTATTATATGGCCCTGTATCTTGTATGTCTATTTTGGAATATTTAGTTATTATATGGCCCTGTATCTCGTATGTCTATTTTGGATATTTAGTTATTATATGGCCCTGTATCTCGTATGTCTATTTTGGAATACTTAGTTATTATATGGGCCCTGTATCTTGTATGTCTATTTTGGAATATTTAGTTATTATATGGCCCTGTATCTCGTATGTCTATTTTGGATATTTAGTTATTATATGGCCCTGTATCTCGTATGTCTATTTTGGAATATTTAGTTATTATATGGCCCTGTATCTCGTATGTCTATTTTGGATATTTAGTTATTATATGGCCCTGTATCTCGTATGTCTATTTTGGATACTTAGTTATTATATGGCCCTTGTATCTCGTATGTCTATTTTGGATACTTAGTTATTATATGGCCCTGTATCTCGTATGTCTATTTTGGATATTTAGTTATTATATGGCCCTGTATCTCGTACGTCTATTTTGGATATTTAGTTATTATATGGCCCTGTATCTTGTATGTCTATTTTGGATATTTAGTTATTTATATGGCCCTGTATCTCGTATGTCTATTTTGGATATTTAGTTATTATATGGCCCTGTATCTCGTATGTCTATTTTGGATATTTAGTTATTATATGGCCTGTATCTCGTATGTCTATTTTGGATATTTAGTTATTATATGGGCCTTGTATCTTGTATGTCTATTTTGGAATATTTAGTTATTATATGGCCCTGTATCTCGTATGTCTATTTTGGATATTTAGTTATTATATGGCCCTGTATCTCGTATGTCTATTTTGGATATTAGTTTATTATATGGGCCTGTATCTTGTATGTCTATTTTGGATACTTAGTTATTATATGGGCCTTGTATCTCGTATGTCTATTTTGGATACTTAGTTATTATATGGGCCTTGTATCTCGTATGTCTATTTTGGATACTTAGTTATTATATGGGCCTTGTATCTCGTACGTCTATTTTGGATATTTAGTTATTTATATATGGGCCCTGTATCTCGTATGTCTATTTTGGATACTTAGTTATTATATGGCCCTGTATCTCGTATGTCTATTTTGGATATTTAGTTATTATATGGCCCTGTATCTTGTATGTCTATTTTGGATATTTAGTTATTATATGGGCCTGTATCTCGTACGTCTATTTTGGATATTTAGTTATTATATGGCCCTGTATCTTGTATGTCTATTTTGGATATTTAGTTATTATATGGCCCTGTATCTCGTATGTCTATTTTGGATATTTAGTTATTATATGGCCCTGTATCTCGTATGTCTATTTTGGAATATTTAGTTATTATATGGGCCTTGTATCTCGTATGTCTATTTTGGATACTTAGTTATTATATGGGCCTTGTATCTCGTATGTCTATTTTGGATACTTAGTTATTATATGGCCTGTATCTTGTATGTCTATTTTGGATATTGGTTATTATATGGCCCTTGTATCTCGTATGTCTATTTTGGATACTTAGTTATTATATGGGCCTGTATCTCGTATGTCTATTTTGGATATTTAGTTATTATATGGCCCTGTATCTCGTATGTCTATTTTGGATATATTAGTTATTATATGGCCTGTATCTCGTATGTCTATTTTGGATATTTAGTTATTATATGGCCCTGTATCTCGTATGTCTATTTTGGAATAATAGTTATTATATGGCCTGTATCTCGTATGTCTATTTTGGATATTTAGTTATTATATGGCCTCTGTATCTCGTATGTCTATTTTGGATACTTAGTTATTATATGGCCCTGTATCTCGTATGTCTATTTTGGATACTTAGTTATTATATGGGCCTTGTATCTCGTACGTCTATTTTGGATACTTAGTTATTATATGGGCCTTGTATCTCGTATGTCTATTTTGGATACTTGGTTATTATATGGCCCTGTATCTTGTATGTCTATTTTGGATATTTAGTTATTATATGGCCCTGTATCTTGTATGTCTATTTTGGAATATTTAGTTATTATATGGCCCTGTATCTCGTATGTCTATTTTGGATATTTAGTTATTATATGGCCCTGTATCTCGTATGTCTATTTTGGATATATTTAGTTATTATATGGCCATGTATCTCGTATGTCTATTTTGGATATTAGTTATTATATGGCCTGTATCTCGTATGTCTATTTTGGATACTTGGTTATTATATGGCCCTGTATCTCGTACGTCTATTTTGGATACTTAGTTATTACATGGGCCTTGTATCTCGTATGTCTATTTTGGATACTTAGTTATTACATGGCCCTGTATCTCGTACGTCTATTTTGGATATTTAGTTATTATATGGCCCTTTCTATCTCGTATCTCGTCTATTTTGGATACTTGGGTTTATTATATGGACCTGTATCTCGTTCGTCTATTTTGGATACTGGTTATATTAATGGCCTGTATCTCGTATGTCTATTTTGGATACTTGGTTATTATATGGCCCTGTATCTTGTATGTCTATTTTGGATATTTAGTTATTATATGGCCCTGTATCTCGTATGTCTATTTTGGATACTAATGGTTATTATATGGCCCTGTATCTCGTTTATGTCTATTTTGGATACTTAGTTGTTATATGGGCCTTGTATCTCGTATTGTTTATTTTGGATATTTGGTTATTATATGTCCCTGTATGTCGTATGTCTATTTTGGATACTTGTTTATTATATGGCCCTGTATCTCGTATGTCTTATTTCGGATACTTGGTTATTATATGGCTTGTATCTTCGTATGTCTATTTTGGATACTTAGTTAGTATGATGGGCCTGTATCTCGTGTGGTCTATTTTGGATTACTTGGTTATATTATATGGCCTTTATCTTCGTATGTCTATTTTGGATACTTAGTTATTATATGGCCATGTATCTCGTTTGTCTATTTTGGATACTAATGGTTATTATATGGCCATGTATCTCGTATGTCTATTTTGCATATTTAGTTATTATATAACCCTGTATGTCGTATGTCTATTTTGCAATATTTAGTTATTATATGGTCCTTGTATCTCGTATGTCTATTTTGGATACTTAGTTATTATATGGCCCTGTATCTCGTTTGTCTATTTTGGATACTTGGTTATTATATGGCCATGTATCTCGTATGTCTATTTTTGGATATTAAATTATTATATGGCCCTGTATGTCGTACGTCTATTTTGGATACTTGGTTATTATATGGCCCTGTATCTTGTATGTCTATTTTGGATACCTGGTTATTATTATATGGCCCTGTATCTCGTTTGTCTATTTTGGATAGTTGGTTATTATATGGCCCTGTATCTGTCGTACGTCTATTTTGGATATTGGTTATTATATGGCCTTTATATGTCGTATGTCTATTTTGGATTACTTAGTTATTATATGGGCATGTATCTCTGTATTTGTCTATTTTGGATACTTAAAGTTATTTTATATGGCCATGTATCTCGTATTGTCTATTTTGGATCTTGGTTGTTATTATAAATGGCACTGTATCTCGTATGTCTATTTTGGATACTTGGTTATTATATGGCCCTGTATCTTGTATGTCTATTTTGGATACTTAGAATATTATATTGCTCTGTATGTCGTAAGTCTATTTTGGATACTTGATTATTATATGGCCCTGTATCTTCGTATGTCTATTTTGGATATTTAGTTATTATATGACCCTGTATCTCGTATGTCCATTTTGGATCAGGTCGGTGTTATATTAAATGTTGTTATTTTATGGCCTGTTATGTCGTATGTCTATTTTGGTTACTTGGTTATTATATATGGCCCTGTATCTCGTATGTTTATTTTGGATTACTTAGTTATTATATGGCCCTGTATCTCGTATGTCTATTTTGGATACTTGGTTATTATATGGCCCTGTATCTCGTATGTCTATTTTGGATACTTAGTTATTATATGGGCCTTGTATCTCGTACGTCTATTTTGGATACTTGGTTATTATATGGGCCTTGTATCTCGTATGTCTATTTTGGATACTTGGTTATTATATGGCCCTGTATCTTGTATGTCTATTTTGGATACTTAGTTATTATATGGGCCTTGTATCTCGTATGTCTATTTTGGATACTTGGTTATTATATGGCCCTGTATCTCGTACGTCTATTTTGGATACTTAGTTTATTATATGGGCCCTGTATATGTCTATTTTGGATACTTAGTTATTTATATGGCCCTGTATCTCGTTATTAAATCTATTTTGGATTATTTGGTTATTATATGGTTGTATCTGTATGGTATTCGCTGTATATGGGGATACCCGGTTCTTATTCTGGCTTTGAACTTTTATCTCGTATTGTCTATTTTGGAATAATTTTTTGTTATTATTATATGGCCCTGTATCTCGTAATTGTATATTTTGGATATAATAGATATATACGGCACATGTATTTTCGTTAATGTCTATTTTGGATATCTTAGTTATTATATGGAAAACCCTGTATCTTCGTATGTCTATTTTGGAATATTGGTTATTATTATGTATCGAATGGCCCTGATATATCTGTATGTCTATTTTGGATATTGTTATTTATGGCCTGGTATCTTATACGTCTATTTTGGGATACTTGGTTTTATATGGCCCTATGTATCTTCGTACTGTCTATTTTGGATACTTGGTTATTATATGGCCCATGTATCTCGGTTGTCTTTTGGATACTTGGTTATTATATGGCCATGTATCTCGTTTGTCTATTTTGGATATTTGGTATTATATGGGCCATGTATCTCGTTTGTCTATTTTGGATACTTAGTTATTATATGGCCCTGGTATCTCGTATGTCTATTTTGGATATTTGGTTATTATATGGCCCTGTATCTCGTTTGTCTATTTTGGATACTTGGTTATTTATATGGCCTGTATCTCGTATGTCTATTTTGGATACTTGGTTATTATATGGCCCTGTATCGTACGTCTATTTTGGATACTTGGTTATTATATGGCCCTGTATCTCGTATGTCTATTTTGGATATTTGGTTATTATATGGCCCTGTATCTCGTTTGTCCATTTTGGATACTTGGTTATTATATATTTATCTTCTAAGTGTACTTTTGTTATTTATATGGCCCTGTATCTTCTATGTCTATTTTGGATATTTAGTTATTATATATGGCCCTGTATCTCGTACGTCTATTTTGGATATTTAGTTATTATATGGCCCTGTATCTTGTATGTCTAGTTTGGATATTTAGTTATTATATATGGCCCTGTATCTTGTATGTCTATTTTGGATAACTTAGCTATATTCTATATATAGGCCCTGTATCTCGTATGCGTCTATATTGGATTTCTGGAGTTATTATATGGTACCCTGTATTTTGGATATCTTGTATGTGTATCTATCTTTTTGGATACTACTTCTCGTTATTATATGAGTCTTTATACTCGTGCGTCTATTTCTGTTTACAAATAACAGTATATAGAGAGACATACTTAATTATTTACAACATTCGTATGATAGTACCTCGTCGTACATTTTTTGTACCTATATAATATTCTGTCAAATGAAAAAAGGCACTTTGATAAATAATGTAATCAATCACCACTAGTATTAGTATCGCAATAAGGAGAAATTATAGTCTAATTATTTATTTTATTTCATATACCAGTTTCCACAATGACTATGGTGTTACTTGTTCTACACTTACACATCAAAATTATTATCATTTGATACATCAAACTATTTCTTTTCAAAATAACACTCTTTTTGTATCTACTGTTTACAATGTTTTGTAAAAATAAAATATAAAATGACCACACCTTTTGAGCTTTTACCCATTTTTGTGCCCTCTCCCCCTTTTACTTAAGCGCACAATGGGCTGAGATCGTATCTTTTCTATTAATCTTTTTCTTCATATAAAACGCCTTCCTAAGACCGCCTTCTTTTCAGCATTCGCTGGCCGAGCATACTTCCGGAAATATTTCTTTAGATTTCCAGTAAGTGATACTTATGCAGACCATACCACAATGTCCCTACACATTCGGTAAACGTAGAGTCAACAGGGCCTTCAAATAAGACGCTAGCTGTTGGTAGAACGTTAAGCATTATTCACTAACCAATGTCTTTATTACAGTGAGGCTCGGCGAGGGAGGCGAGTGCTGCCGAGCACACTATAACATTATCGGCAATGAAGTTTCTAACGACCAGAAATGGTGTGACAACTACTGCTGCTTCAATTTGATCAAGTACGACTGCTGTAATAACATCATTATGAGGGCACCCGCGGATATGAGGATGGACTTCTGTGCCGCCTGGTTTGCAGATCACTGGTGAGAGACAAAAAGTTAATGTGTACAATACCAATATCCTTTACACTAAATACAAGGTGATAAGTAAATGTGAGTTTAGAGAGTTTGTGCTTGATTGTGTTTCTCACACGAAATACATGTTTTATGTTTATTATGA
The DNA here is from genome assembly GCF_041381155.1 of Argopecten irradians. Lineage (NCBI taxonomy): Eukaryota > Metazoa > Mollusca > Bivalvia > Pectinida > Pectinidae > Argopecten > Argopecten irradians. The sequence continues at coordinate 6,867,026 of NC_091140.1, read as the reverse complement.
TTGTAAGCCAAATGGCTGACCGTAATAAAGAACTTGAACGTTAACTTGCAGAACGCGTCACATTGTCCGGATATCGACATCCGATGGACATACGAATATGGAACTTTTTCATTTCCTGTATCTAATTCGGGTCAGTGTAACGCGAGCATAAAGACGGGTAACACGCGAACAAAGTGCTATTTTATACTTCATTACAGTATGAAAACATACAAGATTTCCATTGCCTTACTAAATGTATTTGTACAATTTAATATCAGTTTACTCTCAATTTCCACTTTCGTTTCTTTTTAAAATACAAGCTATATTGCGGTGCATTACCATTACATTGACCTGAAGCTGCATGTATGTTATGTCAAAGACATGCATGTTCGGTACATTTGCCCTTGGTTGTTCTGACTATTGTATAATAGTTTGTTGTGTTGTAGCTATGTCCCGTTATTGGTTGTACTGTCTATAGTAGGATAGTTTGTTGTGTTGTAGGTACGTCCCGTTATTGGTTTTTCTGTCTATAGTAGGATAGTTTGTTGTGTTGTAGGTACGTCCCGTTATTGGTTGTACTGTCTATAGTAGGAATAGTTTGTTGGTTGTAGGTCGTACGTCCGTTATATTGGTTGTTCTGGCTATAGTAGGATAGTTTGTTGTGTTGTAGGTACGTCCCGTTATTGGTTGTTCTGGCTATTGGAGGATAGTAGTGTTGTGTGTGTAGGTATGTCCTTATTGTGTTCTGGCTATAGATTTTGTTGTGGTTAGTGTTGTAGGTACGTCCCGTTATTGGTTTTTCTGGCTATTGTAGAATAGTTTGTTGTGTTGTAGGTAGTACCCGTTATTGGTTGTTCTGCTATAGTAGGATAGTTTGTTGTGTTGTAGGTACGTCCCGTTATGGTTGTTCTGGCTATTGTAGATAGTGTGTTGTGTTGTAGGTACGTCCGTTATTGGTTGTTCTGACTATAGGATAGTTTGTTGTGTTGTAGTTCTGTTGTATATGTCCCGGTTATTGGTGTTCTGTTATAGTTAGGATAGTTTGTTGTGTTGTAGGTAAGTCCCGTTATTGGTTGTTCTGACTATAGTAGGATAGTTTGTTGTGTTGTAGGTACGTCCCGTTATTGGTTGTTCTGGGACTATAGTAGGATAGTTTGTTGTGTTGTAGGTACGTCCTGTTATTGGTTGTTCTGACTATAGTAGGATAGTTTGTTGTGTTGTAGGTTACGTCCGTTATTGGTTGTTCTGACTATAGTAGGATAGTTTGTTGTGTTGTAGGTACGTCCCGTTATTGGTTGTTCTGGCTATAGTAGGATAGTTTGTTGTGTTGTAGGTACGTCCCGTTATTGGTTGTTCTGACTATAGTAGGATAGTTTGTTGTGTTGTAGGTACGTCCCGTTATTGGTTGTTCTGTTAGTAGGATAGTTTGTTGTGTTGTAGGTACGTCCCGTTATTGGTTGTTCTGTTCTATAGTAGGATAGTTTGTTGTGTTGTAGGTACGTCCCGTTATTGGTTGTTCTGACTATAGTAGGATAGTTTGTTGTGTTGTAGGTACGTCCCGTTATTGGTTGTTCTGACTATAGTAGGATAGTTTGTTGTGTTGTAGGTACGTCCCGTTATTGGTTGTTCTGACTATAGTAGGATAGTTTGTTGTGTTGTAGGTACGTCCCGTTATTGGTTGTTCTGACTATAGTAGGATAGTTTGTTGTGTTGTAGGTACGTCCCGTTATTGGTTGTTCTGGCTATAGTAGGGTAGTTTGTTGTGTTGTAGGTACGTCCCGTTATTGGTTGTTCTGACTATAGTAGGATAGTTTGTTGTGTTGTAGGTACGTCCGTTATTGGTTGTTCTGACTATAGTAGGATAGTTTGTTGTGTTGTAGGTACGTCCCGTTATTGGTTGTTCTGACTATAGTAGGATAGTTTGTTGTGTTGTAGGTACGTCCCGTTATTGGTTGTTCTGGCTATAGTAGGGTAGTTTGTTGTGTTGTAGGTAGTCCCGTTATTGGTTGTTTGGCTATAGTAGGATAGTTTGTTGTGTTGTAGGTAGTTATTGGTTGTTCTGACTATTGTAGGATAGTTTGTTGTGTTGTAGGTACGTCCGTTATTGGTTGTTCTGACTATAGTAGGGTAGTTTGTTGTGTTGTAGGTACGTCCCGTTATTGGTTGTTCTGGCTATAGTAGGATAGTTTGTTGTGTTGTAGGTATGTCCCGTTATTGGTTGTTCTGACTATAGTAGGATAGTTTGTTGTGTTGTAGGTACGTCCCGTTATTGGTTGTTCTGACTATAGTAGGATAGTTTGTTGTGTTGTAGGTACGTCCCGTTATTGGTTGTTCTGACTATAGTAGGATAGTTTGTTGTGTTGTAGGTACGTCCCGTTATTGGTTGTTCTGGCTATAGTAGGATAGTTTGTTGTGTTGTAGGTACGTCCCGTTATTGGTTGTTCTGACTATAGTAGGATAGTTTGTTGTGTTGTAGGTACGTCCTGTTATTGGTTGTTCTGACTATAGTAGGATAGTTTGTTGTGTTGTAGGTACGTCCCGTTATTGGTTGTTCTGTCTATAGTAGGATAGTTTGTTGTGTTGTAGGTACGTCCCGTTATTGGTTGTTCTGACTATAGTAGGATAGTTTGTTGTGTTGTAGGTATGTCCCCGTTATTGGTTGTTCTGACTATAGTAGGATAGTTTGTTGTGTTGTAGGTACGTCCCGTTATTGGTTGTTCTGGCTATAGTAGGATAGTTTGTTGTGTTGTAGGTACGTCCCGTTATTGGTTGTTCTGACTATAGTAGGATAGTTTGTTGTGTTGTAGGTACGTCCCGTTATTTGTTGTACTGGCTATAGTAGGATAGTTTGTTGTGTTGTAGGTACGTCCCGTTATTGGTTGTTCTGACTATAGTAGGATAGTTTGTTGTGTTGTAGGTACGTCCCGTTATTGGTTGTTCTGACTATAGTAGGATAGTTTGTTGTGTTGTAGGTACGTCCGTTATTGGTTGTTCTGTCTATAGTAGGATAGTTTGTTTGTGTTGTAGGTACGTCCCGTTATTGGTTGTTCTGACTATAGTAGGATAGTTTGTTGTGTTGTAGGTACGTCCCGTTATTGGTTGTTCTGACTATAGTAGGATAGTTTGTTGTGTTGTAGGTACGTCCCGTTATTGGTTGTTCTGACTATAGTAGGATAGTTTGTTGTGTTGTAGGTACGTCCCGTTATTGGTTGTTCTGACTATAGTAGGATAGTTTGTTGTGTTGTAGGTACGTCCGTTATTGGTTGTTCTGGACTATAGTAGGATAGTTTGTTGTGTTGTAGGTACGTCCCGTTATTGGTTGTTCTGACTATAGTAGGATAGTTTGTTGTGTTGTAGGTACGTCCTGTTATTGGTTGTTCTGACTATAGTAGGATAGTTTGTTGTGTTGTAGGTACGTCCCGTTATTGGTTGTACTGTCTATAGTAGGATAGTTTGTTGTGTTGTAGGTACGTCCCGTTATTGGTTGTTCTGACTATAGTAGGATAGTTTGTTGTGTTGTAGGTACGTCCCGTTATTGGTTGTTCTGGACTATAGTAGGATAGTTTGTTGTGTTGTAGGTACGTCCCGTTATTGGTTGTTCTGACTATAGTAGGATAGTTTGTTGTGTTGTAGGTACGTCCCGTTATTGGTTGTTCTGGTCTATAGTAGGGTAGTTTGTTGTGTTGTAGGTACGTCCGTTATTGGTTGTTCTGACTATAGTAGGATAGTTTGTTGTGTTGTAGGTACGTCCCGTTATTGGTTGTTTGACTATAGTAGGATAGTTTGTTGTGTTGTAGGTACGTCCCGTTATTGGTTGTTCTGACTATAGTAGGATAGTTTGTTGTGTTGTAGGTACGTCCCGTTATTGGTTGTTCTGACTATAGTAGGATAGTTTGTTGTGTTGTAGGTACGTCCCGTTATTGGTTGTTCTGACTATAGTAGGATAGTTTGTTGTGTTGTAGGTACGTCCCGTTATTGGTTGTTCTGACTATAGTAGGATAGTTTGTTGTGTTGTAGGTACGTCCCGTTATTGGTTGTTCTGACTATAGTAGGATAGTTTGTTGTGTTGTAGGTACGTCCCGTTATTGGTTGTTCTGACTATAGTAGGATAGTTTGTTGTGTTGTAGGTACGTCCCGTTATTGGTTGTTCTGACTATAGTAGGATAGTTTGTTGTGTTGTAGGTACGTCCCGTTATTGGTTGTTCTGACTATAGTAGGATAGTTTGTTGTGTTGTAGGTACGTCCCGTTATTGGTTGTTTGTTACTATAGTAGGATAGTTTGTTGTGTTGTAGGTACGTCCCGTTATTGGTTGTTCTGACTATAGTAGGATAGTTTGTTGTGTTGTAGGTACGTCCCGTTATTGGTTGTTCTGACTATAGTAGGATAGTTTGTTGTGTTGTAGGTACGTCCCGTTATTGGTTGTTCTGACTATAGTAGGATAGTTTGTTGTGTTGTAGTACGTCCCGTTATTGGTTGTTCTGACTATAGTAGGATAGTTTGTTGTGTTGTAGGTACGTCCCGTTATTGGTTGTTCTGTCTATAGTAGGATAGTTTGTTGTGTTGTAGGTACGTCCCGTTATTGGTTGTTCTGACTATAGTAGGATAGTTTGTTGTGTTGTAGGTACGTCCCGTTATTGGTTGTTCTGACTATAGTAGGATAGTTTGTTGTGTTGTAGGTACGTCCCGTTATTGGTTGTTCTGACTATAGTAGGATAGTTTGTTGTGTTGTAGGTACGTCCCGTTATTGGTTGTTCTGACTATAGTAGGATAGTTTGTTGTGTTGTAGGTATGTCCCGTTATTGGTTGTTCTGACTATAGTAGGATAGTTTGTTGTGTTGTAGGTACGTCCCGTTATTGGTTGTTCTGACTATAGTAGGATAGTTTGTTGTGTTGTAGGTACGTCCCGTTATTGGTTGTTCTGACTATAGTAGGATAGTTTGTTGTGTTGTAGGTACGTCCCGTTATTGGTTGTTCTGGCTATAGTAGGATAGTTTGTTGTGTTGTAGGTACGTCCCGTTATTGGTTGTTCTGACTATAGTAGGATAGTTTGTTGTGTTGTAGGTACGTCCCGTTATTGGTTGTTATGACTATAGTAGGATAGTTTGTTGTGTTGTAGGTACGTCCCGTTATTGGTTGTTATGACTATAGTAGGATAGTTTGTTGTGTTGTAGGTACGTCCCGTTATTGGTTGTTCTGACTATAGTAGGATAGTTTGTTGTGTTGTAGGTACGTCCCGTTATTGGTTGTTCTGACTATAGTAGGATAGTTTGTTGTGTTGTAGGTACGTCCCGTTATTGGTTGTTATGACTATAGTAGGTTAGTTTGTTGTGTTGTAGGTACGTCCCGTTATTGGTTGTTCTGACTATAGTAGGATAGTTTGTTGTGTTGTAGGTACGTCCCGTTATTGGTTGTTATGACTATAGTAGGATAGTTTGTTGTGTTGTAGGTACGTCCCGTTATTGGTTGTTCTGACTATAGTAGGATAGTTTGTTGTGTTGTAGGTACGTCCCGTTATTGGTTGTTCTGACTATAGTAGGATAGTTTGTTGTGTTGTAGGTACGTCCCGTTATTGGTTGTTCTGACTATAGTAGGATAGTTTGTTGTGTTGTAGGTACGTCCCGTTATTGGTTGTTCTGACTATAGTAGGATAGTTTGTTGTGTTGTAGGTATGTCCCGTTATTGGTTGTTCTGTCTATAGTAGGATAGTTTGTTGTGTTGTAGGTACGTCCCGTTATTGGTTGTTATGACTATAGTAGGATAGTTTGTTGTGTTGTAGGTACGTCCCGTTATTGGTTGTTCTGACTATAGTAGGATAGTTTGTTGTGTTGTAGGTACGTCCCGTTATTGGTTGTTCTGACTATAGTAGGATAGTTTGTTGTGTTGTAGGTACGTCCCGTTATTGGTTGTTCTGACTATAGTAGGATAGTTTGTTGTGTTGTAGGTACGTCCCGTTATTGGTTGTTCTGACTATAGTAGGATAGTTTGTTGTGTTGTAGGTACGTCCCGTTATTGGTTGTTCTGACTATAGTAGGATAGTTTGTTGTGTTGTAGGTACGTCCCGTTATTGGTTGTTCTGTCTATAGTAGGATAGTTTGTTGTGTTGTAGGTACGTCCCGTTATTGGTTGTTCTGTCTATAGTAGGATAGTTTGTTGTGTTGTAGGTACGTCCCGTTATTGGTTGTTCTGACTATAGTAGGATAGTTTGTTGTGTTGTAGGTACGTCCCGTTATTGGTTGTTCTGACTATAGTAGGATAGTTTGTTGTGTTGTAGGTACGTCCCGTTATTGGTTGTTTTGACTATAGTAGGATAGTTTGTTGTGTTGTAGGTACGTCCCGTTATTGGTTGTTCTGTCTATAGTAGGATAGTTTGTTGTGTTGTAGGTACGTCCCGTTATTGGTTGTTCTGGCTACTATAGTAGGATAGTTTGTTGTGTTGTAGGTACGTCCCGTTATTGGTTGTTCTGTCTATAGTAGGATAGTTTGTTGTGTTGTAGGTACGTCCTGTTATTGGTTGTTCTGGCTATAGTAGGATAGTTTGTTGTGTTGTAGGTACGTCCCGTTATTGGTTGTTCTGACTATAGTAGGATAGTTTGTTGTGTTGTAGGTACGTCCCGTTATTGGTTGTTCTGACTATAGTAGGATAGTTTGTTGTGTTGTAGGTACGTCCCGTTATTGGTTGTTCTGACTATAGTAGGATAGTTTGTTGTGTTGTAGGTACGTCCCGTTATTGGTTGTTCTGTCTATAGTAGGATAGTTTGTTGTGTTGTAGGTACGTCCCGTTATTGGTTGTTCTGACTATAGTAGTAGGATAGTTTGTTGTGTTGTAGGTACGTCCCGTTATTGGTTGTTCTGACTATAGTAGGATAGTTTGTTGTGTTGTAGGTACGTCCCGTTATTGGTTGTTCTGACTATAGTAGGATAGTTTGTTGTGTTGTAGGTATGTCCCGTTATTGGTTGTTCTGTCTATAGTAGGATAGTTTGTTGTGTTGTAGGTACGTCGTTTGTCCTGTTATTGTGTTGTAGGTATGCGTTATGACTATAGTAGGATAGTTTGTTGTGTTGTAGGTACGTCCCGTTATTGGTTGTTCTGACTATAGTAGGATAGTTTGTTGTGTTGTAGGTATGTCCCGTTATTGGTTGTTCTGACTATAGTAGGATAGTTTGTTGTGTTGTAGGTACGTCCCGTTATTGGTTGTTCTGTCTATAGTAGGATAGTTTGTTGTGTTGTAGGTACGTCCCGTTATTGGTTGTTCTGTCTATAGTAGGATAGTTTGTTGTGTTGTAGGTACGTCCCGTTATTGGTTGTTCTGACTATAGTAGGATAGTTTGTTGTGTTGTATAGGTATGTCCCGTTATTGGTTGTTCTGACTATAGTAGGATAGTTTGTTGTGTTGTAGGTACGTCCCGTTATTGGTTGTTCTGACTATAGTAGGATAGTTTGTTGTGTTGTAGGTACGTCCGTTATTGGTTGTTCTGACTATAGTAGGTAGTTTGTTTGTTTTAGTAGTACGTCCCGTTATTGGTTGTTCTGACTATAGTAGGATAGTTTGTTGTGTTGTAGGTACGTCCCGTTATTGGTTGTTCTGACTATAGTAGGATAGTTTGTTGTGTTGTAGGTACGTCCCGTTATTGGTTGTTCTGCTATAGTAGGATAGTTTGTTGTGTTGTAGGTACGTCCCGTTATTGGTTGTTCTTGCTATAGTAGGATAGTTTGTTGTGTTGTAGGTACGTCCCGTTATTGGTTGTTCTGACTATAGTAGTAGGATAGTTTGTTGTGTTGTAGGTACGTCCCGTTATTGGTTGTTCTGGCTATAGTAGGATAGTTTGTTGTGTTGTAGGTACGTCCCGTTATTGGTTGTTCTGACTATAGTAGGATAGTTTGTTGTGTTGTAGGTACGTCCCGTTATTGGTTGTTCTGACTATAGTAGGATAGTTTGTTGTGTTGTAGGTACGTCCCGTTATTGGTTGTTCTGGCTATAGTAGGATAGTTTGTTGTGTTGTAGGTACGTCTCCGTTATTGGTTGTTCTGGCTATAGTAGGATAGTTTGTTGTGTTGTAGGTACGTCCCGTTATTGGTTGTTCTGGCTATAGTAGGATAGTTTGTTGTGTTGTAGGTACGTCCCGTTATTGGTTGTTCTGACTATAGTAGGGATAGTTTGTTGTGTTGTAGGTACGTCCCGTTATTGGTTGTTCTGGCTATAGTAGGGTAGTTTGTTGTGTTGTAGGTATGTCCCATTATTGGTTGTTTTACTATAGTAGGATAGTTTGTTGTGTTGTAGGTACGTCCCGTTATTGGTTGTTCTGGCTATAGTAGGATAGTTTGTTGTGTTGTAGGTACGTCCCGTTATTGGTTGTTCTGACTATAGTAGGATAGTTTGTTGTGTTGTAGGTACGTCCCGTTATTGGTTGTTCTGACTATAGTAGGATAGTTTGTTGTGTTGTGGTAGTCGTCCCGTTATTGGTTGTTCTGTCTATAGTAGGATAGTTTGTTGTGTTGTAGGTACGTCCCGTTATTGGTTGTTCTGCTATAGTAGGATAGTTTGTTGTGTTGTAGGTACGTCCCGTTATTGGTTGTTCTGACTATAGTAGGATAGTTTGTTGTGTTGTAGGTACGTCCCGTTATTGGTTGTTCTGCTATAGTAGGATAGTTTGTTGTGTTGTAGTATGTCCCGTTATTGGTTGTTCTGGCTATAGTAGGATAGTTTGTTGTGTTGTAGGTACGTCCTCCGTTATTGGTTGTACTGGCTATAGTAGGATAGTTTGTTGTGTTGTAGGTACGTCCCGTTATTGGTTGTTCTGACTATAGTAGGATAGTTTGTTGTGTTGTAGGTACGTCCCGTTATTTGTTGTCCTGGCTATAGTAGAATAGTTTGTTATTCCCCGCCCAACGAAGTTGGCGGGGGATATACAAATGGGTTCCGTCCGTCCGTCCGTACGTACGTATGGTTTCCTGAGCGTAACTCTAAAACCAGTAGAGATATTTCCACGAAACTTCATAGACACATTGGTCTTATGGTCTAGTAGTGCCTTTTGCTATTTTAAGGTTTTCACTTTTTATACTTTTTTTCTGTAACCATGGAAACATTGCTGAAAATGGCAGATTTTTGTGGAAGAATCGTTTCCGGAGCACAACTCTAAAACCAGAAGAGATATTTCCACGAAACTTCATAGACACATTGTTCTTATGGTCTAGTAGTGCCTTTTTCTATTTTTAGGTTTTCACTTTTTGTGCTTTTTTCTGTAACCATAGAAACATTGCTGAAAATATTATATTTTTGTAGCAGGTTCATTTCTGGAGCATAACTTTAAAACCGGCAGAGATATTTCCACGAAACTTCATAGACACATTCTTTTTATGGTCTAGTAGTACCTTTTGCTATTTTTAGGTTTTCATTTTTTGCACTTTTTCCGTTACCATGGAAACATTGTTGAAAATATTATGGTAAATGGTAAATGTTACTTTGCAAAACTCCACCCATCTTTGTGTATATAGTCTAATATAAATGTCAAGGCTGTATACCTGATTCAACAATTGCAGCCCCGCTCTACTTGAATGATACTCCATCTTTCTTTAGCTCAACTTCCTTTTTCCTGTTTTTTTTCCATACACATAAGTCTCCTTAATCAAACTTACTTCAGCTTTGATATCTCCGTTGGCAGGGGATCTGAATGACTATGTCCTTGTTGTGTTGTAGGTACGTCCCGTTATTGGTTGTACTGGCTATAGTAGGATAGTTTGTTGTGTTGTAGGTACGTCCCGTTATTAGTTGTACTGGGTATTGTTGCAAGCCTCATCACTTGCTGTGTGTGTTGCTGCTGTGCCTGCTGCGCATGCCGTAATAGAAGTTCTGGGACCGTTGTAGCACCACCTCAAGGTAGGCTATGAAATTAATATAAATTAGACACTGTTAATATTTGATAATATGATATAAATAAGTTTTAATATTATATTTTGAGCAGATTGTTGATAATTCAAATATATGTGTAAGTCTCTTTATTATTGAAATGATGTGATTTAAATGAATGAATATCTATATATACTAAAGGCCACTGATATACATGAGTTCGGTTGGTCAAATAAATGATCTTTCCCCACTCACATCCGTTCGGCTGGGAAACATTGTGTGGGGTTTAATTCAGCTAGAAACTTAACGTGTTAAAATTTATGGTGGGCCATGGCAATGGTTTTATAATGAAATACATGTTTTTTCATAAAAGTTTGTTTTCTGTAATGAGTTGTTTGTTTGTTTGATTAAATTAACAGCCAGGATGGCTCCCCATGTGTTCGGTGTGTTGAGTGTATGAAGTGCTAGGGTGTGTTGTGGGAGACTTCTATATTCGTGTTGTGTCTTCTTGTATGGTGGAACTCTTTTCCTATATATAGTGCTATATTTTTGTGAATGAAACATGCCACAAACAAGTCACCAAGCAACACATCCCATCCGGTCACATTATACTGACAACTGGCGAACCACTCGTCCAAAGAGCAGAAACTTCCACTTCTGATACAACGCGTAGCGCTATTGTTATAACTATCAATTTATGCGTATGACTTGCCCTACCATGACATTTAGTGGTAACCTCTTGAACCATTTCATTCATAAACTTCCATTCATAAATTTCACAATCATTAAATAATATTCCTAGAATAAAATCAGAAAGTTGTCTTTCAATTACTGCATTACATGTAAAGCAGTCATGGGAAGACTGCCTCCTGATAGGTTGAATACACATACTGTGATACACGTCTCCATCTAGGTCAGTACTCTCTGACTACCATTGTCAGTGTATACACACAATCTATGCACACAGCTGGTGACTCCTCTATCTAAATTACATAATCTCTGTTAATGATAATACTACATGTATCTACGGCTTATAATCTCTGCTAATGATAATACTACATGTATCTACGGCTTATAATCTCTGTTAATGATAATACTACATGTATCTACGGCTTATAATCTCTGTTAATGATAATACTACATGTATCTACGGCTTATAGACCCAAGAGTTATAAAGTAAACTAATCAGAGGTTCTTTCTGTGCATAATAAAATATTGTTTTTAAATGATTGGTGAAAACAGATCTGAGGTTAAAAAAATAGGCAATATAACTAATAAGGTTGCCCTCGTGTGTGCACGGATTTACCTAAATAAGTGTATGTGCAACACAAGAGGATAGAAGAGATAAAATACTTCTGTTTTCTTTTTTTTTAAATCATTTATATTGTGTAGGAATTTTATCAGTTAAATATTCTTGAAATAATTTATATCAGTTAAATATTCTTGAAATAATTGATATCAAAGTCATTGTAATAGTTTATATATTTTTATTTTGGAAATTCATTTTATTTCTTTCTTCTGTTTCTACTGCGTTGTATTTGCTTTACTTTATGTACTAGCGAGGAATTTTTCAAGGAAGACGGTTTCATCAGTTATTGTGGAAATGATACTCTGCTGTAGATATCTCATTCATTTGTCAAAAATATTGATTGGTCATATATATAGTCCGACAAATCCACATGTTAATATATTGTACTAACCTGGCGAACTTGTTGACCAATTTTTGCAAAACCGAATCTCAGAAATCGAAAATGTTTAAGGAGATATTTTTACGGTACATTTGAATTAAGAGTTAGAACTAAAACCTTACCTTACTCTCCATTCTGAAAAAAACTTGTGTTTTGTCAATTAATATGCTCAAATATAAAATTATCATATAAACTTGAAGATGGCTTAGTGTGGAAAGGCAACATAGCAAGTTTAATAAACTGCTTATCAGTTTAATAACTTTATTTGGGACGAATATCATTATTTATTGAAATGTTCAAATGTGGGACTGGTTGAAATGAAGGAAATTCCATTCCATTGTTTTTTGTGAAAATTCATCCATAGACAAAATGATGGTTTGATATTAGGTTTATATCATTGATCTACCTTATTATTGTTGTATTTCGATTCCTCATTTTTTACATTTGCATGCGTCAAAGGAAACCAATCATACTGTTGATTTTTATTATTTTATTATCTGTGTTTTATTGTTTATTAACAGGTTTGCTGGTTGTCACCCAACAACAACAACCAGTGCCGCTTCCAAATGACCAGTCCAGCAGTCACGCCAATCCATTCAACTCGGGCTACGACCAGTAAAGCCCTGGTCAGTGAGGTGAAATCTCGCGTGCTCCACCACAAAAGGCACGCATTAAACATCTAAAACCTAATAATAATAATAATCTAGTTTGTACTAGTTTAATAGACAGACATTATCATTTTGGTGTAAGATTATGTAATTCTTTCTGATATACTGATTGAAGATTTGTGAAAATTGGATGAAAATAAAGGTAAATGTCAAGCATGACTACCCTTGATCACATTGAAGAACAGTAAGTATTACGTATTTTGATATAACGTATTTTGATAGATCAAAGATATTCAGGTTTTACACCTGTTGAAAAATTAGTCGTATGATGTGTTTGATATACAATGGTGTATTAAACAACGCAAACTATTATTAGTTTCCTTTTAGATATGTAGATTAGGAATAACATCATATCGTTTTATCAAGTTTCGGGATCAATAAATCCTTATTTTTCTTGTGTAAGTTTTATTTTAATCAAATTTCTTATGAGTAGGATTTCGTAATTATTTTGTTTTCCCAATGATGTTGATGTAAAACGTGTGAGGTATTCCATGATTATCGTAGTTTGATATGATATGTTATTTGTTACTCTGGTCTATCATAGTTACCTTACTTGGTGTCCCTTGATACGGAATTTTGTTTTGTTTGTTAGATGACCTACATGTTTTCCTTTACAATAGATGTTATCACAGGTTTAAAATTTAAACAAAGGAATCTCGTGGCACTCCATTCTTACTATTTTTCGAATCAGGTTTTACTGAAATCACTTTTTTCAATATTAAAAAATTACTTCGCGAAATCACTGTATGATGGTTATGAAATTTTTGTATTAAACGTACATGTTTATATGTATATATATTTGTGTGCATTGACAATAAATGATTATTATGCATTTTACATACATGTTTTATTGATAATATTGTGAGATGTAATAATAATAAGAAATTTATGGTTTGGACAATTATTTTAGGTATTATAGAAACAAGCATATGTATTATTGGAGCAAACATATTTTCTCGAAACATGTAATTATGTTAAAAAGTTCTAAATGCAATCTCTATTATAAAGGTTTTATACTGTATGTACCTCATCCATAGGAAATATCCGTATCAATGTTTACTAAAAATACTGTACCGTACATATTTCAACACAAACAAATTTTAGGGAAAACTTGAATTTAAACAAAGGAAATCGCAATGCTTCATTTTTCATTTCAACACTTGCCAGATGTGATGGCCAAAAGGATTAGATAACAGTTACAGCCTATATTGATTCTTTTCTTAAAATATGATGATAGATGGTACGCCACAACAAAATATATATGTTAAATAAGTAACATACAGCACACAATTAGTGCAAAATCAAAATCACTAAAATTAAGGTAACAACAAAGAAAATAAAACATAAGTTCGTGCTTTGGAAGATCGATCAAATGTATCAATATTTCCTTTTTATGTTTAGTAAGAACGTAAAATTAAATTGTTCCCAGAAAAAATCTCAAATAATAACAAAGAATTCAAAACACTTAATATAAGGCTGCAATTGTTCGAGCTATGCACCCGTGTGATATCATAGGCTGCGTACTCCCTCCATTTTCCCATGTGTCAGAAAACAAAGAAAAGTATCTCAACATTTGTAAAAAGAGGACAAATGGAGACAGATCCTATGATAGTACGATTGACTGACAATGATACCGGACATGTTTGTCGAAAATTACTCACATACTAAGAGTATCAATGTACAACATGTAGTATAATTTTGATGTTTGTAAGGTATTATGGACACAAACAGTATAGATCCCTTAATAAATTACCGACTAATTTCGCTTCGATTAATGCATTTATCATCGTATATGTATGCTTGGTTGTTTTATGTGTTGTATAAAACTGTATGATTCATTTATGTAACATTATATACAAGGCTCACTGTCTATGTTATTCATATTTGGTTATATTATGTCACACTTTGTATTTGTATCTTTTGGTTGCAATCGACAACGAACAGTTTAAAATCAACAATATTAACTTTAAATATAAGAAAATATTACCTTAAAGAAATCATTCTATTCACTATATTAGCTATGCCGTGTTAGATAACCAACTAATAAAATACTAACGAAAACATAACCACGAAAATTGAACCCACGTAATATAACATATTTTGTATATTTTAGAAAAAAGAATCGCTCAATATTAAAAGTTAATCTCTGCACTAGAATCTCAAGAAAAGCTATCTTATACAATGCATAATGTTACAAAGCGTATGTATTCAGATTCCTGCAATACTTGCGTAAAACAATCATGGAATTGATTATTGTAATATAATCTCAATCAAAGAACACACATTCTGCTGATATTTAAAAGCAACATTTAACTGATTATTGAATTGAATTACTTATTTGAAAATGACGATTAAGTTAGTTACTTAACAATCATACATACTCGTGCCAGTCTACTAATTGCATTTGTCTTAAGTTCATTTTAGTTTTATTATGCGATGGGATTTTGCTTATGATCGGAACTTTCTTTTTCTTCTTGAATATCATTACTTTTTGATTTTGTTTGATTAAATATTAATAAATCACACTTTGTACACATATTAAATTTTGTTATTTGTTGAAAGTCATTTCCTAGTCTGGACTAGGGTGGACAACTTCTTTTATAACGAGGTTTTAGCAGACTATTGCCGAAATCGATTAATCATTTTAAGCTGTTAATATTTAGTACTTCTATCAATAAATATCTATGATTCGATCATAAAAAGAAGTGGCCTTTTGAACAATATAATGATCACGATTTTGATGTCGGTCATCGCCTATAATAGGCTTGGTTAGTTTATACACATCAGTGGCGTAGGAAGATGAAACGTAATGGGGGGGCAAAGGTCCTCAATATTTTGTAACCCCCTCCCCCCCGCCGCACCTACAGGAGGAGATTAATTCAACACACAACCATATATACTTTTTATATACTTTTTTTTATATATCATTAAATATAATCCTTGTACACATTTATTGACAGTGGGGTCGCTAAAAGGAAATTAACGAATACGCAAATTGGCCAAATTAGCGTGTGAGCGCCGAAGGCGCGAGATTTTGGGGTCTGGGGGTCGACCCCGGGAAAAATATTACGATTTAGAATGGCTGAGGTGAGTTTTACAATGTATTTTGATAATTTTGCGAGCGCGAGATTTTGGTGTTTGGGGGGTTCGGGGGTCTCCCCCGGGAAAAAATATTACGATTTAGAATGGCTAAGATGAGTTTTACGATGCATTTGGATGAATTTATGAGCGCCCGAAGGCGCGAGATTTTGGTGTTTGGGGGGTCCGGGGGTCTCCCCCGAGAAAAAAAATTACGATTTAGAATGGCTGAGATGAGTTTTACGATGTATTTTAATAATTTTAAAGCGTTCTTACCATGGTAATTTTTCGATTTAAAGTAACATGCATTTAGAAATGATAATTGTGATAATTGTGTCGTTATATCATTGTGCAACCCTGCTCGATCTGAACTCAAAATGATAATGAATTAATTGTCTTGCTAAGACATATAAGCAAAGTATAATCTTTTAAGAGACATTTTTTGAAATACAAATGTAGTACGTAGAATCCCTTAATGGACATTTTCAGTGTAGTTCATGTGTATTGAATTTCTGCTATTAAAAGTTTGAACATTATGTGGTTGAACGTTTTAGGAAATGCGCCGCGCAGCGGAAAATTTTTTTAGAATGAAGAACGAAAAATGTGCAGGATAACACATTTTTCTTTCAAATATGCATTTTTAGAACATTTCAGTCGGCGAAAATGGGGGGCAAAAAGACATGTTTGCCCCCCCCCCGTCCTGGGGAACGGGGGGGGGCAGTTGCCCCCCTGCACCCCGCTTCCTACGCCCCTGCACATGTATTAAAGAAACAAGCTTAAAAGGGGATGCAAATATCGACAGTAACTACCCCCGTATAAAACCGCGAATAAGTGACGCCGTCATCCACATTCGGAATCTTATCTTATTATCATAATATAAGATGGAAACATAAAATATATTAGCACCTTGAAAGTAGAAAAAAAATAATCAGGAATGACTAGGATGGTGGGGTCCATGTGAGTCTTTGTATTATCAACAAAATGTATTCCGTTTTTTTCCATCTTTTAGAAAACAACAAAAGTAAATAAGAAGCGTTTCAAGAATTGGAAATGTGTAAATTATGTAGCTATTGGCATTCCTATCATTGTTGTAAAAGTTACATGTAGTATTTATTATTTGTCAGGGATGTGTCATCATTAAATGATACATGCATTTTGTGCCTTTATTTCATGGGACTTCACTGGGACCTGGAGGTGTGTAACGTCTTAGGTATGAACAACATATACATTCTGTTTACGTCTACGTGGTGTCTGTATTAATCGGCGGTATTAAGATCCACCAGCATGATATGTACGATAGGTGTAGGTGTATAATAGACTTGTCACATGTAATCACATTGCACCCTCTGGTAACATGCCCCTTACCTGGCTACATACACATGCGTTACCACCCCGCAGGAGGTCGTCAGGGCAACACATCAAACGGAGTTGGTGAGATGAGAAATGAGTGTAAATGTGACCTCTGACCCTCCATGCTCCACACCCAGAGTGACTGACCACAACACAACAGTATTGAGGATACATGGACGTTAAACATGGTCGGAGGAAAGTTTTCTGTTGTCTGGTGTCTGATCATCCTGTGTGTTTTAGGTGAGTCTAGGGCTTAACTAGGGTTCAAACAATGGTGAAGAAGTGGTAATCCTGACTTCGTATTCAAGAAGGGGCACTCTCTCCCTAGCAAGAAATACATATCAATCCCCCAGGTGTTTTGTGAGTATGATATGTAATACTATACAGATTATTTCAAAAGAACATATTCTTGACAAAATT
Source organism: Argopecten irradians (assembly GCF_041381155.1). Taxonomy (NCBI): domain Eukaryota; kingdom Metazoa; phylum Mollusca; class Bivalvia; order Pectinida; family Pectinidae; genus Argopecten; species Argopecten irradians. The sequence goes on along the minus strand of NC_091140.1, from coordinate 6,849,997 downwards.
AATTGATACTCTAGCTATATAGATTCCACGCCTAATATGGCATTCTATGTAGAAATGAAGAAAAACAAGATTTTGAAGTGCTATTAGACAAACGTTGTGATTATCGAATGATCAAAAGATAAAAAAGGATAGTATGTTACTGGGAGATCTACACGTTTTACTTAGATCCCCCGTTTCGTGTATTTTGTAGATACGTTTTGACCAGCAATGTTAGGGTTATAACATATTCTATTGACGCGTAAGAACATTATATCTACATATCTATTAAAGTGTATAGTAATATACCTACAAACAGTATTAGAATGTGACCATATGTGATAATTTAGTTAAATATCTTCAATTAAGTCATTAACACTCAAAAAGCTTAACATTTAACCTAAAGTACGCAACTTGTTCGAATTTTATCAATTTCTAATGAACTATCAACTGAAGTTTTTTTTCGATATATATCTAACCTTGGTGTAAATAAACACCAATCATTATTACCTGATGCTACTCCTATTTACTTTCTTTGTCAGTGAAAGTTACAGAGAGTGGCGAATGTTGTCGGACTCGTTATGGAATCATGGGAAATGTGATGAATGAGCGTTGGTGTGACAACTACTGTTGTTTCCATGGTAACGTTTATAGCTGTTGTAACAACTGGTTCTTCCGCGCGCCGGATCGGGACAGATCTACTTTCTGTGCTAACTGGTTCACACGACACATGTAAGTTAAACAATTTCACTCACATAGTATTTTTATGTGATTGAATGCCTTATTTTTTAGTAGTTTTCTTATTTTACCATTCTCACTTTATTCATCTTTATTTCAAATCAACTATTTACAGGCGTATTTCAATGGTTTGAAAATGTAGTCGAGGATAAGTGTAAAGATCTTGAATTTTTTCGAAGAGTCATCTCGACTTTTTTTGTGTGGAACGCCAGCCACTGAAACGCCATTCCCGATAAACGCCATTGTCAGATATTCTAGGTAAGAATGTCATATGTAATTTTGATCATAGAAGCATTCATAGTTTCTGAAGTTACGAGCTTTTTGAGCGTAAACAGTCTCTACTGAATATAAAAATGTATTAGTAAAATAACTGTAAAGCTTATTATTATACCTAATGTTTATAACAGTGTCTGTGATTAGTTGAAACATATCACATGATGGGGAAAAGATTCCCTCGAGGGAAATAAATATAGTATCTCCATTTGGCACGTGCCCCTATTGTGATCGCCCATCTTTCAGGGTTATCTCCTCTTCTGACTGTACGATGTCGGACAAAGCGTAGAACGGCACTTTTTCTTATCACAAAAATATTAACCAAAGAAATAACGAATTACCCAATATTTTCGGAAAAAATTGATGTCCCCATTTGCTGTGAAATAAAGGTTTATTTATCTTCAGATGGAATATTTCTCTCGAGCAAAGCCTGAATATTACACCTTCTAGTGAATAACCCTTCATGTCACACTACAACCGTGGTTATCAATTAATGCATACAATGCTAATAAAAAGACTGACCTGACCGGAAATTGTGAAAATACATCGGATGTAATCCAAAATAATAACAGTGCCGAGTAATGATGTGGTTATATTAAAAGGAAGCTACAGAACACTGATAAAAATTACCTATCCAAACATGTGTCTATTTCTGGAACTATTCGAAAAGGCGTCAAATTCGGAAACTATTCGAACAGGCGTCAAATTAGGAAACTATTCAAGCAGGCGTCAAATTAAGAAACTATTCAAACAGACGTCAAATTCAGGAACTATTCAAAAATGCGTGAAATCCGGGAACTATTCAAACAGGCGTCGAATTCGGGAACTATTAAAACAGGCGTCGAATTCGGGAACTATTCAAACAGGCGTCGAATTCGGGAACTAGTCGAACAGGCATCGAATTCGGAAACTATTTAAACAGGCGTCAAATTCGGGAACTATTTGGGAGGGAGGGCAGAGGCTCTGTTCCTACACCTATTTTAATTAATAAATATTGCCAGTGACATGTGTAGTCCCCGTTATGTATTTAGTCATGGCCTCACTTTCACTTTGTACAGATGGGTACCAATCATTGTGGCCCTGGTGATTATCGGGCTGCTGATTGGCTGTGGCGTGTGCTGTTGTTGTATGTGCTGTTAGCCGTAAGGACAAGAAAACGCCAGGAGATAGATAATAACCAGACCAGTTTATGTTTATGTCATTTAGTATGTCCACAGCAATGTTTCAAAGATAATATAAATGTTTGTTTTCTATATCATTTTGTGGTCTTTATTTTCAAAAGAATATCATTTGGAATACTTAAAATACAAACAATATTTTAACGAATGATTACACCGTTGTCTAGTATTGAAAACCACTTTTCTTTTGCGGCTACTAAATTTCGTGAATTCCATTTCAAAACCTTTTCGCGAAGATTAATTTTCGTTGATTAAAAATCGCAAGAATTTAATTGTGAGAGGATATAGACGATTTCAATTCGCGAAAACAAACTTCCAATTTATTTGGATTGTGAAATTCACGAAAGAAAGTTGTTTACAGTATAAGATATCAATCAGGATATGGGCATAAGATAGCAAAGACAAAATAATCAGATAACCAACAGAATATGATCATAAGATAGTATAGACAAAGTAATCAGATAGCAAACCGAACATGATCAAAAGATGGCAAAGACAAAACAATAAGATAATCAACAGTATATGATCAGAAGATAGCAGACAAAATCATCAGATACCAAAAACAAAAACTCAGATACCTAAAAGAATATGATCAGAAGATAGCAAAGACAAAATAATCAGATATCCAACAGAATATGATCATAAGAGAGCAAGACAAAATAATCAGATAACCAACAGAATTTGATCATAAGATAGCAAAGACAAAATGATCAGTTAACCTACAGAATATGATCATACGAAAGCAACGACAAAATAATCAGATAACAAACAGAATATGATCATAAGATAGTAAAGACAAAATAATCAGATAATCAACAGAATATGATCAGAAGATAGCAAAGACAAAATAATCAGATAACCAACAGAATTTGATCATAAGATAGCAAAGACAAAATGATCAGTTAACCTACGGAATATGATCATACGAAAGCAACGACAAAATAATCAGATAACCAACAATTGTGTCAGTAATCCATTTCTGTAGTAACACAGTTTCTATTCCAAATCATACTGCATAAAATATTTGCTTAAAGAAGGAACCAGTTTACAACCTGATATACATGTGGTTATGTTGTGTTCGTTGGTCGAGACCACTGCATACACGACAATTGTTCTGACAGCTCTTGAAAACCTCTTCGTCCCTTCACAACATAAGGGTGTAGTAAACCATTTCAAATATTCTCGCTAGAGTAAAAGATAAGACTGTTGTTACATAAACAAGAAATAGGAATGAGTGACGTTTACGGTATCTATAGGACGATCTAGAAGCACTGAATCAGGAAAACCAGAGAAAACAATGTAGGAAATACTTGAACGAAAATGTAAAATGATAAAGATTGATTCTTTTTTCATGACAATTTTATCCGTGTCGATGAGGGTTTTTTTATATAGCAGTTCTACTTATTTTTGAAGGAACGAATGCAGTTAATAAAAACAGACAAAAACACTATTTCAACAAACAGTAAAACTATTTTTAATAAAGATTTTTGGCAAACTAAATAAAATATTTTAACAAAAACTTTAAACTAGATTATGCCATCACCATGAAAAGGAGTCATCCCCGATACACATAGGGGTTATTACACATATATTTGTTCATAAAGTTGTGATAAACTTTTCCAATAGACGATCACGTGTGGAAAAAGTTTTGACCAACGATATACAATGTGAATTACGAGATGGACCACTATAATCTGAATAACGAGATGGACCACTATCATCTGAATAACGAGATGGACCACTATCATCTGAATAACGAGATGGACCACTATCATCTGAATAACGAGATGGACCACTATCATCTGAATAACGAGATGGACCACTATCATCTGAATAACGAGATGGACCACTATCATCTGAATAACGAGATGGACCACTATCATCTGAATAACGAGATGGACCACTATCATCTGAATAACGAGATGGACAACTACAATGCATATTGAGCTTTTAATGGAAAAGAAAAACAATGCAAAACTAAACAACAGCTAAAGAAATTGAAAACATGAACAGCAAGCTTCAAAACTTTTTTTTTCAAAATGACGATTTAAAATATCATAAAAGATACAGACAGTATTTATATCAGTATTTATATCACTGTGACAATTATACTGTCATTTTGCTTATTTTCTATTACAAGCATAGATTTGCAGGTATATAAAGCACACATCTTTTACCTGTAAGGTAATAATAGTGAAATTATGTTTTCTACGATATTTATGACACGACTTAACAATTATTAATCAATAGAACCATTCAATAAGAATGTAGAACAGGGGATACAACAATGTAGTAAACATTTTTACAAGTTTAACATAAATTAATTCAACATCGAAACCTTAAAAAGAAACTTGATAAACACTGTTAAAAAATAATGTTGCTGCACAGATTAATTAACGACAATCAGCAATAAAATGTTTAAAATTAACGATAACATATAACAAATAAATACAACAATGGATATAATGTAAGGTAGTTGATATATGATAATAAAAGTATATACTATGTAACATATATACTGATGACCTGAGTCTGACATTGTCAGTCCCTAACAACCAAGATAGAAATATTCTGTCTTTGCATATTACAGAGTTATCTACACTATACCTGGCTGGTAGGTATTAATTGTAACGTCATTATTTTGAGAGCAAATATTACTTTATTTTCACTGAAAAATATGACGTTGCTTTCAAAAACGTCAGGTAACAATTAATACATAACTGCCAGGGCAATTAACTCTGTATTATTGTCATATAGAATGAGAGTTCCGTAATGAATTCAAATAATAGATATTATTGCCATTATTATTAAATAGATAAATATCTTAAGCTCGGTTACAACCGAAACAAGGACATCAAGCCCCATCAATCAACAATTACATAAATGATAGAAAACAGGGATTGTAATTTACTTAAACGTTTATCTTAATCCCCTTCCTTTTTATTCAAACGGCTTTGGTGTATCATAACAGTTCAAGTTCAGTTTAAATTCGATTTATATAGTTATATCATTATTGACTTTAATTTCTTCGAGTATTGAGGAATATTACAGGGGATTTTAAATATGATATGACTTACACTATGTATTCATTTGCTTCTAAAAAGAAAGCTGTATTACAAATAAAAACAATAAATAAAATAAGTACAAATAGAGAGATTTTGATTATAAATAACTAGAAAAGTTGCAAAATATAATAAGTTTTTAAATATAACGAATTATGCAAGACAGTTATACTTAGAATAACAAGAGGCCCATGGGCCTTAACGGTCACCTGATATTTGATTCAAATTAGTTATGTAATTTACTGTTGTCTTTTGTTCATGAAATAGGAACATACATCCAATAGGTCTACATACAAAGTTTCATTAAGCTTGGTGCATATTTACTTACTTACTGTGTTCACAAGGTTCAATTATTATTATTGCAAAGGGCTATAACTCCGTAAAAAAGTTAGAGTAGAATCAGGCTTATCTTGTTTAACTTATTTGAGATTTTCCCAATGTTATTCTACATAGAAAGTTTCATCAACCTCGGTGCAAATATACTCAAGTTATCATGTTCACAAGATTCAAGTATTATTGTAAAGGGCAATAACTCCGTAAGTTACAATCGAATCAGGTTGATTTTCGAACTTGTCCAAGATCAATCAATGTTAGTCTACATAAAAAGTTTCACTAAGCTCGGTTTATATTTAGGCAAGTTATCGCGTTCACAAGGTCCAATAGGAATTATTAGTGCAAAGGGCAATAACTTCGTAAATTACTGTCAAATCATGCTGATTTTCGAACTCGTCTGAGATCTTTCCAATGTTAGTCTACATACACAGTTTCATTAAGCTCGATTGATATTTACTCAAGTTATCGCGTTCACAAGGAAATGTTAACGGACGTCGAACGACGGACGACGCACGACGCACGACGACGGACAAAAGACTTTCGCAATAGGTCACCATGACCTATGGTCAGGTGACCTAAAAATTACATCATTGAATCGGCGTTGAATTATAAATCTCATCATTGAATAGGCGTATATTGTCATAAGTGTCTATTAGACAAACAGTATAAGACAGATTGGAATGATAACTGGGTACTTACACCTTTAATTCTAATGTGTTAAAACGAACGATTGGTTAGTTTATACTAAGATGTCATAGTAATAATAATATAGGAACCAAACGAAAATTTGGTTCTTACTCGTCACTTCAACAACAGAATAGTAGATTTAATCTTATCTTCTCGAGAAAATAAATGTTTTTGTTTCATTTGTGAAGAATACTTAGATAAAAAGTTTATACTTAATTTAAAGTATGAAAATAATATACATTTGTATCTACGTATATATCATTTAAGGCCATTTCACTGTCTTTTAATGATTCATAGTGTAACTTTAAAGTACTTAAAGCTGACAATGCAAGTTAAAAATTGTACATTTGAGATTAAAAAAAATAAAGAAATTTCCTTTTTTCACAATTTGTTTCTGAGACAGCCCATTGCGTTTCTAAGGACGGGTAGACGCCATTTTGTTTGAACTCTGCTTGGATACGAGACGCCTGCCGACCCCTATATAAAGCGCGTGAATCGACACACGTGCGCTCAGTCATGTACATATACACCTTGTCCACTGTGTATCACCTACTAATACATAAACAAAACCCCTTACCTGTAAATGTGTGTAGGGCTGGTTTTAGCAAGCAAACATGTCAACTCTTCTAAGCTGTCATTTAGATGTTTCACAAATTTAACTTTCCACACAAGTGAATAAAAATCCTGATAATAATCCGTCCACATATCTCCACGTATGCTATCGTACCCGGTGTACTCGACTGGCCACTTGCACGTGACCACCTGTCCCGAACAAGTGACGCTTCCATATGTAAACTACCAAAGGCACACACGTGTACATGTGCGTGTAATATCTAATATGTTGAAGTGTTTTATTAGCTCGTATTTGACATATTTTGGGATGTAGCTGACATTATTACTTCAATGAAACCTTGTCAGGTGAGTGCAGTATTTATATTTAGTTTGACAGTGTTATCTCCTATTAGAATTTCCGGGTTTGTTTACGTTATAATCAAAATGGATCTCGCACGTGGAAAGAAAGTATGAATTCATTCATTACTTTTAATTTAACTGTATATATCTTTATATGGTTCTTAGAAACTTTATTTGAGAAAACATTGAAAGTACTAACCATTTTATTATCATTACGTCTTGGGTATATAGTGCAGAAGACCTAGAGCCGGTCATGTGTTAGTAATGTTACACCTTGAACAGCAAGCGTTCGACTGATTGCACGTGTGTGTGGTTCACGCGCTTTATATAGGGGTCGGTACCCGGTGTTGTATCCAAGCAGAGTTAAAACAAAATGGCGACTGCCCGTCCTTAGAAACGCAAGGGGTTGTCTCAGAACCGAATTTTGAAAAAAAAAATATTTTTTTTTTTATTCTCAAATGTATTTTTTAGCTTGCATTGTCAGCTTTAAGTAGGATGATACAGCCTATTTATCACCCTCTACTTTATAAAACTTCTCGGTAGGACTCGACTTCAAACTACCAAACACACCTTCCTCAACGATCGTCTCTGTCCTCGTTTCCATATGCCCATGTGTCCAGTTGTAGCCTACAGGACCTCAGAAGGACGGCGATACGACGTAGGTCCTCCGATACTGATGTCCTCGACTTTTTGGAAAGGTTCCAGCCCGCGTGTGCGATAGAGCCGACGTCTACCAGGACCGCTAGGGGAATGAGGATAGCGGAGATCACGGCTACACCCTGGAACGATACTCTCAGAACGGTCATTGGGATGATGTAAAGATGGTGGAGGGCTCGGACAAGCGTACTTATTGTGGAGAAGATGGCGGAATCTACTGCCTGTAGGTTATCGTCACGTAGAAGTTCTTTTAAGTCAATCTCCATTGTTCTCACGCTCTCTGTGAACTCGGCTATTATAGACTGAAGATTTTCTGATTTAGTTTTAAGTAAAGTCTGTTTGACCTTAAGCACGTCAGTCGCCCTACTTCCCAGGACAACTTCCGTTATTTTTGACCCCGCCATGGTAGCTCCTCCTACTCCCCCAACTGCAGCTCCTGCTATTGTCAGTCCAAGTGACAGTCCTCCTGTGAATGGCGCGGCTATCACCCCAGCAACAGCTAGCCCCGCCCCTACTAGTCCTGTCGACCCGCCCACTATGGTGGCAATATTAACCCCGTGCCGTCGATTTTCCAGCTCGGCAACGATCTGGTGACATAAAAGTTCTGTTTCCTCACTCACCTGTAGCCACGTGTTCAGTGATATCCTGAGCTTCGTTAGACACTTATCTACGTTTCTGGTTACCAACACACTCCTCGCCTCTGTAGGTAAAAGTTGAGTAGCACGTGAAAATTAGATATATGACAAAGTATCATATTTAAAATTGAAAATCGCTCAAACCAAGATAATTATAAAAGAATTCGATACATGATGAAAGATATCTCGATGAGAGTAAAACCACTTATAAAGAATACATCGTAATAAATCAAGTGTGAAGCCAAAATATTGTAAATAAGCAAGTTAGTGAGACTTTCATGATGACAGGATATGTTTGTAAGCAGTACATAACGACTAAAGAAAATTCATGCTTACCAATGCTCATGTTGGACATCTCGACTCTGATTTGACCGAGATCGAGAGAGCCTCTTTCTACAATATCGGGGAGTCCCAATGCACAGTTACACAACTCATATTTGGGGACAACTCGATCATAATGTCCTGCCAAATTCTGGAATAGAGAAACATAATATCTGCCGCCTGACGGGCATGTCGCTTCGCTACGGCTGTCACAGTTAAGCTTCTCGGCAGTTTTCTTCATTGCAACCCAGGAAAAGTGCTTCCATGTAAAATTGTTTATATTCTGCGCACCATCCTGTCCTAAAACAAATATTGAAGTTGCAAATGCAACACTGGCGAGATAAATTTCTTCTCTTTCTACATTCTGCATGTCCAGGACTCTTTGTTTCAAATCATCCACTGTCATAACTGATGTTCCCAAAGACGAAGCCAACACCTTCAAGTCATATTCCAGTTCCGGTCGGGTTTCCTCTATGACATCTAATAGACATTTACGGATCAATTCGTATTTGTCCTGGGTTCCAAACAGCTCCTTGCTGAGGCATCTATAAAAGGCATTGGAATCCTGGAACACGGAGTCGATAAAACGACTGGCCATGTCTTGACGCTCGTGCAGCACACTGTAGCTTTCTGAGAACTGACGTGCAATCAAAGGCCTCCTGACCTCACATATAAATTCTTCATCCTTAAACTGTAACGGAAGTCGTCGCTTCATGGTCGTATGGCGATCACCTTTGGCAATGTTTACTATACCGGGATGTTGAATGTCGCCTACAACATAATGGTGGTCTTAAAAGTAGAATATGGACGGAAAAAAAATGAAAAAACTAATGTGAAAATTCGGCCGCACAGAGGTGTCATGAAATGTTGTTTTTAAATGTATAACAATTTTTTATGTAAGATGATTTTGTATGCAAGGCAAGGAATGTTTTTATGCAAAGGGAAAAATGAGTTTTATGCAAGACGAGAGCACGTAATTAGTTTTATGTGACCACTTAAAAGAAAAAAAACACCCTACATAAAACATCTTTTTCGTCTCATCCTACATTAAAATTATTTCTTGCTAATATAAAACATATATCTTTCGCCCCACATTAAAAATATTGTTCATCCTGAATCTTGTCTAAAACAAAATATTTTACATGAACACGTAATAAGTTGTATGTCAACATGTACAGAAAAATAATCATCCTAAATAGAAGAATAGTGTTGTCCTACAATGAATATATATGTGCGGTAACATAAATACTTACCGTATGTCTCGGCGAAGAGAGGGGTTGGCGACATGATTTGACAATTACAGCCACTGATTGGGATAACTCTGTCGAATTTCCTGCCTCGTACGTCATAGAACAGTGTGATGTAATATCGGCAACCAAGAGTGTGGATAGAATCGATCGCTTGTTCAGATCGTGTCGGATGGTAAGAGCGCCATTGGTATCTAACGTTGCTAGTTCCACCCGTCTTCGTGAAGACGTATATAGAAACACGTAACCAATTCGCTAGTGCCTGGATAATCCTCCCCTGTTCCTCTTCACTCATACTTAAAAGAGATGGAAACCCATCTTCCTGGTTACTGGATCCTAAGGTGTCAGAAATCTTTGATTTGACACGTTCATATTCCTCCTCTGTGCCAAAGATCTCTTTGCTGATGCATCTGAACAAAGAGGAGCCGTAGGTTTCTATCTTCTCCAGTTCCCGACCTTCTGATCGGAGAAGTTTTAATATCTGCCGTGTGTTCCACGGAGGATCTGAGAATGGATTCTTTCTTGTCGTAGCGGGTCGCTCCCAATCTGAATCATCGTAATGTGAAAAGTGTTTGTGTTCCTCGCAACATGGCTCATTCCTGGCTGTAATACGTTAGGAATATAAGTCAGTATAAACTTATAGCAACACACTCATTCACTACTATAACAGGAACTGTCTGATATTTAATGCAAATCAACTGATTATAATTACATTAATTATGCATGTAAAATGGAATGAAAACAAAAACAGTATCTAAGTAACATACTAATTGTTTACTTAAAAAGAGTTTAATATAATAGTTGTTTGCAAACAACTAACAACATTTGTCTCACCTGAAATAGAGATGAATTACTATTCCCATATTTCTATAATACGTACCCAACATATTACGTGATATGCAGGCTATCTGTTCTCTAATCGTAGACAGGTTACCAGCAGCCCTCGGTGCTTTCTCCCTCAGATTATGACCACCTGTGTCAAAGGTCCGGTCGATGGAGTAGGTCTCCGTCAGATTTTCACACCTCAGCGCAACAAAGGAATCCATTGGTTCTACGTTCTGGAGCATGTTTCTGATTGGTGGATATATTTCCCAGGTGTTTGCGCCATTTATAAAGCTTTGGATATACACATAAGCATGTAAAAGACTAGCAGCAGCGTATATCTCGGCTTTCGTCGGTTTGCTCCCTTCACTTTTGACTTTAGAAATATGGTCCTTAATGGCGTTCTCTTGGCCAGAATCTTTGTCTGTTATAAACGTTGCGAAGACATTCACGCTGTCTTCTTCTTCTTCCAATGCACATATAAGGTATTTCACACGTTTCCATTGGTCAGGTACGCCATACATTTCACGGCTAAGACAACGATAAAACGTGTTATCATCCGTACCTGGCTTCCATACACTGGCATCACAGCGGATCCCATCTTCCACGGGAATAGGAGACATGAATAGTTCGTTAGCAAACTTTCTGCCGAAACAACGCCTAGGAATAGTTGACGGTGGACTCTGGGATCCTTCTAAACTTTGCAGGCTAATCGTGTCTGAATCCCGTCTGTAAACGGTTCCTGTATTTTGATTAGCAAAATCATTAGTTGGTGATCGTTCACGTTCCTCCGGTTTGGTTTTGAATGAGTGAAATATTATCTTGGTCTTGTTAATCACAATCAACAGACTGAAGTTCCGTGTTATTTGTGACGTTACCCTACTAAGGACCGGGATAAACAACCTCCATTCGAGCCTCGGTGGATCAGATTCGGCATCACCGAAGTCACACACCAAGGCCTCTATGGGTCTGCCGATCAGTTCACATGCAGCATATATTTCACGGGCAGTAGGTGATGTACCACTCAATCTACTTTTACCCAAGTCATCTAGAAAGGCTTGTTCCATTGTCTTGGTGTTTGTATCAGAGTTGGGTCTCGGTAGAAAAAGTTGGAAATAATGCATGTTTTCAGGTTCCCTTTGAAAGTCACAAATTCTTTCCCTGCATCTGGAATATTGCTTTGCATCCTCAAACAATACAACAGACATGATTTTGTAGAAGTCATCCTCTCCATCATCAACGTCCTGTGCGTCAAGGCCTTTCTCCTCCAACTTCTGAAACAGCGCTGAACCCAAATCCATTATCTGGAAAGGCAAATAATTACTCATTTCATCTTGTTCTGAAAATCTTTCAAATTGTTTAAAACAGTTGTCATGATAATGTTATATATTCAAGTTTTTTTTATTCTACTGTCATCGGGGAAATCAAAAGTTAAGTTATCAAGGTGCTATATTTAGTGTTGATATGACCAACACGAAGACTGATCTCATGTTGTAAAGTCTATCAAAATTTTGCTAATACTCCGTTTTTACAAATATATACATATCTACATAATGTAGTTTACATTGTAACATATTTTCGACTATATTTTAGGTCTTTCGCTTCTCGTTATATTGTTTCTATATATCTCATTTTATCCTGCAACTGCCGCACATATTGACGGATAGCTACTGCCGGATAAACTTGTGCTTTATTCGGCAATACGATCACGTGAACTTGTTCCACATCTGACGGAACATTTTCTAACTTGACCCCGATCTTTAACCTTACAATGAATGAAACGTCATTCAGTCCCGCTAAAAAGTGACGTCACATTCAACGGAATGACTTCATTTTTACGATATCGAAAATCTCGTATGGCGGTGTCGTCTTTTTCTTGGTTAATATCAAAGGTATGTATTGTAAAGTAATTCTTTGATGTCTTTTGAGTATTTTTATATTATTTCAGTGATATTACGCACTGAATGGAATCACTGGTACTGTTTGCATGTGCGCTTATATATTTCCCACGGAAGTAAAAAGGAGTAACACACTCTCATTCGGTTTAATGAATGAATCTTTTCCTTCGCGTCAAAGACGAGCGAAACCAAGTAAATGACTGGCAATTTACTTTCGTGTCGAATGTCAAAATGGTTGCAGGATAAACAGAATACATGGTTAGTATCTTACAATACAAGTTTTATTTTGGTGCTCGACACGGAAAGCCGAGATGACTCGGCAAAGCCTCGTCATCATGACTCGGCAAAGCCTCGTCATCTCGGCTTTTCGTGTTGAGCACCAAAATAAAACTTGTATTCTTAGATACTAGGGCCTAACAATGTAATCTCTATTAATTTTATCCAATTTAGAATTTCTGTTTTCTAACCTGTAATATATTTTTCTTATGTGTGGTTTATGCGTATGCGATTTAAAACAAATCTATATCTTACAGTGGTGTGCTTACAGAGCATGCTATGAAAGGGAATCCCAATCACTTAACGCCTGGATTGGATTACTTTTTTTATTTCTACTCAATCACATATGTTTAAATCGAGCTAGAATTCTAACTGGCTAGGTTTTCTGTTAATTTTACAACTATTTGTCATGAAATAGCCCTACAGCGCTAATCTTAACTTCTTACATATTCTGTATTAGCATATATATTGCAGAGTTATCTGCTGCTAAAACTGTAATATGAAAAGACAGAGTATACAACACTAGAGAAAATGTCTTGTATCTTGTACATTTTTCTAAGACATGCGATACGTGTGTATTTTTCAAGGCTGTCAACGGTTAACCGATTACTCGGTCGGAAGTCTGTTAAGTGGTTATAAAATTCCGTTACCGAATAATCGGACTTGTATTTATGTGTCTGTTTGCGTATATATTGTCCAACACGAAATCCTTGTGCATATCGTTTGGTGTGCTGACAAGGAAGGCTGTGACGTTAATTGTATAAAACAACGTGTGTGCTTCAATAGTGTATGATTGTATTACACTGATTAGTAAACAAAAGATCGACGATGACACGCTTCAGCCTAGCTAGATAATCCGATTATGTGTGTTGTGTGTAAACAAATGATAGAAAACCAGTTAACATAGTTTATATGCATGAAGTCTATCTCTTGAGATTACGGTTTCATATTGATTATATAACACAAATCCTGAACAATTAGTAGAAAATAAAATATTTGTTGAGTTTGCTTAAAGATGCTCCACCGCCGACAGAGCATATATGATATTCATTATTTGAACAATAATTGGTGTATTATTGTATATATATATATATATATATATGTCTAATTAACACAAAAAATAATATAAAATGCTTTATTTTGCCGTTGGTGCATGCGCAATCAGTACTTCATTCCATATAGGATATAGTGCAACGGAATTTTTTCGGGATGCAATTAATTATTTTTCATATTTTTAACTTGAAGTAAAATTAGAAGCTCAAACTTTTCAATGTTGGTAATGGTGTAAAGTAAGTAACTTTTGTAACTGAAGAAAAATACTAAATCGTCTTCTCCTGTTTTTGATAGTGAAAAAAAATATCATTTGTCGGCGGTGGAGCATCTTTAATAAAACTATTTTTGTCCCTTAAACTACAAAACAGAGCTTGATCAAATCATGTTCATATTTATAATGCAGTATTTTCATCTATGACATGACTACAAACTCTGCTTAATAATTTGTATCATATTTTTATTTTCGTTTTATCGAGCAGTCTTAATTATAAGTAGATAAGTAGATAAAAGAGAAACATTGAAGTGATTACAAGTTTACTTGTCTCGTCGGTCATAACAAAAAAATGCATCGTATTCTTTGTCCGTGACAGTATGCTACTATCAAAGAGTAAATTTCCCACCATTCTCGGTTCTCCAGGGGTTACTATCACTCTTGTTATATCTCGTTAGATATGGCGATAGTGGTGGTAACCCCTGGCAACCATACAGAATGTGTTCCCACAGACATTAATTGGAATTTCCGTTCTCTTTAGTTTTGTTTTATTACGTATACTATATATAGGTAAAACGAAAGTAGAATAGTTCTTGTCCGATGTCAAGTTAGTGTGACAAGGAATATTGCATATTTGCCCGTCCAATAAGTAATATGATGTTCATCTTAAAACTGTGAGCCCCTGAAGTAATGTTTTTATCTTTTTGTCGGCCTACTGTATTCCCATCAACCGAATTGAAGATTTTAAAAATGAGGTCAAACGTAGGACGACCAAATAAATAGCCATGATTGAAATGATTACATGACATCGATCACCAGTAAAACAGTGTGTGTGTGACAATGAATGCCTAAAACGGTATTAATAAGGTATGAGTTCATCCACAAATGTTGTATTATTATCATTAACAAATGACGCCTATACCTATGTACAGTAGAGCAGATTGTACAGCCATTATGTCCCTAAGCTTTATACAAATGTCCGTAACTGTTATAAGACGTGAACGGCGTCACACTTACCACCGTATTACAGCTTGTCCTATTTCCTCTCCTGTCCTAAACATACGGCCGTCTCCGTGAAACATCAAGGACGTACAACTGTTTACTTCCGTATTTTTTGTTATTCACATTAATATTGTGAGAGTTATCTCCCATTATACGAGATGTGTCATTCAATCGTAGCACAACACAAATGTTGCATTTTCATTTTTGACATATTCATTGAAGGGATAATTATTTATACCCCGGGTATTTTAAACTTTTTAACATTATATTTAAAACTATTGTATATTAACCAAGTGTATCGATTCTTTAAAAGCAAAAGTCCTGCTTATAGATTTTGGAAACAGGATGCCATATTATCACTGAAAAAGAAATTAAACAGTTGGTGGTGTGTCTGATATTTTAACTGTTGTGAATCAAAGATAGCTTTTTTCACACAAGCATGTCAGTCTAAAGCTAATTATCTTTCATACTGACTAATTGATGAGTATGACTGTTTGCAGAAATAACATAGCCATTGTTTTGAATTCCTAAAAAAATAGTCTTATTACACACAGTCAAATAGGCTAATTACACACAGTCAACTTCATCTATTCATTCAGAATAGCAGTATATATGTTACAATCCCCTAGCTCTAGCGATTTGTTTTCTATCAACGTATCCAACGCTTCATACAACAAGAGGCCCAAGGGCCTTAACGGTCATCTGATTACCTTGGCAATAATCATATAGGAAATTAATTAGATATCATGTAATGGTAGCCATCTTCGATTTGGGATAAACCAGAGATGTAACAACACTTTGTCAGGACCATGTCAGGATCATTTCATGCAAGTTTCAGCCAAATCGCACCGGTAGAACTTGAGAAGAAGTTCAAAATGTATTTTCAAGATGGCGGCTGTGTCGGCCATCTTGGATTTCGGATCGACCCGAAAAATATCAACACTTTGTCGGGACCATGTCAGGATCATTTCAGGCAAGTTTCAGCCAAATCGCACCAGTAGAATTTGAGAAAAAGTTCAAAATGTGTTTTCAAGGTGGCGGCTGTGGCGGCCATCTTGGATTTCGGATCGACCCGAAAAATAACAACACTTTGTCGGGACCATATCAGGATCATTTCATGCAAGTTTCAGCCAAATCACACCGGTAGAACTTGAGAGGAATTTCAAAATGTATTTTCAATATGGCGGCTGTGGCGGCCATTTTGGATTTCGGATCGACCCGAAAAATAACAACACTTTGTCGGGACCATGTCAGGATCATTTCATGCAAGTTTCAGCCAAATCGCACCGGTAGAACTTGAGAAGAAGTTCAAATTGTGTTTTCAAGACGGCGGCTGTGGCGGCCATCTTGGATTTCGGATCGACCCGAAAAATAAGAACACTTTGTCGGGACCATTTCAGGATCATTTCATGCAAGTTTCAGCCAAATCACACCGGTAGAACTTGAGAAGAAGTTCAAAATGTGTTTTCAAGATGGCGGCTGTGGCGGCCATCTTGGATTTCGAATCGACCCGAAAAATAAGAACACTTTGTCGGGACCATTTCAGGATCATTTCATGCAAGTTTCAGCCAAATCACACCGGTAGAACTTGAGAAGAATTTCAAAATGTATTTTCAATATGGCGGCTGTGGCGGCCATTTTGGATTTCGGATCGACCCGAAAAATAACAACACTTTGTCGGGACCATGTCAGGATCATTTCATGCAAGTTTCAGCCAAATCGCACCGGTAGAACTTGAGAAGAAGTTCAAAATGTGTTTTCAAGATGGCGGCTGTGGCGGCCATTTTGGATTTCGGATCGACCCGAAAAATAAGAACACTTTTTCGGGACCATCTTAGGATCATTTCAGGTAAGTTTCAGCTCAATCCCATTGGTCAAACTTGAGAAGAAGATTGAAATGTGAAAAGTTTACGGACGGCGGACGGCGCACGGCGCACGCCGACGGACGAAGCATGATGGCTATAGGTCATCCTGACCCTTCGGGTCAGATGACCTAAAATAGTATTACAAACTTTTTCTTGCAGTCAAAAGAAGAAAACAACTACATGTATTCTATCTTATAATGTTTAGGAGGTCAGTGGTCCCATTATAACATTTGTTATTTTTCAGCATTATATAAATGATGTGGGACGTCCCTGTGATGGTCTAGAATATACCTATCCGTTTAGTGGTCTGTTTGGGGCAATACATAATGTATCATTTATTGGCAGTGTACATACAAAAGCCACAACAGACATCAAAATAATAACCTGTGAATTATCAAAAAATCTCTGTTTGATGGCATCAGGCAAAAGATCAGGATTAAAATCACCTTAAAGTAACACAGTTTATTACAATTCCGTCAATTCATATAATAAAGTGTCCATTCGCTGTGGGATTTAATGGCGCACTGCCTCGCATTTGTACATTCATACGGTTTAATACGTACGCGGAGGCTTAAATTATAGTCTATATCAAATACGACCAGACCAAGTGATATGTGGACACCATTTCACTACAGTTGATCAGCATAGTAAATTTACAGGATGTTAAAATGTTCGTTGTCCTAAAAAGCCGGTGTTGTTCTGTTAACTATACTATAGATGGTAGAGGTCAAGTTTTGCGACGTTATTTCCGCCAATTTTGCCCATTCTGGAAGAACATCGAAGTGGAAGTAAGCCATTCCCAATGTATTGACTGCTATGGAAACAACTGTCACGCACAACAGATTAATCAACCAGCCGACCTTAACCTGTGGGGATAAACAGTACATGCCAGTTTAGTTCATATGTCAAAGACATACCCGGGATATCTTCTGCGATTCATGTTTTCAGGTATTTCCGTTTTGTTGAACATCTTTTTTAATATAATTTCATATGTTACACTTATTTCTTTTGGTTATTTGGATAAGATATTAACGCACCACAACTCCTTTCATTTATTGTAAAATTAAGTGAAATCACAGAAATTTATGCATAACTAGTACCCGAATGAGTTCCCTAAAGCTTAACTATAAACACTATTCTCAATATTTTTAGGTTGATGAAGTCATAGACAAAATACAGACGTACATTGTTTTTCATAGACGTCAAGCAATGAATGCAAGTTACACGGAGAGGAGTTCGCTGTAAATTGTTTGAAAAAACAACATTCATCTGTAGTACACTTAATCGAGTATCATTAGATTGAATTTTTCAAAAACAGAAATTCACATAATGTCTCCGGGTCTCATGCAGTCCTTTGATATGGGCAAAATGGCGATCATAAGCCCAAATATAATCTTTGCTAACTGTTTTCGATTGACTGCTTTTTAAAGGTAATATAGTTTTAATTTCTTTTTTTTTCATGATCACTATTTACTTATTTTCGTTAGTACATTGTAATTACATACATACCATATCTATGATCCGGAGGTAACCATAGGAGAAGGCGATGGTGTTGGGCGGAGTAGCAACAGGTAACATGAACGCAAACGAAGTGGTGATGGCGGCGGGCAGCATGAAGAACACGGGGTTGGTTCCTACAGCATTACCCTGTATATAATATAGTAGGTAGTTAACATTACTGGTGCATAACTCTTTTGTTTTCAAACTCCAATCTGTCAGTATGAACCATATGTGTATGGGTTTATTCCTATAAAGTGTAGGGAGGTTGATAGTAAGTCACAGACACTGTCTTCGTTTTTGACTATACGATTTGTCTTTTGGCGTTAGGCTGTATATAGATTTGTTAGAAGGATATGTATTGTTGAAACAGAGACTGTTTATATATTATATGGGTCTAAGAGTTGTAGAATATATTGATTTCTGAAAAGGACACAGATAATGTCCAAACAGTGTCCAACAAAAGAAAGAGAAATATCTTTGCTCTTTATCGTATGGCTTAATAAAACAAGACAAAAACAGCTGTGTAAAACTTGATTTTGCTTCAAGGTCGATTTCATATAATTTTTTAAATCAAGAAGTTTAAGATAGATTTTACATAGCGGATGCTATGAGGCCGAATTTGTAAATTGTATATTTGCTTGCTCTGGAGAACGGGTGTTTGGAAATATATGTTGATAGATGCCTATATTTCCTTTCCACCAACTCTTGATTTCTGACTGAACTTATACGTTTTTGCTATTCCAAATTTCAAATGATATAATAGTGCAATGACAAATAAAGCAGGTACAGATGGAAAATGTTCTTATAAGCGTACAATTTCAACTCTAGATATTGTTAAGTCAATAGAATCTAAATCAGATTGTATGGTTAAGTAACAGTAATGACATTTATAGAAATTGAAAGACTGAAACAAACATAATATGTTAACCTGATATAAGGACATTTTCTCTCATCGTTCATCCGAAAATAAGTTATTAAAAGTTACCAGGTCAGACAAAATAGGCATGAAGATGCTACAGATGGCGGTATTGCCAGCCACTTCTGTACAAAGGGAGACCATCAGACAGACTATAGATACTAGCGCCCAGTTAGGGACTCCAACCAAACCGGTCATCTGATTGGCCAGCCACAGCGACAGGCCGGATTCCTGAAAGTCAGATTTTGTCGATTTGTTGGTGAACTCAGGTTATACATATAAATATATTAAAAGTCACACGAAGGACAGAACAATTAGGACTAAGAATAGTCAGCGGTCAACCCGCTCCCAATTACAAAAAAAACCATGCAGGTTCTCAATGTTGCTAGCCAAGGATATTCAGTACGACACTATCCTTAAAACCCTTGACAGATCTCACGTCAAACCTGACTCTTCTGCTTTCAAATTCTGATTAGATGCGGCGGCAGGTTTCAGACGTTTAATGAAAACGCGTTTTTTATGTCAACAAAACTCAACCGAAGTGTTGGCAGTGACCTTAATGAGGCATATCATGTCTGTCAACAACAGCGAAATTTTATCTACTACATGTATATTTCATCAATTTTCAAATATTTTAGACCAGCTAATTGAAGTTCTTGGATATGTTGCACTCCAAACAGATAGGAAAGTTAAATACATGCATACAAGTACGTACGTGGTTTCTGCTTCACAAAGCTGAACATATTATGCAAAGATAAACACCGATCTCGTGCCAAAATTGGCATTGAAGCATGAAAGAAAAAAACAAAACAAAACGATGTCCTAAGTAGTAAACAAACAACTCAAAAACTTGTTATTACTCGGTATTTCAAATCTGTCGGATACATGATTTTCAAAGCGCTACTATTTTCCCAATTCATAGAACAATGATACGAATTTTTCATCGTTTGCTTATTATTTAAATGGAAGTGGGCGCAAATCAGGGACTTCAGTTTTGACGTGAGATCTGCTAAGGGTTTCGGGGAGAGTATCGTACCGAATTCCCTTCGCTAGTGTAGGTAGAAGGTTCTTACATAATAAAAACAAAAGAATTTCAAATTGAAAATTTTGTCGTATACATTGTTTATCTTTGTCTTTTAACAACGCGAACATTATAACTGCCTTCTTGGATGTAAATGGACGTCTGATCTACCAAATATGGCATGATAATAACTCAATTTATTTTTAAAACCTCAAACTTCAGATAATATCGCACCTTACAGGTATGCGCGAGGGCGAACCCGCCACCCATGAGGAGCGTTACTCCCCAGGGGAACTTCCGATTCAAAGTGTCCCAGTCTAGTAGGGTTCTGCGTGATGGGTCAATGTCTGTCAATAAAAATTAAAACATAACACAGTTGTTCCATGCCTTATCAATCAACAGTTGTACTTCCCATGAATGTTTTCCGTATTTTTAGCGCTTCTTCTTTCCGTGTCTTCCAATAACAACCAAAATGTCATCGGCCCGGTATTTCATTAAATCACTCTACGCAATCTTAAACTTGTTGCAGCTTCGGTTGAGAATGACGTTCAACGAAAAAACATGACGTCAACAATTAACTTTTTGTGAAATGAAGCAGTCACAGAAATATTCGCGTTTACAGTATTGTATGTGTCTTATTGGAGAGGTTTCCATGGTAACATGGCGGTGTTCGTGAATGTAACGACAACGAAAACGGCGTATATTTTGTAAACAAATTAACAACCAATACCCTTCACCCAATGATAATTGATATCATATTCACAATGACGGAATACTTACCTCTGTTTCTTCTCCTCGAACTCGGAAATACAAACAGGAGACTGGCAATTAATATGGAGGGGACTGCACCGCCCATATACCTAGTATCAGACAATATAAGGCCTGACCTAATTAAGAATTTTAAAACAATTACATGATTATGTATTTTTAAATCTTATTTTGACATGAAATGTGTAATTCCTAACGTCTCTCTTGACACCGCCTCACTTTTGTCCTTGAGTTGTGCGGTTGCTGTTGTGAGAAAGGCTTTAGACTGGTTAGTCCGTTGTTGGTTTAATGTGAATCGGTGGAGTGCGCTATCTAACGACATGACTCAGTCAGATATCATTATAAAATGTCAAGAGTTGTTACTACCGAGGAGAGGCACAATACGATTATACTACAGCCTACAAAAACATGCAGAAATTCACACATTCAAGTACTGCCTACAGAGGACAACGTCCTTAAATGGCATACGCTGTCAACAGGATGTTAAACACAAGCAACAAAGCAGCCTTACCCTTTACGGAAAAGTGATCCCCATCCTGGGACAAACCCTGGGTCTATTGTAAACCAGGCTAAGACCAGAGCGACCAGGTGTGCCAGCACAGCTTTCTCCGCAAAGCTAAATTTAAATCAAAATAACACCTCCTCAATGTACCACTTGACAGAAGACACCAATGTAGTTTATCTGCCGTGTGTTTTACAAAAGCAAATAACATAAAACATTCATACTTTCTGATGAAAATAACGCCTATATCATAAATCTGTTATTGTGGCATAATATGCGATCATATGCGTCTTAACATACAATGTAGCTCCAATTAAACTAAAACATTTGATGGCACAGAATTTTTAAGCAATATCAAACAGGACGGCAAATTGATCAAATGATATCGGCATCGCCTTGACACTTGGATCAACTATTCATTCAAGTTTTCAGTTAGCGTGTGATTTGTTAGAAACAGTACCTTAGTTTACCGAGTTGTTGGTATTGTTCTCGTAGACACTGTTTCGCCTTCTTGCTATTAACTGCGGCACTTGGTCGAAAAATGGATCTGATGATAGAAATCAGTGCAATGATTAAAGTCTCTCACGGCTTCCAGAGAGAACTAAACACTTGGTCGATAAAGGGATCTGATGATAGAAATCAGTACAATGATTAAAGTCACTCACGGCTTACAGAGAGAACTAAACACTTGGTCGATAAAGGGATCTGATGATAGAAATCAGTACAATGATTAAAGACACTCACGGCTTACAGAGAGAACTAAACACTTGGTCGATAAAGGGATCTGATGATAGAAATCAGTACAATGATTAAAGACACTCACGGCTTACAGAGAGAACTAAACACTTGGTCGAAAAAGGGATCTGATGATAGAAATCAGTACAATGATTAAAGACACTCACGGCTTACAGAGAGAACTAAATAAGTCATCTACATCCAGACTCCACCGCAGACAGAACATAAACGATACTCATCGATTTGATCAATAATTGATGTTGTTATGAAATTGACACAAAAACTATTATAACATTATTTATTTTGCTTTTGGTGCACGAAGATCAGTACATCATTCCATAGGACATAGCACAACGGATTTTCTTTCGGGATGCAATTAATTATCTTTAATATTTTCCTCTTGAAGTATAATTAGAGTTTTTCAATGGCGGTTATGGTGCTATGTAAGAAACTTTTGTAACTGAAGAAAAATACCTGCTCCTGTTTTTGATTGAGAAAAAAATACCATTCATCGGCGGTGGAGCATATTTAACAATGGCACTGGACGCTGAAATAATTGACAACAAGACGCTGGTGACGTCACTTACCGTGGTCCCAGGAAGACGACTTGCAGACACAGCCAGGCCAGAAGGACACTGATCAACGCCACGGGAAAGGAGAAGATAAACCAAGAGGCAAACGTTATCCCCGACTGGCCATCCGATATCCTAGGTCAAATTAAACAAGAAGCAAACGTTATCCTTAACTGGCCATCCATTTGTTAGATAAGGCAAAATAAACCTTATAAATATATAGAAACAAGTAGATTTGTATACCATCTTTGTTGCTTCTCGTATATAACGCTGAATAGCAATGTGAAGTAACAACTACTTGGTCGGTGTTTTAGTTATTATTGATACATTCCATTTTTAATTTTTTTAATTTATTATTACTAATAAAACTCACAGGAGCAATTTAACTGTGCCCTGAGATTAGGTTTTCAGTTCGAAAGTGAACAAGTTATGTCTCCACTAAGATACAGGGATTATACAATATCATTGTAACACTTGTTGATTTCTATAGAACTTACATATCAGCATGAGCCTTCATGACGAGATTAGGGGCTGTCCCTGTGAGAACAGCGATCCCACCACAGTTAGCGGCGTAACACACACCTAACATGGTAGCTTTACAGATCCGCTGAGATTCCGGGTCCAGGGCCTCGTAATTAAACTCTTCAGCTTCAGCAGACGTCGGCCTCACAACTCTATATCAACGGAATGATACTCTACATCCTTCATAATCCACCAAAATGCCTTCATGTACAACAATATTCTTAATGTTTTGGTAAGTCTTTCCAATAGCATCGTTATTTAGGAATACATTGATTTCCTCTTCTGCTCTACTATTTTGGAATATTTGGGGAAATGACTTGATGTTTGATAAATAATTAGAAGAGAAGAACATAACATTTGCAGAACAAAACATCACACTTTCAGCACGTTAACGACTGAGACACATATGGTCTACCTCCTTCAGCAGACCAACAAAGGTTAGCATTTGTAAAATCTATCTTAAATTGTATGTAGACAAACTATCTACGTATCACAAATACGTGTAAATATAGCGATCTTCTGGCCTGTAAAGATATCTAACAAAGATCTCCATATAAGAATTTAACACACTAATACTAGTTATACTTCTCTAAGAGGTAAATATGGCTTGGTCGTTTACTGCAAACCAGAAGTTAAATGGCTAACGTGGTGACAATAAAGTGGACAACAGATCTAGAATGAACGAAAAACAAAACAGAAAGGAGAGGAATAGCGATCCCTAGTTCGTGTTTGATGTGTCATTAGGAATACCAATGACTAAACTATAGAAATACCTACGTGGCGGTACTGTCAGCCATCGTCTTAACTAAACTATAGAGATACACACGTGGTGGTACTGTCAGCCATCGTCTTAACTAAACTATAGAGATACCTACGTGGCGGTACTGTCAGCCATCGTCTTAACTAAACTATAGAGATACCTACGTGGCGGTACTGTCAGCCATCGTCTTAACTAAACTATAGAGATACCTACGTGGCGGTACTGTCAGCCATCGTCTTAACTAAACTATAGAGATACCTACGTGGTGGTACTGTCAGCCATCGTCTTAAATAAACTATAGAGATACCTACGTGGCGGTGCTGTCAGCCATCGTCTTAACTAAACTATGGAAATACCTACGTGGTGGTACTGTCAGCCATCGTCTTAACTAAACTATAGAGATACACACGTGGTGGTACTGTCAGCCATCGTCTTAACTAAACTATAGAGATACACACGTGGTGGTACTGTCAGCCATCGTCTTAACTAAACTATAGAGATACACACGTGGTGGTACTGTCAGCCATCGTCTTAACTAAACTATAGAGATACCTATGTGGTGACTGTCAGCCATCGTCTTAACTAAACTATAGAGATACCTACGTGGTGGTACTGTCAGCCATCGTCTTAACTAAACTATAGAGATACCTACGTGGTGGTACTGTCAGCCATCGTCTTAACTAAACTATAGAGATACCTACGTGGTGGTACTGTCAGCCATCGTCTTAACTAAACTATAGAGATACCTACGTGGTGGTACTGTCAGCCATCGTCTTAACTAAACTATAGAGATACCTACGTGGTGGTACTATCAGCCATCGTCTTAACTAAACTATAGAGATACCTACGTGGCGGTGCCGTCAGCCATCGTCTTAACTAAACTATAGAGATACCTACGTGGTGGTACTGTCAGCCATCGTCTTAACTAAACTATAGAGATACCTACGTGGCGGTACTGTCAGCCATCGTCTTAACTAAACTATAGAGATACCTACGTGGTGGTACTGTCAGTCACCCTTTCCTGGTTGATCTCTACACGTAACATATCGATAACTTCAACGGCACCATCCATGGGTGTAATCTCAGCAGTGGTACCTAAAACATGTAGAGATAGGGTGGCTCTTTGCTGCCATATACATGTAGTAATATCGTTATCTCGCCTTGTCAACTAAGCGACAATTCGACGGCGACAGAGTGAAATGATCATCGTCGAGATGTCGAGAGTCGGCGTCGAGTTGTTGAGTGCCGTCGAGTTGTCGAGTGCCGTCGAGTTGTCGCATTGTCGAGCGTTGTATGAAGTGAGAACGTGCGTATTGAACATATGCGTCCAACTGATCTAGCGAAACTATCTTTAATAGAGAGCGGCCCATGCGCGAAATCTTATGTTAGAGATGTATGGATAACGTTAATCAGTACATAATGTAAATCATCTACATATGTTAAGATGGATTGCATGACCACCACATCAACAAGAAGCGGCATGGCACCTCGAGTCGTGCTCGAATTCAGTGGTGGAGCCGAAGTGTTATACAACAAAATAAAGAAGCATGAGGTGACGTTACCTGAGTCAGAAAAAGAGTGGATTATAGGATTACTGTTGCCTTGGATGCGAGACACCATGTTACAGGAGCGACCAGAACTCTTCATGCAAGGAAAGTGCGTCCAGGAATATTGGTGTTGATCAATAACTCCAGGATAATGACAGGATAGTGTTTATATCTACACTACACGGCGGATGGCATCACCACATCAGTAACATTTTTTTTTTTTTATATTTATTTTATTTTCGAAGATTTTTCATATACAGATACATGGTTATCTCACTCACATCATACACACCTCCTCACATCATATTCAGCATAATTTCAATATATTGCCATCTTTATGTATTATAAACATCCTCAAAAATTGACCATCACATTCACATCCCACAGGCTCATCAATGATCATCAATCATACTCACATCGTCATTAATTAAGCATACATCTACCAATATATTATTAACTCGTCCAAGATAATCATACACAATCAACCCACTCACATCCTCATTCAACATGACATGAATATAATATTATCATCATGAGTCATCAACCTTATAATATTTATAATCATCATATACACTTACATCATCATTCAATATGATATCAATAGGATTATCATCCTGGTCAACAAACACATCATCCTTCATCATAAAATCACTGTATCATTTCTGTACTTATCATCAACACAATTACATTATTCATCCTTATCATCTATCACCCTACAAGCATACTACCATAACATTACATTTCAACATGACTTCAATATATATTTTCATTATTAGCATGCCCTAATCATTACACTTTTAAATGTGATAAAAAAAAACTAAAAAAAAAAACTAAGTCTCTGACACATCGAGATTTACTTACAAAATACTGGCAAGTGGACATACTTGACACACACCCACACACACACACACACATGTACAAAACACACACATATAAAAGACACACACAATGAGAGAGAGACAGGGGGAAGAGAGAGAGAGAGAGAGAGAGGGAGAGAGAGAGAGAGAAAGAAGGAAGAGAGGAGAGAGGTCAGACTTTCAGATATTATGGCTCATTACTTATATAATTATGCAAGTAGAAAAGCTTAACTGATATTAATGATGTATGTACATGTAATTTTAAATATGTGTATAGCATGACCGAGTTAATTTAGTCAAGTTCAACAAGTTTTATCCACTTTTTCCATTCGTTAACAAATTTTGCGTGAAAATACTCCCCTTTACTGTAAGCAATGTGTCTCTGTACTTTATAGTAATCTTGAATCAAATTAACCAAAACCATAACATTTAATGAACCATGTAAGCATCTGGTTCTATATATGTAGTGTTTAATAAGAAGAATAATTTCATTGTCAATTCTGTTATACAGCCCTGTAGGTTCAAATAGCCCAAATATCATTGCTTGTTTATTTACGGCAAAGGGAATAAAAAGAACTTCTAGTAAATCTTCAAAGCTTGTCAGAAAATTTTGAACCTCATTACATTCCCATAAAATATGGATAATTGTCTCCCTTTCTATAATGCAAAAAAGTACAATGTGGGTTATTTTTGTGAGACCAATCTTGTAAATAAAAGAGTTAGTTGATAAAATATGATGGTTTATTCCGAAATTGAAACCATTGGAATTTAGTATTGAGAGTTACCTTGAATGGAAGAGAATATATCTTTTTCCATGTATCATTATTGAAGTCAAAAATAGTTCCCCACTTACTCTGAGCAGATATACTGGTGTTTTTCTGTATAGATGTAATAAGCACTTTATAAAAGTCTTGAGAACCTTTCTTCCTTTTCAAAATAATTTCAAGATCTGTAGGTATAATTGGGTATGGTAAAACACTGTTTGGAATATGATGATTTTTAAGGTAATTTTTAATACTTCTTAATATTCCATGAAACTGAAGATAGTTTGTAACATTACCATGTAACTCACAAAATTCTCCGAAAGAGTAAAAGGAGCAAGTTTTTTTTATCCTTAATTAAATCATTTATTATCGTAATACCATTATTAAACCAGTTTCGAAAAAACACAGTTTTTTTTTTACCAACAACTATATTCTTATTATACCACAAAGGTGCTTTCAGCAAAGAACAATTGTTATTCTTGTACGGTTCTTCCTTTAACCTGAGTTTGTACCATGCATTAAAAACGTCATTCCAAAAAACATTACTATTGTGAGCTTGAATTTGTTTTATGTATTCACAACCACAGTTTGCCAAAATATGAGGATTTAACCAAGTTTTTAAAATGCATAGCCATTTCCCTTCTGAACTGAAAATCCTTCTTACCCATCCAATTTTTAAAGATTCGATAAATGATACCAAATGGAACATTTTAAGGCCACCATCTATATAGTTCTGAATAATTATATTTCTCTTCACTTTGTCAGTTTTGCCATTCCATAAAAAAGAAAAAAGAATGGAGTTTAGCTCTTTAATAAATTTATCCTCAGGATTTGGTAAAGAAATAAATAGATGATTCAACTGTGATATCAATAATGATTTGATTATACTGACTTTCCCTATTGGAGTAAGCTTTCTTTTACTCCAACTGTTAATTATAGCTTTAAGTTTAATTAACTTTTTATCGAAATTCATTTTAGGAATTTTATGCAAATCTACATGAAAATCAATTCCGAGTAGTGTAAACTTATCCACTCCCCACTTAAAATTCAGATCTGGTAGAAAGACATCACTACTATATTTCTTGCTACCTATCCAAACTACTTGAGTTTTACCCTTATTAACTTTTAAACCAGAAACCTTTGCAAAAATATTCAGTTCATCAACCGCACCCTTCAGTGATTTCTCTGTTCCATCTAATATTAATGACGTGTCATCAGCATATTGTGAATTCAGAAGGGGGTAGTTATTAACATTTATACCATTTATATTACTATTATTTCTAAGACGTATAGCCAATATCTCTACACAAAGAATAAATATATATGGGGCAATTGGGTCACCTTGACGACAACCACGTCTTATATCAAAAAAAGGTGACAAATTTCCCCCCCTGATTTATAGCAGAATTGGTGTTAGCATGCAATATCTTGACCCATTTCCTAAAATCATTACCAAAGTTAAAATAGTTAAACACTTCATCAATAAACTTCCAAGAGACCGAGTCAAACGCTTTTTCAAAATCAATTAGTAACAACATTCCTGGTATATTATTTTCCTCAGTATAATGCATAATATCGTATACAAGGCGAGTATTTTCCCCTAGGTAGCGTCCTGATTGAAAACCTGTCTGATCCGAGTTTATTAATTTATCTAAAATTGATTTAAGTCTACAAGCTATTGAACCAGAGGCAATTTTATAAACAATATTCAAAAGAGAGATTGGTCTCCAATTTTTTTATGAAATATTTTGATTTATTTGCCTTAGGTATGCAAGTAATTATGCCCTGACGTTGGGTAACTGATAATTGACCATTTAAAAAACCAAAATTAATAGACCGTACAATAAAATTTCCTAGTTGCTTCCAAAAACATTTAAAAAATTCTGAAGTAAATCCATCTGACCCAGGGCTCTTATTATTTTTCATGTTTTTAAGTGTTTTAGCAGCTTCTTTTAAAGTTAACAAACCTTCTAAACTATTTGCCTCTTCTCGGTTTAATTTAGGGACTTCATAGTTTTCTAGAAACTCATTTAAGTTAATGTCCCTGATATCACTTTCTATCCCATATAGCTGTTCATAAAAAGATTTGACCTCATTTAAAATATCCCCTTGTTTTGTGATTATTTCTCCATTATCCCGTTGTAATTTTGGAATTGTTTTTGACGTGAAGTTCCTATTTTCTAAATTGCAAAAATAATGTGTTGGCTTTTCACCTTCATCAATCCATAAAGCCTTTGCCCTTATTATACTCCCTTTAATCTTATGTATTCGAATGTCCTCTAAATTTTTTTTTTTCTGACTCAACTTTTCTACATCTATATCAGTCTGATTTTCTAAATGCTGAATTTCGTTCATGAGATCTTTTTCCCTTAACCTACTTTGCTTTTTAATAAATGATGAGTAAGAGATTGTTTTTCCTCTCATTTCCAATAATAGGGTTTCCAAAAATAATTGATCATCTATTACTAATCGTAACTCTGAATCCGGAATAGTATCGGTCATATCTAGATTGTATACAGGAAGACAGTATTGAGTTTTTATTTCTTTAATAGTTTTATTTATGGTATCAAGAAAATTTTGGTCGTGTAACAAAGAGTTATTAAATTTCCACAGACCTCTACCTTTTTTAAATTCATTAAATTTCAATGTAATAGTTGGGAAGGAATGATCAGATCTATAACCCGACTCTATGCCTGAATTACAAACACTTGGAAGTAAATTTGTTGAAACTAAAAAGAAATCTAATCTGGCTTGTTTTATGGGTCTACATTTCCGCCATGTATATCTTACAGTATCTGGATGTTGATCTCTAAAGACATCAACTAAATCAAAATTATCTATAATTTCTATGATCTTGTCACGAGCCTTTGGGTTATTCACATGTTTATAGTTTTTGTCATAATCTATGCCAGGGTCGAGCACCAGGTTAAAATCACCACAAATCAGACAATACTCATTATTAAATTCAGAAACAGTTTCTTCTATTTTATCATAAAATGAAGGTGTGTCTGAATTTGGACCATACAAAGTAATTAAAGTGGTTTTTTTCCCTTCAATTTCTAAATCTAAAGCTAAAAAATTACCTGTTAAATCCTTTTTCTCCTTAATTACCTTTACATCAAAATTATTATTTATCAATATAGCTGTACCCCTAGCATTTGATTTAAAGGAATTGAAATAGCAGTTATAGCCCCATTCTGTTTGTATTAAATTTTCCATTTCTTCTGTGAAGTGCCACATCAGTGACATTATCTTCATCAAGAGAGAGTCATTATGGAAGTCATATTTCATTATCTAAGACTCATGAATATGCAATAGACGAAACTGTTCATGTTGAATGGCAGAGTTGAAGAAGAAACTGAACTTTAATTGCACTCCTTAGAATATTGATTTGAAGATCAATATCAAAAAATGTTAACAGTCCATGTATGGGAGTGATATGAGTCTTGTGTTGTTGTGTGATCTTTGCTTTTCATTTTTTGGAAGACTTTAAACAGGATGAAATGATTATAAGAACATAAACAATTTAGTGCATGTGATATTGTCCTGGTCAATGTAATGGTGACCTACAGATCGGACATTGGAGAGGATTCAATACATATTAATAAAAGAAGCAATGTCTAATATACCTATGTCACAATTAAAAAATGGATAACGTTCTCGGTAAACCGGAAACTCTTGTAACAGATTCATACGTACAAGTATGTTTGGTGTCATTCCATAACGACAGTTGCCATTTGTCATCATCTCTCATACAAAGAACATTTCTGATATTTTATGTACATTTTTGTGTTGGTGCGTTTGAGGATAAAATATTTTTTTCTCATCTTTCAAATTCAAAACCCACGACTTTCTATTACATGTATTAAATGACCATTTATGGATAGCCTGCATTAACCTGCTGCCATTATCACAGTTTTTGATACGTAAGTACAGTCTACAGACTTCTGTTATTTTATTAACTTCACTAGAATTCCATCCCATATCTACGATGGCCCACGCCTTGTCAATATACACTAACGCACCATAGTTTTGACAGTAGTTTCACACAAAAACGTTGTCAGCAACCACAAAAGCGGTCGTTTTTGTGTGTTGTACAATTCCTTTTTTGTGTCAAATTTTGCTTTGCTCTTGTCCCTGCTGTGTTGGCCCGTATACACCTGTCATTTTTCTAATGTTGCTTAAACTTGAATGAATATTTCGATACCAAGATTTTATGAAGACGGCGTTTAATTTGTTGCCATGGATAATAACGTGTTCCATTTTAACACATAGAAAACCACGTCTTACACTATCGAATGAATTTTTATGTCAAAAAAACATACAAAAGTGAGTTGTTTCCTAAGGAATTTTCCTGGTATTTAAAATTGAGTACAAAATATACTGATGTTCAAGTCCACATCTGTTTTCCAAAATCCTGCCTGTTCCTCAGCTAACAGGTCATTCGCGTCTAAACAATTCGATAGACGCTGATTTAAGATATCAGTCTATTGATGGAATCCCTTTGTGACTTAGAGGTGATATTGTTCTGTGGAATGTTCACGGAGTCTTCAGTAGTTGTGTGATCTGGCCGCCACTGAGACGCGTAGTGTAGGAGTTAATGACCACATTATAAAACATAAACCAACCATCAATCTTACATTTATACTGTTGAAATTTTATTATAAATATGGCACGGTTTAATAATTTGCCACACTCCATCTTAGACAGTGATCCACTCAATACACATGTATGATATCATGTCACACGATATCAGCAGTGATCCGTTCATATTATAAATGGTGACCAAATTAAGGATCTAAT
The DNA here is from genome assembly GCF_041381155.1 of Argopecten irradians. Lineage (NCBI taxonomy): Eukaryota > Metazoa > Mollusca > Bivalvia > Pectinida > Pectinidae > Argopecten > Argopecten irradians. The sequence continues at coordinate 6,817,584 of NC_091140.1, read as the reverse complement.
CATTTATGTTCTTCTAACTAACCCTTTTCTTCCTAACGTCTCCTTTGACACCGTATCACGTTTGGCCTTCGGTAATGCGCTTGTCCCTGTGAGGTAGGGTCTGGATTATTTTCCATAACCGAGACAAACCATTAGATCAGTTAGACGCTTGTGTTCAATACGCATGTCCTTACGCATGTCCGCACTTTACGTGATGGTCGACAACTCGACAGCGGCTCTCGACAAATCGACGGCGACGCTCGACGACTCGACGGAGATAATATCGATCTGTCGCCGTCGCGTTGTCGCGATATCGCATTGTCGACCTAAGTTGGTAGGGCTAGAGTGCGATGTTTACTAACGGGCCACCATAGACCGATGATTTCCTTGGCTCGGTTTGTCAACAAATTCGCAAAGGTAAAGATCTAATTTGAAAATGTACCTGAAGATAACTTTGTTGATATAAAAGTTTATATGTATCGGGCCTTACTTTAAGTATTACTGTTGACTGGTGGATTACTGTGTTGTTTGTAAAATGTGGCAAACTATGCCAAAAATGTATATTTCAGCTTAGCACGCCCATAGGGTTCAGTACATATTTCTTTCGCCAAATAACCATACCAATGTTTACTAGAGTATGCAAAACATGTACATTTGTAGCATAAACAAGGAGCACTTGTTTGACCAGATTCATAAGCATCGAGTACTTTTTATCTTGTCATGCAAATGGCGGTTTCTAAACAGGGATAAGTCTAATCACCTTGGTCCCTTGTCTTTAAGCACATGTACCGTCTGTCTCGTATAAAAAATAAATCGCAAATTACATAAATTAAATCATAAATTAGGAAAGAAAGCATTACAGCGTATGCAAGACAGACATATCAAAATTATTTTCAGACCGTTTCTGACTTACCTGAGAGTTTGTCGGCGGTTTGTTGTGAGAACTCTGGGGCCAGCAGCTTTGTGAGGACAGCCTGGGCTATCGGGACCATCATGGCGGTGGTGGGGATGTTCAGTAGCCACATAGACAGTGTGAACGTGGACAACATAAACCCCAGTATTAGCCTAGAAAGGACAGGTGGACAACATAAAACCCAGTATTAACCTAGCAAGGTCAGATGGACAACATAAACCCAGTATTAACCTAGCAAGGTCAGATGGACAACATAAACCCAGTATTAACCTAGCAAGGTCAGATGGACAACATAAAACCCAGTATTAACCTAGAAATGTCAGGTGGACAACATAAAACCCAGTATTAACCTAGAAATGTCAGGTGGACAACATAAAACCCAGTATTAACCTAGAAATTACAGAGATGGACAACATAAAACCCAGTATTAACCTAGAAATGTCAGGTGGACAACATAAAACCCAGTATTAACCTAGAAATGTCAGGTGGACAACATAAAACCCAGTATTAACCTAGAAATTACAGAGATGGACAACATAAAACCCAGTATTAACCTAGAAATGTCAGGTGGACAACATAAAACCCAGTATTAACCTAGAAATGTCAGGTGGACAACATAAAACCCAGTATTAACCTAGAAATGTCAGGTGGACAACATAAAACCCAGTATTAACCTAGAAATGTCAGGTGGACAACATAAAACCCAGTATTAACCTAGAAATGTCAGAGTGGACAACATAAAACCCAGTATTAACCTAGAAATGTCAGGTGGACAACATAAAACCCAGTATTAACCTAGAAATTCAGAGATGGACAACATAAAACCCAGTATTAACCTAGAAATTACAGAGATGGACAACATAAAACCCAGTATTAACCTAGAAATAGAAATGGACAAATCAGGTAAAACCCCAGTATTAACCTAGAAATGTCAGAATGGACAACATAAAACCCAGTATTAACCTAGAAATTCAGGTGGACAACATAAAACCCAGTATTAACCTAGAAATGTACAGAGAGGGACAACATAAAACCCAGTATTAACCTAGAAATGTCAGGTGGACAACATAAAACCCAGTATTAACCTAGAAATTACAGAGATGGACAACATAAAACCCAGTATTAACATAAAATGTACAGAGATGGACAACATAAAACCCAGTATTAACCTAGAAATTACAGAGATGGACAACATAAAACCCAGTATTAACCTAGAAATGTCAGGTGGACAACATAAAACCCAGTATTAACCTAGAAATTACAGAGATGGACAACATAAAACCCAGTATTAACCTAGAAATTACAGAGATGGACAACATAAAACCCAGTATTAACCTAGAAATTACAGAGATGGACAACATAAAACCCAGTATTAACCTAGAAATGTCAGGTGGACAACATAAAACCCAGTATTAACCTAGAAATGTCAGGTGGACAACATAAAACCCAGTATTAACCTAGAAATGTCAGGTGGACAACATAAAACCCAGTATTAACCTAGAAATGTCAGAGATGGACAACATAAAAAACCCAGTATTAACCTAGAAATTACAGAGATGGACAACATAAAACCCAGTATTAACCTAGAAATGTCAGGTGGACAACATAAAACCCAGTATTAACCTAGAAATGTCAGGTGGACAACATAAAACCCAGTATTAACCTAGAAATTACAGAGATGGACAACATAAAACCCAGTATTAACCTAGAAATGTCAGGTGGACAACATAAAACCCAGTATTAACCTAGAAATGTCAGATGGACAACATAAAACCCAGTATTAACCTAGAAATGTCAGGTGGACAACATAAAACCCAGTATTAACCTAGAAATGTCAGGTGGACAACATAAAACCCAGTATTAACCTAGAAATGTCAGGTGGACAACATAAAACCCAGTATTAAACCTAGAAATGTCAGGTGGACAACATAAAACCCAGTATTAACCTAGAAATGTCAGGTGGACAACATAAAACCCAGTATTAACCTAGAAATGACAGGTGGACAACATAAAACCAGTATTAACCTAGAAATGTCAGGTGGACAACATAAAACCCAGTATTAACCTAGAAATGTCAGGTGGACAACATAAAACCCAGTATTAACCTAGAAATGTCAGGTGGACAACATAAAACCCAGTATTAACCTAGAAATTACAGAGATGGACAACATAAAACCCAGTATTAACCTAGAAATGTCAGGTGGACAACATAAAACCCAGTATTAACCTAGAAATTACAGAGATGGACAACATAAAACCCAGTATTAACCTAGAAATGTCAGGTGGACAACATAAAACCCAGTATTAACCTAGAAATGTCAGGTGGACAACATAAAACCCAGTATTAACCTAGAAATTACAGAGATGGACAACATAAAACCCAGTATTAACCTAGAAATTACAGAGATGGACAACATAAAACCCAGTATTAACCTAGAAATGTCAGGTGGACAACATAAAACCCAGTATTAACCTAGAAATGTCAGGTGGACAACATAAAACCCAGTATTAACCTAGAAATGTCAGAGATGGACAACATAAAACCCAGTATTAACCTAGAAATGTCAGGTGGACAACATAAAACCCAGTATTAACCTAGAAATGACAGGTGGACAACATAAAACCCAGTATTAACCTAGAAATGACAGGTGGACAACATAAAACCCAGTATTAACCTAGAAATGTCAGAGTGGACAACATAAAACCCAGTATTAACCTAGAAAATTACAGAGTGTGGACAACATAAAACCCAGTATTAACCTAGAAATGTCAGGTGGACAACATAAAACCCAGTATTAACCTAGAAATGTCAGGTGGACAACATAAAACCCAGTATTAACCTAGAAATGTCAGGTGGACAACATAAAACCCAGTATTAACCTAGAAATTACAGAGATGGACAACATAAAACCCAGTATTAACCTAGAAATTACAGAGATGGACAACATAAAACCCAGTATTAACCTAGAAATGTCAGGTGGACAACATAAAACCCAGTATTAACCTAGAAATGTCAGGTGGACAACATAAAACCCAGTATTAACCTAGAAATGTCAGAATGGACAACATAAAACCCAGTATTAACCTAGAAATGTCAGGTGGACAACATAAAACCCAGTATTAACCTAGAAATGTCAGGTGGACAACATAAAACCCAGTATTAACCTAGAAATGTCAGATGGACAACATAAAACCCAGTATTAACCTAGAAATGTCAGATGGACAACATAAAACCCAGTATTAACCTAGAAATGTCAGGTGGACAACATAAAACCCAGTATTAACCTAGAAATGTCAGGTGGACAACATAAAACCCAGTATTAACCTAGAAATGTCAGAATGGACAACATAAAACCCAGTATTAACCTAGAAATTCAGAGATGGACAACATAAAACCCAGTATTAACCTAGAAATGTCAGGAGGACAACATAAAACCCAGTATTAACCTAGAAATTACAGAGATGGACAACATAAAACCCAGTATTAACCTAGAAATGTCAGGTGGACAACATAAAACCCAGTATTAACCTAGAAATGTCAGTGGACAACATAAAACCCAGTATTAACCTAGAAATGTCAGGTGGACAACATAAAACCCAGTATTAACCTAGAAATTACAGAGATGGACAACATAAAACCCAGTATTAACCTAGAAATGTCAGGTGGACAACATAAAACCCAGTATTAACCTAGAAATGTCAGGTGGACAACATAAAACCCAGTATTAACCTAGAAATTACAGAGATGGACAACATAAAACCCAGTATTAACCTAGAAATGTCAGGTGGACAACATAAAACCCAGTATTAACCTAGAAATTACAGAGATGGACAACATAAAACCCAGTATTAACCTAGAAATTACAGAGATGGACAACATAAAACCCAGTATTAACCTAGAAATTACAGAGATGGACAACATAAAACCCAGTATTAACCTAGAAATGTCAGGTGGACAACATAAAACCCAGTATTAACCTAGAAATGTCAGGTGGACAACATAAAACCCAGTATTAACCTAGAAATGTCAGGTGGACAACATAAAACCCAGTATTAACCTAGAAATTACAGAGATGGACAACATAAAACCCAGTATTAACCTAGAAATGTCAGGTGGACAACATAAAACCCAGTATTAACCTAGAAATTACAGAGATGGACAACATAAAACCCAGTATTAACCTAGAAATGTCAGGTGGACAACATAAAACCCAGTATTAACCTAGAAATGTCAGGTGGACAACATAAAACCCAGTATTAACCTAGAAATGTCAGATTGGACAACATGGACAAAAACCCAGTATTAACCTAGAAATTACAGAGATGGACAACATAAAACCCAGTATTAACCTAGAAATGTCAGGTGGACAACATAAAACCCAGTATTAACCTAGAAATGTCAGGTGGACAACATAAAACCCAGTATTAACCTAGAAATTACAGAGATGGACAACATAAAACCCAGTATTAACCTAGAAATGTCAGGTGGACAACATAAAACCCAGTATTAACCTAGAAATTACAGAGGGACAACATAAAACCCAGTATTAACCTAGAAATGTACAGAGATGGACAACATAAAACCCAGTATTAACCTAGAAATGTACAGAGATGGACAACATAAAACCCAGTATTAACCTAGAAATGTCAGGTGGACAACATAAAACCCAGTATTAACCTAGAAATTACAGAGGGGACAACATAAAACCCAGTATTAACCTAGAAATGTCAGGTGGACAACATAAAACCCAGTATTAACCTAGAAATGTCAGAGATGGACAACATAAAACCCAGTATTAACCTAGAAAATTACAGAGATGGACAACATAAAACCCAGTATTAACCTAGAAATGTCAGGTGGACAACATAAAACCCAGTATTAACCTAGAAATGTCAGGTGGACAACATAAAACCCAGTATTAACCTAGAAATGGTCAGGTGGACAACATAAAACCCAGTATTAACCTAGAAATGTCAGGTGGACAACATAAAACCCAGTATTAACCTAGAAATGTCAGGTGGACAACATAAAACCCAGTATTAACCTAGAAATGTCAGGTGGACAACATAAAACCCAGTATTAACCTAGAAATTACAGATGGACAACATAAAACCCAGTATTAACCTAGAAATGTCAGGTGGACAACATAAAACCCAGTATTAACCTAGAAAGGTCAGATTGGACAACATGGACAAAATGAAACCCAGTATTAACCTAGAAATGTCAGGTGGACAACATAAAACCCAGTATTAACCTAGAAATGTCAGGTGGACAACATAAAACCCAGTATTAACCTAGAAATGTCAGGTGGACAACATAAAACCCAGTATTAACCTAGAAATGTCAGGTGGACAACATAAAACCCAGTATTAACCTAGAAATTACAGAGATGGACAACATAAAACCCAGTATTAACCTAGAAATGTCAGAGATGGACAACATAAAACCCAGTATTAACCTAGAAATTACAGAGATGGACAACATAAAACCCAGTATTAACCTAGAAATTACAGAGATGGACAACATAAAACCCAGTATTAACCTAGAAATGTCAGTGGACAACATAAAACCCAGTATTAACCTAGAAATGTCAGGTGGACAACATAAAACCCAGTATTAACCTAGAAATGTCAGGTGGACAACATAAAACCCAGTATTAACCTAGAAATTCAGAGATGGACAACATAAAACCCAGTATTAACCTAGAAATGTCAGGTGGACAACATAAAACCCAGTATTAACCTAGAAATGTCAGGTGGACAACATAAAACCCAGTATTAACCTAGAAATGTCAGGTGGACAACATAAAACCCAGTATTAACCTAGAAATGTCAGGTGGACAACATAAAACCCAGTATTAACCTAGAAATGTCAGGTGGACAACATAAAACCCAGTATTAACCTAGAAAGGTCAGAATGGACAACATAAAACCAGTATTAACCTAGAAATGTCAGGTGGACAACATAAAACCCAGTATTAACCTAGAAATGTCAGGTGGACAACATAAAACCCAGTATTAACCTAGAAATGTCAGGTGGACAACATAAAACCCAGTATTAACCTAGAAATGTCAGGTGGACAACATAAAACCCAGTATTAACCTAGAAATGTCAGGTGGACAACATAAAACCCAGTATTAACCTAGAAATTACAGAGATGGACAACATAAAACCCAGTATTAACCTAGAAATTACAGAGATGGACAACATAAAACCCAGTATTAACCTAGAAATGTCAGGTGGACAACATAAAACCCAGTATTAACCTAGAAATTACAGAGATGGACAACATAAAACCCAGTATTAACCTAGAAATGTCAGGTGGACAACATAAAACCCAGTATTAACCTAGAAATGTCAGATGGACAACATAAAACCCAGTATTAACCTAGAAATGTCAGGTGGACAACATAAAACCCAGTATTAACCTAGAAATGTCAGGTGGACAACATAAAACCCAGTATTAACCTAGAAATTACAGAGATGGACAACATAAAACCCAGTATTAACCTAGAAATGTCAGGTGGACAACATAAAACCCAGTATTAACCTAGAAATGTCAGAGATGGACAACATAAAACCCAGTATTAACCTAGAAATGTCAGGTGGACAACATAAAACCCAGTATTAACCTAGAAATGTCAGATGGACAACATAAAACCCAGTATTAACCTAGAAATGTCAGGTGGACAACATAAAACCCAGTATTAACCTAGAAATGTCAGGTGGACAACATAAAACCCAGTATTAACCTAGAAATGTCAGGTGGACAACATAAAACCCAGTATTAACCTAGAAATTACAGGTGGACAACATAAAACCCAGTATTAACCTAGAAAGGTCAGAATGGACAACATAAAACCCAGTATTAACCTAGAAATTAACCTAGAAATGGACAGGTGGACAACATAAAAACCCAGTATTAACCTAGAAATGTCAGAGTGGACAACATAAAACCCAGTATTAACCTAGAAATGTCAGGTGGACAACATAAAACCCAGTATTAACCTAGAAATGTCAGAATGGACAACATAAAACCCAGTATTAACCTAGAAATGTCAGGTGGACAACATAAAACCCAGTATTAACCTAGAAATGTCAGGTGGACAACATAAAACCCAGTATTAACCTAGAAATGTCAGGTGGACAACATAAAACCAGTATTAACCTAGAAATGTCAGGTGGACAACATAAAACCCAGTATTAACCTAGAAAATGTCAGGTGGACAACATAAAAACCCAGTATTAACCTAGAAATGTCAGGTGGACAACATAAAACCCAGTATTAACCTAGAAATGTCAGGTGGACAACATAAAACCCAGTATTAACCTAGAAAGGTCAGAATGGACAACATGGACAAAATGAAACCCAGTATTAACCTAGAAATGACAGGTGGACAACATAAAACCCAGTATTAACCTAGAAATGACAGGTGGACAACATAAAACCCAGTATTAACCTAGAAATGTCAGAGTGGACAACATAAAACCCAGTATTAACCTAGAAATGTCAGGTGGACAACATAAAACCCAGTATTAACCTAGAAATGTCAGATTGGACAATATGGACAACATAAAACCCAGTATTAACCTAGAAATGTCAGAGATGGACAACATAAAACCCAGTATTAACCTAGAAATGTCAGGTGGACAACATAAAACCCAGTATTAACCTAGAAATGTCAGGTGGACAACATAAAACCCAGTATTAACCTAGAAATGTCAGGTGGACAACATAAAACCCAGTATTAACCTAGAAATGTCAGGTGGACAACATAAAACCCAGTATTAACCTAGAAATTCAGAAGGACAACATAAAACCCAGTATTAACCTAGAAATTCAGAGATGGACAACATAAAACCCAGTATTAACCTAGAAATGTCAGGTGACAACATAAAACCCAGTATTAACCTAGAAATGTCAGAGATGGACAACATAAAACCCAGTATTAACCTAGAAATTACAGAGATGGACAACATAAAACCCAGTATTAACCTAGAAATTACAGAGATGGACAACATAAAACCCAGTATTAACCTAGAAATGTCAGATGGACAACATAAAACCCAGTATTAACCTAGAAAGGTCAGGTGGACAACATAAAACCCAGTATTAACCTAGAAATTACAGAGATGGACAACATAAAACCCAGTATTAACCTAGAAATTACAGAGATGGACAACATAAAACCCAGTATTAACCTAGAAATGTCAGAGATGGACAACATAAAACCCAGTATTAACCTAGAAATGACAGGTGGACAACATAAAACCCAGTATTAACCTAGAAATGTCAGGTGGACAACATAAAACCCAGTATTAACCTAGAAATGTCAGGTGGACAACATAAAACCCAGTATTAACCTAGAAATGTCAGGTGGACAACATAAAACCCAGTATTAACCTAGAAATGTCAGGTGGACAACATAAAACCCAGTATTAACCTAGAAATGTCAGAGTGGACAACATAAAACCCAGTATTAACCTAGAAATTCAGAGTGGACAACATAAAAAACCCAGTATTAACCTAGAAATGTCAGGTGGACAACATAAAACCCAGTATTAACCTAGAAATGTCAGGTGGACAACATAAAACCCAGTATTAACCTAGAAATGGACAGAGATGGACAACATAAAACCCAGTATTAACCTAGAAATGACAGGTGGACAACATAAAACCCAGTATTAACCTAGAAATGTCAGGTGGACAACATAAAACCCAGTATTAACCTAGAAATGTCAGGTGGACAACATAAAACCCAGTATTAACCTAGAAATGTCAGGTGGACAACATAAAACCCAGTATTAACCTAGAAATTACAGAGATGGACAACATAAAACCCAGTATTAACCTAGAAATGTCAGGTGGACAACATAAAACCCAGTATTAACCTAGAAATGTCAGGTGGACAACATAAAACCCAGTATTAACCTAGAAATGTCAGGTGGACAACATAAAACCCAGTATTAACCTAGAAATGTCAGATGGACAACATAAAACCCAGTATTAACCTAGAAATGTCAGGTGGACAACATAAAACCCAGTATTAACCTAGAAATGTCAGGTGGACAACATAAAACCCAGTATTAACCTAGAAATGTCAGGTGGACAACATAAAACCCAGTATTAACCTAGAAATTACAGAATGGACAACATAAAACCCAGTATTAACCTAGAAATTACAGAGATGGACAACATAAAACCCAGTATTAACCTAGAAATTACAGAGATGGACAACATAAAACCCAGTATTAACCTAGAAATGTCAGGTGGACAACATAAAACCCAGTATTAACCTAGAAATGTCAGGTGGACAACATAAAACCCAGTATTAACCTAGAAATGTCAGAGATGGACAACATAAAACCCAGTATTAACCTAGAAATTACAGAGATGGACAACATAAAACCCAGTATTAACCTAGAAATGTCAGGTGGACAACATAAAACCCAGTATTAACCTAGAAATGTCAGGTGGACAACATAAAACCCAGTATTAACCTAGAAATGTCAGGTGGACAACATAAAACCCAGTATTAACCTAGAAATGTCAGGTGGACAACATAAAACCCAGTATTAACCTAGAAATTACAGAGATGGACAACATAAAACCCAGTATTAACCTAGAAATGTCAGGTGGACAACATAAAACCCAGTATTAACCTAGAAATGTCAGAGATGGACAACATAAAACCCAGTATTAACCTAGAAATTACAGAGATGGACAACATAAAACCCAGTATTAACCTAGAAATGTCAGGTGGACAACATAAAACCCAGTATTAACCTAGAAATGTCAGGTGGACAACATAAAACCCAGTATTAACCTAGAAATTCAGAGTGGACAACATAAAACCCAGTATTAACCTAGAAATTACAGAGATGGACAACATAAAACCCAGTATTAACCTAGAAATGTCAGGTGGACAACATAAAACCCAGTATTAACCTAGAAATGACAGGTGGACAACATAAAACCCAGTATTAACCTAGAAATTACAGAGTGGACAACATAAAACCCAGTATTAACCTAGAAATGTCAGGTGGACAACATAAAACCCAGTATTAACCTAGAAATGTCAGGTGGACAACATAAAACCCAGTATTAACCTAGAAATGTCAGGTGGACAACATAAAACCCAGTATTAAACCTAGAAAGTCAGAGTGGACAACATAAAACCCAGTATTAACCTAGAAATGTCAGGTGGACAACATAAAACCCAGTATTAACCTAGAAATGTCAGGTGGACAACATAAAACCCAGTATTAACCTAGAAATGTCAGGTGGTATTAACCTAGAAATTACAGAGATGGACAACATAAAACCCAGTATTAACCTAGAAATGTCAGGTGGACAACATAAAACCCAGTATTAACCTAGAAATGTCAGGTGGACAACATAAAACCCAGTATTAACCTAGAAATGTCAGGTGGACAACATAAAACCCAGTATTAACCTAGAAATGTCAGGTGGACAACATAAAACCCAGTATTAACCTAGAAATGTCAGGTGGACAACATAAAACCCAGTATTAACCTAGAAATGTCAAACCTAGAAATGTAAGAGATGGACAACATAAAACCCAGTATTAACCTAGAAATGTCAGGTGGACAACATAAACCCCAGTATTAACCTAGAAATGTCAGGTGGACAACATAAAACCCAGTATTAACCTAGAAATGTCAGGTGGACAACATAAAACCCAGTATTAACCTAGAAATGTCAGGTGGACAACATAAAACCCAGTATTAACCTAGAAATGTCAGGTGGACAACATAAAACCCAGTATTAACCTAGAAAGGTCAGATTGGACAACATGGACAAAATGAAACCCAGTATTAACCTAGAAATGACAGATTGGACAACATAAAACCCAGTATTAACCTAGAAATGTCAGGTGGACAACATAAAACCCAGTATTAACCTAGAAATGTCAGGTGGACAACATAAAACCCAGTATTAACCTAGAAATTACAGAGATGGACAACATAAAACCCAGTATTAACCTAGAAATTACAGAGATGGACAACATAAAACCCAGTATTAACCTAGAAATGTCAGGTGGACAACATAAAACCCAGTATTAACCTAGAAATGTCAGATGGACAACATAAAACCCAGTATTAACCTAGAAATGTCAGGTGGACAACATAAAACCCAGTATTAACCTAGAAATGTCAGGTGGACAACATAAAACCCAGTATTAACCTAGAAATGTCAGGTGGACAACATAAAACCCAGTATTAACCTAGAAATTACAGAGATGGACAACATAAAACCCAGTATTAACCTAGAAATTACAGAGATGGACAACATAAAACCCAGTATTAACCTAGAAATTACAGAGATGGACAACATAAAACCCAGTATTAACCTAGAAATGTCAGATTGGACAGGTGGACAACATAAAACCCAGTATTAACCTAGAAATGTCAGGTGGACAACATAAAACCCAGTATTAACCTAGAAATGTCAGGTGGACAACATAAAACCCAGTATTAACCTAGAAATGTCAGGTGGACAACATAAAACCCAGTATTAACCTAGAAATGTCAGAGATGGACAACATAAAACCCAGTATTAACCTAGAAATGTCAGAGATGGACAACATAAAACCCAGTATTAACCTAGAAATGTCAGGTGGACAACATAAAACCCAGTATTAACCTAGAAATGTCAGGTGGACAACATAAAACCCAGTATTAACCTAGAAATTACAGAGATGGACAACATAAAACCCAGTATTAACCTAGAAATGTCAGGTGGACAACATAAAACCCAGTATTAACCTAGAAATGTCAGGTGGACAACATAAAACCCAGTATTAACCTAGAAATGTCAGGTGGACAACATAAAACCCAGTATTAACCTAGAAATGTCAGGTGGACAACATAAAACCCAGTATTAACCTAGAAATTACAGAGATGGACAACATAAAACCCAGTATTAACCTAGAAATGTCAGAGATGGACAACATAAAACCCAGTATTAACCTAGAAATGTCAGGTGGACAACATAAAACCCAGTATTAACCTAGAAATGTCAGGTGGACAACATAAAACCCAGTATTAACCTAGAAATGTACAGAGATGGACAACATAAAACCCAGTATTAACCTAGAAATGTCAGGTGGACAACATAAAACCCATATTAACCTAGAAATGTCAGGTGGACAACATAAAACCCAGTATTAAACCTAGAAAAAGACAGGTGGACAACATAAAACCCAGTATTAACCTAGAAAATTATAACTAGAAATGTCAGGTGGACAACATAAAACCCAGTATTAACCTAGAAATTACAGAGATGGACAACATAAAACCCAGTATTAACCTAGAAATTACAGGAGGACAACATAAAACCCAGTATTAACCTAGAAATTACAGAGATGGACAACATAAAACCCAGTATTAACCTAGAAATGTCAGGTGGACAACATAAAACCCAGTATTAACCTAGAAATGTCAGGTGGACAACATAAAACCCAGTATTAACCAGATATTAACCTAGAAATGTCAGGTGGACAACATAAAACCCAGTATTAACCTAGAAATGTCAGGTGGACAACATAAAACCCAGTATTAACCTAGAAATGTCAGGTGGACAACATAAAACCCAGTATTAACCTAGAAATGTCAGGTGGACAACATAAAACCCAGTATTAACCTAGAAATGTCAGGTGGACAACATAAAACCCAGTATTAACCTAGAAATTACAGAGTGGACAACATAAAACCCAGTATTAACTAGAAATGTCAGGTGGACAACATAAAACCCAGTATTAACCTAGAAATGTCAGGTGGACAACATAAAACCCAGTATTAACCTAGAAAGGTCAGATATGGACAACATAAAACCCAGTATTAACCTAGAAATGTCAGGTGGACAACATAAAACCCAGTATTAACCTAGAAATTCAGTGGACAACTAAAACCCAGTATTACCTAGAAATGTCAGGTGGACAACATAAAACCCAGTATTAACCTAGAAATGTCAGGTGGACAACATAAAACCCAGTATTAACCTAGAAATGTCAGGTGGACAACATAAAACCCAGTATTAACCTAGAAATGTCAGGTGGACAACATAAAACCCAGTATTAACCTAGAAATGTCAGGTGGACAACATAAAACCCAGTATTAACCTAGAAATGTCAGGTGGACAACATAAAACCCAGTATTAACCTAGAAATTACAGAGATGGACAACATAAAACCCAGTATTAACCTAGAAATGTCAGGTGGACAACATAAAACCCAGTATTAACCTAGAAATGTCAGATGGACAACATAAAACCCAGTATTAACCTAGAAATGTCAGGTGGACAACATAAAACCCAGTATTAACCTAGAAATGTCAGGTGGACAACATAAAACCCAGTATTAACCTAGAAATTACAGAGATGGACAACATAAAACCCAGTATTAACCTAGAAATGTCAGGTGGACAACATAAAACCCAGTATTAACCTAGAAATGTCAGGTGGACAACATAAAACCCAGTATTAACCTAGAAATTACAGAGATGGACAACATAAAACCCAGTATTAACCTAGAAATGTCAGGTGGACAACATAAAACCCAGTATTAACCTAGAAATGTCAGGTGGACAACATAAAACCCAGTATAAACCTAGAAATTACAGAGATGGACAACATAAAACCCAGTATTAACCTAGAAATGTCAGGTGGACAACATAAAACCCAGTATTAACCTAGAAATGTCAGGTGGACAACATAAAACCCAGTATTAACCTAGAAATGTCAGGTGGACAACATAAAACCCAGTATTAACCTAGAAATGTCAGGTGGACAACATAAAACCCAGTATTAACATTCAGAAATTAAAACCCAGTATACTAGAAATGGACAACATAAAACCCAGTATTAACCTAGAAATGTCAGGTGGACAACATAAAACCTAGTATTAACATTGAAATTACAGAGATGGACAAAATAAAACCCAGTATTAACCTAGAAATTACAGGTGGACAACATAAAACCCAGTATTAACCTAGAAATGTCAGGTGGACAACATAAAACCCAGTATTAACCTAGAAATGTCAGGTGGACAACATAAAACCCAGTATTAACCTAGAAAGGTCAGATTGGACAACATGGACAAAATGAAACCCAGTATTAACCTAGAAATGTCAGGTGGACAACATAAAACCCAGTATTAACCTAGAAATTACAGAGATGGACAACATAAAACCCAGTATTAACCTAGAAATGTCAGGTGGACAACATAAAACCCAGTATTAACCTAGAAAGGTCAGATGGACAACATAAAACCCAGTATTAACCTAGAAATTACAGAGATGGACAACATGGACAACATAAAACCCAGTATTAACCTAGAAATGTCAGGTGGACAACATAAAACCCAGTATTAACCTAGAAATGTCAGGTGGACAACATAAAACCCAGTATTAACCTAGAAATGTCAGGTGGACAACATAAAACCCAGTATTAACCTAGAAATGTCAGGTGGACAACATAAAACCCAGTATTAACCTAGAAATGTCAGGTGGACAACATAAAACCCAGTATTAACCTAGAAATGTCAGGTGGACAACATAAAACCCAGTATTAACCTAGAAAGGTCAGGTGGACAACATAAAACCCAGTATTAACCTAGAAATGTCAGGTGGACAACATAAAACCCAGTATTAACCTAGAAAGGTCAGAATGGGCAACATAAAACCCAGTATTAACCTAAATGTAGTTAGGTAAGATGTACAACATAAAACCAAGTATTAACATATAAAAATCAGATATACAAACTTAAATAAAATGAGCTAACACAGACGTATAAACTGGGTTTGGTATAATAAATGGTGTGTTTGGAAACACATCAGTACAGAAATCAACCTGTTTTATGCTTTAGTATCACGTATATTTCTAAAGCAATGTATTATTGGTTACAAACCATGTTGAATGTGGCGAATGCATTCTGGAAAGATGTTGACACTTCGATGTGTCTGCTGTGCTAATGGGAAATATTTATGAAATATTTGAATATCAAAACGCCATATGAGTAGGTACTTTGTAGTGTCGGTGTAACGTTGAAAATGGACCCCCGTTGAAAACTGACCTTGAAAAATGACCCCGAAAACCGTTCAAAACTGAATTTTCAGCGCACTTTTTAGACCGACCCGTTGAAAATAGACCCAGTTGAAAAGTGATCCCATAAGAACTCGTTTTTACACAACAACACAACACAACACCACAACACCACGAAACCACACAGCACAGCAACACACCAACAACACTACACAACACAACGCCACACAACACCACATCAAACCACACAGCAAAACACAACAAAATAACACAACACCACACAACACAACACCACACAACATAACATCACACAACACAACAACGTATCACACTAAACACAACATCACACTACACACATCACAAGACAACATTACACAACAACACGACACAACATCACACAACACAACAACACACATCACAACCACACCACAACACACAACCACGCAACAACAATACAACAACAACACAACAACAATCAACAACACTACACAACACAACATCACACAACACAACATTACACAACAGCACATCACACAACAGCACATCACACAACATAACACAAATACACATCACACAAACACGCAACAACAACACAACACCACCCAACAACAACACACAACACTACAAAAACACAACACACCTCACAACACAACACAACATAACAACAACACATAACACAACATAACCACAACACACAACCACGCAGCAACAATATAACACCACCTCAAAACAACACAGTAAAACATAACACAACACACGACAACATCACACAACATAACACAACACAAAATCACAATAAAACATCACACAACAACACACGACACAACCACACCACAACACACAACACAACAACAATACAACACCACCTAACATTACATCACAAAAACATCACGTAACAACATTGTAACGGTCGCGTGACCGACTATGCCTGTTGCTACTCTGTACTGCAACTACAACTGTAGTACGGTCCGTTACCAAGTTCTATCTTGGACCCAGGCACTGTTAAACACAACAAACTAAATACTGCCAACAATATATACAAATAAATGGCTAGTCTACTTGACTCATAATCACATGTTAACAACCATGATCCGATTCATTTACACCTGGTAAATACAACAACTGAATCACCTTGAGCACCCTGTATCTTCAATACCACAGGTCTAAGTAAAGAGGCTGCTTCACTATGACAGTCAGTTCCTCGTGTACAAAGTACACATTATCACGACAGAACCTTGCCGAGGCAGAGATTCGCCTCTAACATCGTGCTCCCCATTGACAATCATTCTGAGCTACTTAACTTAGAATCAGTAAATTATTCCTGGTATACAGAATTTCAATAATTAAATACTTAATATATTTCAACTTTAATCAACTTTCCATTTGCTAATATATCTTTCCTACATGTAACTGTAAATTTAGAAACTATCATCAACACTCCAGCCCTACCCATTTATTAGTCATTAATTAATTAAAGAATCATTATATACTTCCGGAAATCAAGGGGAATAACTCTAATCAAAATATTGTACAAACACGGAACAACCACAGGGACTTGTCACGAAAATTTCTAACCAATAGTATACATATATACATTATAGTACTATAATATATAAGATACTATAATATAAATATGTATACTATTGGTTAAAAATTTTCGTGCCAGGTCCCTGTGGGAACAACAACACAACACACAGCCAAACAGCACACAACAACACACCAATGACACACAACACAATAACATGACACAGCCACAAATAACAACACATCACACAACACCACACAACATAACAACACAATATCACAACACAACACAACCATACGCAGAACACAACATAACTGATCCATACGCAGATATATAATACATGCATTCTTGTATTGCAGGGAATAAATATATATTAACAATTACTGAATATCTGACAAACGTAAAATCGTCGAAAATTTAATCATAAAAAATCATTAAGAAACAAATTAATAATATCCCATAATTATAGTTTTGTAACACTATCCACTGGTACTCGGAAGTGAACACCACATAGTACAAACTTTGCATGCAGTTGATAACAACAATTTCTTTTTATTTACTACGTAACCTCAGTGTTATATAGCAATTCCTCAGTCTGAGAACAATTAAATTAACATTATCTACACGGACGAACAAAATGACTATAGAAAAAATGAAAGTTTTGTAGTGCCGTTTTCTCCATAATAAACATACAAGCACCTAAAATATTTAAATGAGGTATTTGTTACGAAGATAACAATACCAAAATTCAATTCAAATCGAGGTGAATACGTAATTTAAATACCAGCACAGAAGTGGGGCTTATATTAGGAATGGCGATAATAGAATTCGAGAATTATGTTGGTGCAACAGTTATATATGTGAATGTACTAGGGTCATATTTCAACAGACCATCCGTTGATAGTTTGCCAAGGTCATTTTTCAACAATCATTTTTCAACAGACCTGCAGTTGAGAATTGACCCTAGACACTGTCAATTTTCAACGGCATGTTCAATTTTCAACGGCATTCGGGGTCCGTTATCAACGTTGAAAACTGACCCGAGAT
Source organism: Argopecten irradians (assembly GCF_041381155.1). Lineage (NCBI taxonomy): Eukaryota > Metazoa > Mollusca > Bivalvia > Pectinida > Pectinidae > Argopecten > Argopecten irradians. The sequence goes on along the minus strand of NC_091140.1, from coordinate 6,799,055 downwards.
CAATTATTAACGGAGGTCCATTTTCAACGTTACACCGGTCTACTCTATAGAACTGTGTAGTGTGGGCCTCTAGCTACTCTATAGGACTGTGTTGTGCCAGCCTACTCTATAGGACTGTGTAGTGTCGGCCTACTCTATAGGACTGTGTAGTGCCGGCCTACTCTATAGGACTGTGTAGTGCCGGCCTACTCTATAGGACTGTGTGGTGACGGACTACTCTATAAATCTGTGTAGTGTGGGCCTACTCTATAGGACTGTGTAGTGTCGGCCTACTATATAGGACTGTGTAGTGTCGGCCTACTCTATAGGACTGTGTAGTGCCGACCTACTCTCTAGGACTGTGTGATGACGGCCTACTCTATAGGACTGTGTAGTGCCGGCCTACTCTATAGGACTGTGTATTGCCGGCCTACTCTCTAGGACTGTGTAGTGTCGGCCTACTCTATAGAACTGTGTAGTGTGGGCCTCTAGCTACTCTATAGGACTGTGTAGTGTCGGCCTACTCTATAGGAATGTGTAGTGTCGGCCTACTCTATAGGTCTGTGTTGTGTCGGCCTACTGTATAGGACTGTGTAGTGTGGGCCTACTGTATAGGACTGTGTAGTGTGGGCCTACTCTATAGGAATGTGTAGTGTCGGCCTACATGTACTCTATAGGACTGTGTTGTGCCGGCCTACTCTTTAGGACTGTGTGGTGACGGCCTACTCTATAGGACTGTGTAGTGTCGGCCTACTCTATAGGACTGTGTTGTGCCAGCCTACTCTCTAGGACTGTGTGGTGACGGCCTACTCAATAGGACTGTGTAGTGTCGTCCTACTTTATAGGACTGTGTTGTGCCGGCCTACTCTATAGGACTGTGTAGTGTCGGCCTACTCTATAGGACTGTGTAGTGCCGGCCTACTCTATAGAATTGTGTAGTGTAGGCCTCTAGCTGTAGGCCTCTACTCTCTATAGGACTGTGTTATGCCAGCCTACTCTGTAGGACTGTGTAGTGTCGGCCTACTCTATAGGAATGTGTAGTGTCGGCCTACTCTATAGGACTGTGTTGTGCCAGCCTACTCTCTAGGACTGTGTGGTGACGGCCTACTCTATAGGATTGTGTAGTGCCGGCCTACTCTATAGGACTGTGTGGTGTCGGCCTACTCTATAGGATTGTGTAGTGCGGTCTACTCTCTAGGACTGTGTAGTGCCGGCCTACTCTATAGGACTGTGTAGTGCCGTCCTACTCTATAGGATTGTGTTGTGCCAGCCTACTCTCTAGGACTGTGTAGTGCCGGCCTACTCTATAGGACTGTGTGGTGTCGGCCTACTCTATAGGATTGTGTAGTGCGGTCTACTCTCTAGAACTGTGTAGTGTCGGCCTACTCTATAGGACTGTGTAGTGCCGTCCTACTCTATAGGATTGTGTTGTGCCAGCCTACTCTCTAGGACTGTGTAGTGTCGGCCTACTCTATAGGACTGTGTAGTGTCGGCCTACTCTATAGGAATGTGTGCAAACCTTTACGTAGATTACCTTACCACGAAGGTGTCGTCCCAAACACCAAGAGGAAACGTAGCGCAAATCTCTTATGGACACCCCATCTTTCTATCGCTATGGCAACCGTTAATGCTCCGATCAGATTAAAGATGGTAGGCTACAGCATACCATATAAAATTCCACACGTTACAAAGGAAAACATCAACAACTTTAAATCGACCAAAACTTTAAATAGACAGGACGACACTACACTGCTCTACTAGTTAATGACCAAAATCCATAAGGTTTGTTATCAAGACCATTGTAACATTTTCCTCTGGCACATGATAAGACGTGCGTACAGTGTAGACTCTGCTAGTCTAGCATGACTACTTGATGTTATATTATGGTATATTTTGTGCATGGCTGTTATAATTTAAAGACTTTTGTCTATCCAGAGTATTACAGGAACTCATATTTAACACGAAATTTTAGCTGTCGCCGTTTAAACTAAATTGCCATGGAATCTGAACACTAAACATTTTAAAGTGTTTTTAAAAAGATTGTTTTACAGTTATTGAGAATCCACTTACATTGAAGTATTTTGAAGCAATTGGCGCGACTTTGCCCACACCCATGATCGGAAACAAAGCGACCGGAAGTAAAGCAGTAATCGACACCGGAAGTGCCTCTGTAGTCCAGTAAAATGCCATTAGTATCAAACCGTATGCACAGTTGGATTGCTGGAAATGTATAATGTAAAGTTGACAGAAAATCTTACAAACGTAAACAACATCAAATAAATTGAGCAAATAAAAAGCACATACCAAAAGACCTAGATTCATGCCTTGAATCCGGAAAAGTGCAGGAACTAGGTGTTCCTCGGTAATGCGCGTTTTAACTTCATTGACGAGATCGAGCAAACATAATTTTATATAGAATAGATAAACACTGTGTTAAGTTACAATTTTCAGTGAATTTTGAGTGACAGAAAAGAACTTCTGTCGTACGAATCACTAAATACGTTGGACGTTTTAATCGCTAAATGGAATGGAGATCACGAAAAATATTAACCACATGCATCGAATGACAAAAAATGGAATGGATCAAAAGAATTAAGTGCAAAGCTTGAATATGAACCTGCTTCCTGTGGATGGTTGACTACCTGATCAGGCTCCATTACATATATGGATCATCATGACTGTCAAATTTCAATACGGTTACGGTTGGCTTAGGTAAGATTTTTATTATTAATTTATTTTTTATTTTTATGGTTGACTTACCAATACATTCTATATACGGTAAAGGTTAGCATATATTTTCTATATATAGTAACCGTAGAAGTGACTTACCTGTGAGTTTCCTATAATCACCAGCGGCAGTAGTAATACGGGTGGGATCAAAAACAGAAACAAAGGGAACCTGCTTCCTGTGGATGATTGACTACCTGATCAGGCTCCATTACATATATGGATCATCATGACTGTCAAATTTCAATACGGTTACGGTTGGCTTAGGTAAGATTTTTATTATTAATTTATTTTTTATTTTTATGGTTGACTTACCAATACATTCTATATACGGTAAAGGTTAGCATATATTTTCTATATATAGTAACCGTAGAGGTGACTTACCTGTGAGTTTCCTATAATCACCAGCGGCAGTAGTAATACGGGTGGGATCAAAAACAGAAACAAAGGTTTGTTATCACGTACAAATCCTGCCAACCACATCGTGTACCGCGAAAACAGATGTAAAAACTTGCGAAAAATAATCTAAAGTTATATATATAGATGTGGACAATATACACATATTGAAACGTCAATCTACACACGAAAAGATAGTATGCTATGTCACGTATCCTATAATGAATATATAGCATTTTCACGTGTTACCTAACACCTTAAGCTTGTAGATACATATGTATGGAAGCACTAAAGGGAACAATCGGATAGACATGGCAATACTATGTTTGTATAGCAAGTGTTTTAACTAAATTGTCATAACAAACAGTTAACGTTTGATAATTTTTTGTATTTGTTTATTTATATGGAGAAAAAAAAACCGAAACAGAATTGTGAGTTGTTAATTGTTAGTTTTTATACATTTTTGTAACAACATATTTCACCCATTTCAAAAACAATACACGAGATACGAGTACTTGAACCGAACCTGACCTACTATACTGTTTAGTCTGAAGACGACATCATTTTATGTCTGTAAGTCTAAGAATAACTACATTTTATGTAAATACAGGTGACTATACTTACCTCAACAGCTAGCAACACAAAATCCCGAGTATACAAAATTTTGAAATTCATTTCTCTTCAATGAGATAAAAAAAATCCCATAAAAAATCCAGATTCACCAATATACTTATACAAGTCAAATCGATATTGTTGTGATTATCTTACCTTTGTTTATCTTGTATTTTGTCTGTCATAGATTATCGTGTATTATCGAAGATTGGCTCCTGAAATATCTGTATGGGTGGATGATCCATGGCTGTAGCGAGTCAGCACCTTTCGTACTACTGTATCCCAGATGTGGAGGAATCATGTCCAGTGGATCTTGTAGAAATTACTGTAGTGAATATTTGTCAAAAGACGTTTCTGACCAACGTGTTTAAAAACTCTAAAAGTAATATGTAATGTCATATATTGTTAGTCCACGCGATGGATTAAGTTTCTATTAAGTTTTCCACATCCTCATTATTCTAAGGGTTACTATCACTGTCGTTATATCTACTCTTGGTCTAAAGCATAACAAAAATGAAGAGCGGCAATTCAGGAGAACAAACGTGATCAATCAAGGGTCATCAGAAACTTCCTCTGAAGATTAAAGGGAGAACGACGCCCAACTTAAAAGCAACAGTCAATCACAGTGTACTGATATTCTATTCTTTTAATGAACACCAAAAGACCAATCTACCTGTACATATTTTTTCGAACACATAGCCTTCAGTTTTTTTTTTTTTTTTTTTTTTTTTTTTTTCACTCTGAGCAGCAGAGAATCACTTAACCACCAGCTAACAGCAAATTTTCTTTTTTTAAACTGATTTTTTTTCTATTCTTCTTCAACATATACACCGACACAATATACAATATACACTTTTAACAAATGCATACAGTACACACTTATCAATTATACGTTTACATGCAAGCAAACATGCAATAAACACTGTATATATACATACATACAGACAGAAGTAATCCATACATACATTCATAAGTACATACACCCTCACATACACTCACCCTTACATACACACATATATACATACATACATACATACATGTACATACATACATACATTGCATACCTGATACTGTGTTTTATTCTCATTTTCTCATCACAGTGATTACTTTTCTTTTGATTTTTAAAGGCCCACTACCTTTCCGGAGCAAAATATAAAGATTTCTTAAAAACATTAATTACCTCAGAAAATATATACCGATGGCCTAAGATGAGGTTACAACACCAAACATATGCAAAATTTCCTGCGTAATATATGATAAAAATATTTCGCTGTTTTACCGTCTGCCGCAGTGATAGTCAACTACCGCGCGGTATTTAGGACGACGGGGAAAACATAAGACGACCCGCGTTATGAAAATTAACATTTTATTTATTTTAATTAAATTGTTTAGGAAGTGATAATAAGTGTAGTATTAACGTTAAGTTAATAACTTTTGCCACTCGACAAAATTATTAATCTCGTTTTACATTTCCATTTTAAAAATCAAAAACCGTTTCGGAAAGGTAGCGGGCCTTTAATACTATATATCACATATCAATGACAATGTTGTATTACATATTTTCTAAAATTACCCTGCCTGAAGCATGCCTGTTTATTACAAAATCCCTTCAGTCTTTAGTTTTAATATGACATATATGTACATATTTGTAATCCAGGGGTAGATACAACGTCAGTGATAGTAACCTCTAGAATATCGAGGTAAAGTTGTCCATAATTAAAATGATGACCAGTTATCATCATCATCATCATAAGAAGAAGAAGAAGAAACTATTTACATGTATGTAAAAAAAATCCATTTGAAGGCAAATATTTTGTTATTCGATTTACAAATAATTATACAGGAGTATTCGTTCGATTTGATAACTGGTTTGTGATGTTGGCCAATAACTTCCTGAAGTTTTACATGTAAGCATACTGTAGTAAATATTATAATTATCTTTTGATTTTCATATGTCCTTATTAAAGATAAATAATAGAAATTAATATTAAAACAATTACTTAATTTTTTATTATCATTTTTTCCTTTTTTTTTTTTGTGTACATGTATATAAAGGAAACGTGCCCGAACCAGGCTATCAAGAGTTTTCTCCCTTGATTGGAAATCTTTTCTAGTAGAGCTGTCAGATCGTCAATGCTGTCAGCATCCCTCATCGTCGTGTTTTGAAGTATTAAACCGAGTGCATTACAAGTTTCTTGCAATATCAAGTATGTAAGTTTTGACTTTAACTGTACCACACTTAATGAAAAACAATGGCTGCAATTTTTACTCACATATACGCGGATATAACGCCCGAGTTCCAAGAGCTCTGCTCACGCTCGTTTCCCTTCTCCACAGTGAATGTGATACAAAAGGTATGTGACATGACCGGCGCTGTATTCGTCCAAGGGCGTCAACCAAGACTGGCAGGAAACTGGCAGACGATGAAAACGGTTCATGATCTATTGTCAGGCCTAGTTCTCTACCACAACGTTGTAAATGAGTTTGACACAGGTGGTGTTTCACAGGCATCAGAAAACTTTAAAAAGCCAAATGTGCAATACACAAAGTCCATGTTCCTTCAAAGAGGAGAACATGGGACACAGTCGACTCCATCATCAGACAACAGTGATAAAGACAACAATGAGGAGGAAATCCATCGTGAAGATAGACATGTTCATTCTGAAGAACAACATCATGGGGACGCGGATGACTCCCAGGAAATGTGTTACAGAGATGTACATGTTATTACATTAACTGAAGTAGAGAGTGATTCTGAAGGTAACAAGGATGTCCGAGACAATATTAACAATATTTGTGAGAACAATTCATCTCCTTGGCATTCCCCTGGAATTCATAATAATGATTTAACACACACAACATCCGAGAAAAGTGTTGTAAATGGTATATATGTAGATGATAGCTATGTATCAGATACAAAGTTAGATAAGACTACAAATCAGTTTCAAGGGGAACCACTCACATGTTCAGAGTGTAACTATGTCGCACAGTGTAGTCGCAGCCTTCATCATCATAAGGTGCGTGTGCATTTGAAACCATGGAAATGTAGAAGTTGTAACAAAGGATTTGGACTTCAGAAAGAACTACAACACCATTACAAGTCCCTAAGGTCATGTAGAGTCTACAAAAAACCACAGAGGGAACTAAAAAACCAGTCACTGCCATTCTACACCATAGTGAACCAGGCGTCCATAGTTACTGGAGGACAGAGTATCAGTGAACTATCAACAGATAATCAGGAAAATCGTACTACAGAAAAAAGTGCTGAAATGAATAGTGGTGGTGATCAGATATCTAGGGTTATCAAAGTGGAACCTTTTGATTATGAAAATTCTGATGAGCCAACTATGGAATCATGCAGCAGTGATAGTCAAGTATACAAAATATCAACTAACAGTAGTGAAACAGCCACCATAAAACAAGAGCAGTGTGAGGTAACTAAAACTAGTGAAAGAGGTCCCAGCAGAAAGTCACCAGATAATAGTATCATTCAATCTAGTGGGCTCCTTGATGCAGCAAAGACTGCAGGTTCAAACTCCAGAACGATAACAATCCAGCCACATCAAGTTTGTTCATCAGATATCCAATGTGCCTCACCACCTCTCCTAGTGCCTCACACCGACTCTGCTCCTGCAGATAGATGGCAAGGTGATGGAGCCAGCGTCCCTCCATCTGTTATGACGTCGGTCAATGTCATCCCAATGTTTCTTTGTTCGTCATGTGACTACAAAGCAGACACAAAAAAGAAAGTAGATGACCATGTCCACCGTGTGCATTTTAAAAGATTTCAGTGTTTAAAATGTCCAGCTTTATTTGGGCTTCAGAAAGATCTAACCAGGCATTATCGGAAAAAACATAAAATGATAATTGAGAGTCAAAGACGGGGTCGTAAATCCAACAATCAGTGGCCTTATACGATGTAATTACTAACCTTATTCCACTCTAATTTTGTCAAGTCTATTTTTCATTTGCATCATTTTTATTTTATTTTTTTTCTACTTTTTATGCAGAACCTATCCAGACCAGGTTATGGAAACTTGTGAATTATAGAATTTTACTTCAAAACCACTGGTAATATTCATGTAAGATAATTAATGTTAAAGTGCATGTATTTAAATGAGCTACCTGCAACCATTGTAGTTGAGATTGCTTAATCTGAAATGTAATTGGTGTGATAAACAGTGATACTGCAACAAGACTGCAGAACTTTGATATATAAATACATGTATGTACGTTCAGATATTATCCAGTTAGTAAGAGTAGTTAACATGTAACTTTTTTTTTAATAAAAATTAGGCTCTGTGTTTATATATATATATATACTCAGTTCATTATCTATATTATATTGCACTATTAGTCAAATGTAACTATGACTACTGTTGCATAATTTTTAGTTGATAAACATAATCTAAAAAAATCTATAACATATTATCCAGAATCACCCTTTGATGCCTATTATTATATACATAATTCTTATATTGTTCTATGGATACATATGTATATTGGTCCTTAAAAGTATTTGTAAAATGCCACTCCTTACAGAATACTCATGTTATTTTAAAGTGTAAAAATATATTTAAAGTGTCCTTTTTTTTACGTGTTTAAATGTAGAAACCCGTGCCTAACTTCCAAGGTGCTCTTTTTAGTATGGTTGATGTTTTTGTGTTTTGTATTATGCTTATTGGTTTTATAATTTCTTATGCCAGCCCAAAGGGCAAGAAAAGTTTTCTTAAATATGTGTGGTACATATTTGTTTTCCATTCATTCTTAGCACTCAAGTCAGCTATTTGTTATTCATTCATTCTCAGCAATCGTAGTTGACTGAGCTTAATTTAATTTAATTGAATTTAATTGAAGTTAATGGACGTAGGTTAGAAGCCCCTATATCCATATCATAAAACATCAAAATATATATTACAATTATGTCAATGGTACAGGTATTTGTTAGCTCATATATATACATATATCAATAATTATTATAAATGTTGTCCTTTAAGTGGTTATCTAAGAGGATTTCGAAGTCTTTTGTGGTTTCAGCGTTCACGACTATTTCTGGTAAATTGTTCCAACTATCCACTACTCTGAAGGTAAACAAATTTCTCCTCAGTTCAGTACAGCAACGTTGTTTATACAACTTAAATTTAATGACCTTATATAATTATTGAATTCTGTTTTTGCATATCAAAGAGACTGAGTTATCTGCCCTTAGCTTGTGGCTAGATTTTTATTTGGAAATCCTTTGATAATAAGCTAATATCATATTGAGAAAAAACAATGCAAGTTTTGCTCATAAAGTAATGACATCATATCAATACCTTCTCTGAGAGGGAGGTACATATGTAATTTGTAAAGACAGAATACATATGTAATTTGTAAAGACAGAATACATATGTAATTTGTAAAGACAGAATACATATGTAATTTGTAAAGACAGAATACATATGTAATTTGTAAAGACAGAATATATATGTAATTTGTAAAGACAGAATACATATGTAATTTGTAAAGACAGAATACATATGTAATTTGTAAAGACAGAATACATATGTAATTTGTAAAGACAGAATATATTGACAGAGTAAAATGAAGAGAAATTAAGAGATCTTGATTGGAGAGTTAACAAAATTCAGTAAATGGGGGGGGGTTATTGAAATAATTATTGAGACCTAGTATAGATAAGATTTTGGAGTCTGTATGTTGAGAAGAAGGTGTTACTGTACAGTAAATGACATGACTGTGACCTTTATTTGTTCATATAAGTCACCTGGAATATATGTAATGTCGAAACTCTACAAACAGCATATTCATTATCACCTATCGGCTCAAAGACCAACATCTGTTAAAGGATAATCAGGCTTGTTCAAATGGATGATATTATGTGTGTAATGTTGAAACTCTACAAACAGCAAATTCATTATCACCTATCGGCTCAAAGACCAACATCTGTTAAAGGATAATCAGGCTTCCCTCAAGGTCACTAAATTAATTTACTTATTATAATCAGTTCCATTAAATTTCCCTTAAATTGCAATAATACAAAGAACTTCTTATCTTTTACCTCGGAGCAAATGCCAGGCTTCAGATATATATTTATATTATGTACACTGTATTGGCAATGTCTTTGAATCCAAGCATGTTAGATGAATCTGTTAAATACACTTGCTGTTAGCTCTAGTCTGATTGTGGCCATCTTAATAAGGAGCTTATTGTAACTTGTCCAAATATATGACCTTGACACATTTAAAAGTCAAATGATGCCATGTATATTTTGTCAAAGTGAATGATTAAGTTATGATGGATAACTGCAATATAGACCTGTAGTATAAGAAATTATTAATGTATCAAGATTGTCAAATGAAAATCTTATAAAATAATGAGTTTGACTGCAGATTTATGTGGTATCACCAAATCTGAAAATCAGAAAATAAGACTTGAGGACAAAAAAACACCAAAAATAAGCCCCACTTATGTTAAAGATTTTCAACCGCCTCTAGCATGAGCAGTGAATAATTTTTTTCTTCAGTTACAAAAGTTACTTATTAAAAACCAATATCACCTTTTTGAAAAGTTTGAGCTTCTAATTTTACTTTAAAATAAATATAAATTAATTACATCCCGAAAAAGTTCTGTGGCACTTTATATATTTGTCCTATATGGAGTGAAGTACTGATTGTGCATGCACCCAAAGCAAACTGAATTATTATATATATTTTTGTTTTGTTCATTAGACACATATATATATAGACACAATTAAACACCAATTATTGTTCAAATATTGCTCTATCAACGTTAGAAATTCATCATTGAACTGTAAATGATATTTGGATCAGACAATATTTCATAGGTAATGAGCCAAATATCATTTGAGACTTTTAGAAAAGGAACACATAAATCATTGATCCTATTTCAAGTTATCTCCCCTTGTTAAAAGAAGTTATTAAATAGCTGCATGGTTATAGCTTTCATTCTTTGTTAAATTTAAATCAATATTTTTTGTTAATAGCTGATTAACAGGATATTTCTTTCAAGATGTGGAGTAAATGTTTACCTGTTGAGAATTTATTTTGGTACAAGTCAGGTGTTATATTCAGATTTATTACACTTACTTCTGTTCATTTCACTGTGACAGTGCTGACAGCATGATACAAAGGGAAGTAACTTTGATAGACGAGACTATAAATAAATTACTTACTTTTCTTCTTTGTAATAATAAATCTATTCCGTCCATCAGATACTTTTACAAATTTTCTTTTTTAGCTCATTGTGAAATTTAATCACAGGTTGACTTATAAGTGTACCATGTTTTTTTCCCAGATGTATAATAAATTTCTGATATATTGAATCAAACTTGTTTAATTTATAGCACTCTTCATTAGATGTTAGCTACCCCATCATCCATCCCTCCATGGACTACTTAAAACCATTACTGTTACTGTACTTTCAAAAAGAGATCTTTCTCAAACTTTCCATGTACAAATGTAGTGTTTCCTTGGTGCTTATTTATATAATCATTCCATTTTGGAATAAAACAAAAGTAATGGTTGACTACTAGTAGTTGTCATTTGTATTCTTAATTTGATGTTTGTTGTTGTATACATTTGTATTCCATTGAGAGAGAATAATTGGTAAACAAAATGGCTGAAAGGAAGCCATCTTGAGTTGGAAATGTAACTTATACTTAAATGCAGTTCCCATGTTAACAAAATGTTTCAAAGGAAGAGATAGGAAATAAGAGAGCAAAGAAAAGACCTTCCTTTAATTTGACAGGTAGAGCAATCCCTTTGTGATCACCATAAATGTTAATTACATGGTAGTCAAGCATTTGAATATTTATTACCTATATATTTACATAAAACATTGCATGCTATTTATATAGTGAAAAGGCGTTTTTTTTTTGCTCACAAAAAAAAGAAAACTTTGCACAACAAATTATACAATGTATACAGTTTATCCTCGTAGGTGACATTCTACTGTTGTGCTTTACGTTAAACTTACATGTCGAAACACCAACACGGATTCCCCAACACTTAGTTACAAAATATATTGACATGCACACAAGGGTTTAAACATCAGAAAGGTTCTGGTGAAATGGAAGACCTTCGAGACAGCACCATTCCGGTCTATCAAATTTACCTCCCTTCGTTACACTCCGTCAGTACTGACGGAGGGTGGATCAGGATGAGACCACACAAATGATAACGAAGTGAAGCATCTGTTTCAGGTGAACTATACAGGCCCGTTTGATCCTGCTGTTTTATTTGTTATACTAATTACGCTAATGCAATATAAAACACGTTGGTACTTCAAGTACTAGTATATAGTATGTGACAGTGTGCACAAAAACAGATACCAATCTATATTTTATTGTAAGTTTACGATGACGCGCGTTAATTCCGTTTCTGACGGCTGTTCTTCTGCACAGGAGTAAAGGCGAAGGCGGATGGCCGACGTGCTGTCGCCTGTAGGCCGTGAAGGTTGTGTCCGCCCACCGTCTCCGCGTCTTTGTGACCAGTCTGTGGATTTGACCCTTGTGCCCGTCCTCGAATCTTTGACACCATGAGGTCCGACATTACTGTGTTATGAACAAGAGGGCAAAACAAATTAAAATTAAACATAGAACAAAATTACGTTGAGAACGACTGATAAAATTATCACTACTCAATTTCGAACGCTTCCGTTATCTAACTATACACAGGTTTGCTCTGCTGGCGAGGCAAAGAATACGCATACATGTAACCAATCGCGTCAATTTTTGACCACGTCAGTTACACCCGCATATCAAACGTACACTTTTTGTTTTACTCGCGGCATTAGAAAAGTGCAAAGGAGCTTAAAGACATCTTATAAAAAATCTTATCTTGTGAACTTTTAAGCAGCGAGATAGCCGAACACAACCGAAACGATGGATATTGGTCATGCCTTTACGCCATCCAGAAACTGAAACCACGGAAGTACGTCTTGGTTCAAACGCAAGAAGGTAGAGTAAGGATCCAGACACGTGGTCACCCTACCTAGTATAAATATAGGATACGTGAACTAGTATACCGCATCGTAGGACGAAATTAACAACGCGGAGACAAAGAATATAAGAAAGGAGGAAAGTGTTGCAGACCCCGTACAAAGGCATTCAGCAAAGACTGGCAGTATTCGAGTTAAATACGTTGTATTACAGTGTAGAGCATGATATTGTTATCCTAACACCAATACGAAGACCTACGTGTATTTTCCAAATGTTGAGGATGCCGGGACCTAAGTGACGGCTGTGACTGTTCTGCTCTCTCCTCAACTTCTGGTTCCGGTTCGTTTTCATCACTCTCTGAATCCTTCTGTGGGGGAGGGTCACAGGAGGGAAGGTCATGACCTCCAGAAGCCGAACCAAGCTCCAGCTGGCCACTTCCAGCGTCCACTGGTGTATCCTGGACTGTCGAAACCTCGTCACTGTTCGGCTGAATTATCTCCGGCTCCTTATACAGGCGGGAGAGGTCGGTAAGTTTTGTGCACCTTGAATACAAAGATTCCACTAAACTAATTTGAAGACCAGATTCATGTGTTTGGTGCAAGGTCCAATTGGATACGCAGCAATCACGCGTAAAACTATGGTGAGGATTCGAATTCAGACAAACCTCTCATTAGCGACCACTGATTCCGGCGATCCCCCTTTCATATTGGCCTTACATTTCTTCCCTGTGTTATTTACTAACCAATCCCTGTCAGACAAAAGCAGTCGTAATTTCTGTGATGCAAATATTTTCTTGCTAAGATAATCATTTAAATCTACGGATTTATAGACAAATTATATGAACAACCCCCTATCATTGATGTTAAATGATGACTCTTCAGAAGACCAACATACTTGTGGAGTGAAATGCCCCCTCCGACATGTTCCGGTACGTTCTCCTCACTCTCCTCGGCACTGCTCGGACGTCTTTGGTGAGCTAGGTCCCTGTTAGGCAGGTCTGTGTGTTTGTCTGAACGCTTTAGAGGTATGATTGTCTCCCTTTGATTCCGAGACTGCAAGGCACAAATATCCTCCATCAGGGCTGAGTTCTGTTCCCACATTTGTTCTCTGTGCCTCAACAGTTGTCCGATTTCCTCTTCGATGTCCCAGCTGACCATCTGAGTTTCCATACACTGAAATAAGGAATCATTATATCTACAAAAGACCTCCTTTGAGTACGAGTACCTTTCTTTAGAGATCAGGCATTGCATAGTCACGGAATCAAATATCCTATTGGCAGTTGTCTACAAAGATGCATTCTGTTAGAAGAATGTTAATTGTACAGAGTAATTGAGTAAAGAAGTCTGCAACTTTCCAAGAACAAATGATCGGTACAAACCTTATCGGATTCTGCGCGGATCGCCGACTCGATCCCAATGGACCTGATAGTGTCGTTGATACTCTCTCTGTCTGTCTCCTCTAAACCTGTATAGACACAAAATCATTACAACAGATCTATACAATACCTGTATAGACACAAAATCATTACAACAGATCTATAAAACACCTGTATAGACACAAAATCATTACAACAGATCTGAATAATACCTGTATAGACACAAAATCATTACAAGACATCTACATCTATACAATACCTGTATAGACACAAAATCATTACAACAGATCTATACAATACCTGTATAGACACAGAATCATTACAACAGATCTATACAATACCTGTATAGACACAGAATCATTACAACAGATCTATAAAACACCTGTATAGACACAGAATCATTACAACAGATCTGAATAATACCTGTATAGACACAGAATCATTACAACAGATCTACATCTATACAATACCTGTATAGACACAGAATCATTACAACAGATCTGAATTATACTTGTATAGACACAAAATCATTACAACAGATCTATACAATACCTTTACTTTATCATGGCTTTAGAATCAAACTACGTGAAGAAGTCGTTGGTCATTGGAAAATGTTAATGTTGAGTGTTGATGACATACAAAAAATGTAATTATATAATCCTTAGTTCATTGATATTCTCTTTCTTTATTAGATAACAATAAACCAATCTTTACTATAGGTCTCCAGACAGTTTAGTCCCTCTGTTTACTGGTAACATTTTCTCATACCTTGGCCGCCGTATTTCAGTAGACTTTTGAAGCGTGAGACTACCTGTTCATTGACCTCGTTGATATCGTCAAGGTAGGTCTTGGCCTCCATTTGACTTTTCCATACATCCTCCTTGTACATTTCCTAGTCAATATTATAAACTGGTATAAACTTCAATAACAAATCAAATGATTTGGCCAGATCTGTGACCTTCTTGTAAATTGTATTTATTTAAAAGATATCGAAAAAATCTTACCACCATACAACAAACGAAATGCATAAATAATTCAATTAAAGACGTGTTTGGTTATTTGCTTTTGCAATATCTCGGATTGCCAGTATAATAAACACGAAATGAACCAGGTTAATACTAACCCACTCCTTTTTATTCTCTGCCACCTTGTCCGCGTATCGTTTCTTCGCAAGGTCAAGGTCATTCAGCTTAGAGGAAAGGTCACTCCGTGCCCAATCTGACGAACAAAAAATGTTACTTATCATTCTTGTGACAAAACGTGTATGGTTATATTTATTTGATCATTTTTGTGAGTAAACAAGATAGTAATTACACTGTCCACAAATTCCGTAGTCAACTTTGCCTTCATGGATGAGGTTATGTCTCGTTAGCGGGCCTGATGGATTCACAGAGAACCCAGCATCATCTTTGTGAGAAGAATCAATACGGTTCCATGCTCTGAAACAAAACAACCTTGTCCTCGTGGTCTAGATTGGTGACTTTGACCTTGATAACATAATCCTGTATAACAGGTATGACACCGTGATCTAGAATAATCACATTGAACCCGTAACCTGATTTGTTCATGCAATTCGGACGATGGTTAAACATAATGACCTTGACCCTAATTGTTACCAGTAAAACGTTTCTCCTGTTCCAAATCCTCCTCATCATACTGTTGACCAGAGTTGAGTTCTGCCCAAGCATCCTCTGACGACAGAAATCGCAACTCTGTGTTGATGTCACCTGAAGGAGAAATGGAAATTACTTAGATAATTACATGTATACCCACACACGCTATCTCAGATAACATCATTGGGTGTGCTTAAAAAGGGAGGACTGGAAAACTTTTATTGCATTTAAACCAAGACGGACATTCTTCACCATATCATTTTAAAAGAAATGATTGTGAGTTGTTACATGTACATGTACCAAGTATTACGTTTCTGCCGGAAACATGTTACATGTAAATGAATACCATATAAATTGCATTATGATGATTTGCTGTTCAATGCGAAAAAATACATTTCTTTAACGTTACTACCATTTCCTGTATCAAATTGTCAGTATGTTTTAAAATCATTTACTCTTTTCCTGCTGTAGCTCCTTGTGCATGCGGTCAAGGTCACGCAAGCGACTTCTGTTGTCCTCCATCTGTTTGTCAATGGCTGCCAAGGTTGTATGGAATTGCTGCATGTTCCTGGACATCTGTTGGATCTTGTTACCGGCTTCCTTCAGACCAGTTCGGCGTTTTTCTAAGTTAGCGTTTAGGTCTAGGTTAACCTCCCGTAGGTTTTCGATTTTACCACGGAGGTCCATAATGACCTCGCTAGGAGCATCCAAATCGTCCTCGATCTCTTGGGACGCCATGACAACTAGAGGTATGCTACAAGGCAAAAATTGGGAATATCTTTTGAGGTCGGCGATTGAATGTTACCATACACATTTTACGTTCTGTGATAGAACATATACAAAAGACCGGGATTCGAACCCACGACCATACAAACCTTGTTCCGTTGTTCAATCGCAAAGACAGTTGTGTAGCGGGATTGGACTGGGTCGATCATCAGTGACCAGGTAGCTCAGTCGGTAGAGCACTCGGCTAGTACATCTGAGGGTCCCGGGTTCGAATCCCTGTCTGGCCGCTACATTTTCTCCTCTCCTGTTACAAAATTGGCGCCCAACTACATAACCCACGGTGGTGGTGTTTGGAAGGGTCTCGTGTGTCTTCGAGGGCGAAGACTTCGAGAAAGGAGGGAGGAGTGTAGCGGGATTGGACTGGGTCGATCATCGGTGACCAGGTAGCTCAGTCGGTAGAGCACTCGGCTAGTATTCTGAGGGTCCCGGGTTCGAATCCCGGTCTGGCCGCTACATTTTCTCCTCTCCTGTTACAGTTGTACTGGGCGGATATAACATGAGAATCATTCGAACTAGATATATAATTGTGTGACCTTCAATCCAAGTTTGCTAGACATACAAATGTAGTATTTGGAAATGGTGTTCGTTATCTTGGGCAGTGTATGGGGAAGAGCTTTCAATATCGCAAAGGTTCAAGTAGATTTTGCAATACAACTGGTAACACGTTTTGTATGGTACGTGTGTACCATCAACATGAAACTTGCTAATATTGTCTATACTCTTATGAAATATTACATTTTGTTCTTTGGTCTTTGTAATTCTTTCCTGTGGAGTCATTTCTAAGTAAGATATGATTATGGATGTTGGTACAGTACCTTATCGACCAAAAGTATGAAAACAACGTTATTTCCCATTGAATCCAGTGCTTTTTCACATTTTTGTAATTTTTAATACATTGGGGTTTGACATTCAATAACAAAGAAATCTTACCTGGTAAAAACATTCTTAATTTTCTTTTGGTATAAAAAAAATATTTTTGTCTGTGTTCAAACTGCATTTTATACACTAAAATCTTTTTTAACGTAATTTTGGTTTTCATCTTTTCACCAAGATGGTATCTTTGCAACCAATATTGACGATAATATGCAGGATACTATCAAAATAAACCACAGAACATTTATGTTAACTGACAGTAATATCTTTGCTATCAGATAGCAAACTTCAAAATAACAAATATAAAAAATATGAAAAAGCAATGGATCCAATGGAGAACATTCACGTTATTTCCACTTTTCTGATATGGTATATAATGTACTGTATATAACCCCCTTCCCATACCACTGTGCCGAATCGCCTATAATCGTCACAATATTGACGGATGGCGATTAACTAAAGAAGAAGGTACATACAGTCTTTCACATAACGTGGGATAACTCGTTCAGCATGACATGGAACCAGAGTGAGATTTGCTATACAGAAATACAGACTAAAATTGACGTTTACATTAGAATTATCCCAAGAAACAAAATACTTTCAGACAACCAAAAACAATCTGTTTACCTTACGCGAGTGCCCGCCAAAATACTGTTGAACATATTTGCCCGCCAAATTCATGCAGAATACAGAATTACAATGTGATGAGTGATTTGCATTGAAAACTTACGCCTTGGCGACTAGTAAGAGTTAGCTCGCTTGGCTTAGGATGCGTCTTCACAGGTCAGCCAGAATACCTCCCAAAATAAACAAAATCTTTACATTTTGATCAGAACATGCAAATGAATCTTGAATTCGTTCAACTTGACGTTGTGCATTATGACGTCATAAATATGTGACGTATTAACAGCATTCCTGTGTTTGGCGCTCAAAAACGATCAGATATTACAAAAGCTTTCGACGAACAATTTCTAAAGATTTATTTACAAATTAAGCATTGATGTTACTATTTTTTAACTTCAACTTTTAAATATCAGTTTGCAAATTTTATTTTTATGGTAAATGAAGGAAAATAATCTGCCAATCAGAGAGTCGGATTTAGTATGAAAACTAATAAAAATAATTACTATCGAAGTAAAATTTAGGTTTTTCTCGGTCTACTTTTAGTTAATTTCGCTGCATAATAGCTATTAATCGTAAATATTTCTAGCTATCTACAAAATAATGTATTTACAGTACATTTTCCATGTTATAATCTATAAAGCGTATTGCATAAATGTTTATCAAGTTTGCATATGTAGGGATTTGGACAAGCGAAGACTTTGAGAAAAGTAGGTAGTTCAATCGTTAGAGCATCCGTACATTATTCTAAATTTCCAAGTTCTCTTATTTACATTCTCAATTTTTGTAACACATATATATGGATAATATATATGTACGTCGGTCGGAATCAGTTTGACTCAATTTTTACTTGGCAATATTATGTATACCTGTATTTTTAAAAACGTGTTTGCGCTCTAAAGTTGCTAGTCAGCGCAGTTTATCTTCTCCCCGATTATAGTTCTGGTCAAAACCTTTTCTTTATGACGCAACTGATTATTTATTCCATTTTTTTCCTCCGAATGCGTACGTGTTCTCATTGAAGTTGTCTATTTGTTCATATTTTCCTTTCAGTTTTCTAAACACATGAACATCTAGTGATGTAGAATACTTAATGCTTCATGGTGAATTTATGATGCGATATACTAAATCAGTTAATTCTAAAGTTACGGTATTTTGCTCTTCAAGAATTAGCGTTACCATTAACGTGCTAGCTAAGATCTGCCAAATCTGTCAGATAAATAGGCCTACATATTTCTGATTATTACATGAAATTTTCTATTACGGTGCAATGGACAATATATGTAAACACGAACAAATTGTTCATGCCACAAAGACTGTAATATGTCATAATCATACATCCTATGTCCCCTGCAGTCAACGAGACACAGATATATGTTTTTGAGACCAACAATTACCTTCACCTTGCCGAAAAGCCTTATACCTTTGTTAAACCAGCGTGCGGTTATAAATCAATTTCATATTAAACTTTGATCGGAGTTTTAGGGTGTTTAGATGGTCGTTATGTTTCGCTCCATTTTCCTCGGTCAATACTTGATACACAATTTCCATAATTTCCTCGTCAAATCGGCCAGCCATTGATCCCCCGACTATACCAGATAAGCCATGACACTTTTACCCTCTGTCCTGTACCCTCGCGAGAATAACTTGATAAAGCGATTTTCTTTTTTCCAAAGATAAATTCCCAAATTCGCCATTCAAGGCCATGTCACTAATGATCAGTCGACTAATATTATGTTTGCTCGGGGCTGACGATAACGGTAAATAAATTATTTATTTTCATTTATTGCTTTTGATGATTACTATCTCCTTAATATATTTTTTGGTAGATTTCTCGAGATTTTCCAAACCATGATCAGTCGAGATTCTTGTATGGCGCTGCCTATAAGGCTACATAGTTGATGATAACGCTAACAACCAAAGTTAAGGTGAAAACGATATTGATAAAATTCCATCGCCGACATCTCAAACAAAACTATTCGATGTATCAAATCAATGTCTTTTACAAGTAAATGTAATCGGACCAGAAATTACCAGTAAGTCACGAATCAATATACATGTATATATATGTAGTCGATGCTTGCTAATTATAACCTCGAAATTCAATTGAGAAGTTTATTATAATAAAAAGTTGTATATCATTTTAACATTACAAGTATAAATTACAATGTACTCAAGCATCACGTTATTATCAAAATTGCGAAAATATGGTATCCCTCTCGACAAACTTATTCGTATATCATTCAAAATTTCATATTTGATCCACAATTTCTTATCTTCCTTTAGTTCACAAAACAGTTCTGAATCATATACACAATTAAAATATTGTAAATCACTTCCCATTTCCATTCAAATTTTTATAAAAGATGTCCATTCAATTAAAATTTAATTAACAAATAAATCGTTTAGAAATTATGCACACTGTTCAACAATGGTTCATAAGGATGTATAGTAAATAGCTTTTAATGAAATATCAGTATCAATCCATGCAACACAATTAAAAAAATCGCTTTGTCCGGAATAACCAACACGTGCACATGTAGGGCAGTATTTGTTGACATGTAGATGTGATTACAACATGTTACAGGACATGATTGTCACAGCTGTATTTGGCGTGTGTCTCCCAACATCAGTAGTGTGTGTCTCCCAACATCAGTAGTGTGTGTCTCCCAACATCAGTAGTGTGTGTCTCCCAACATCAGTAGTGTGTGTCTCTCAGCATCAGTAGTGTGTGTCTCCCAACATCAGTAGTGTGTGTCTCTGTGTGTGTCTCCCAACATCAGTAGTGTGTGTCTCCCAACATCAGTAGTGTGTGTCTCCCAACATCAGTAGTGTGTGTCTCCCAACATCAGTAGTGTGTGTCTCCCAACATCAGTAGTGTGTGTCTCCCAACATCAGTAGTGTGTGTCTCCCAACATCAGTAGTGTGTGTCTCCCAACATCAGTAGTGTGTGTCTCTCAGCATCAGTATCAGGCTTCTTGGCCAAGAATATATAAGTTAATTTTCTTTGAACAAGCTCATTAACCGAACTTTTTTTAATACCAAATGACACAAAAGAATGAACATCAACAGCTGTATTCTCAGTTCTAAAGCCAAGATTTGAAACTTACTCCAATTTTCATACGATTTTAAATCTAATTTTGAAAATATCAAATATTGAATTATTGATAGATTCATTAAGAAATAAAAGAATGTCACCTATCTGATGATGTGTTTATCAAAAGAAATAATTGACTGTGCAATGAAATTAAACTTGTAAAAAATGCTTCACCGCTGACAGAGCATAAACGATACTTCATTTGAACAATAACTGTTGTATAATCGTGTTTATACGTGTGTACTTAACACAAAAGCAAATAAAATAATTTATTTTGCTTTTGTTGCATGCACATTCAGTACTTAATTCCATATAGGGCTTAGTGCCACAGATTTTGTTGGGGATGTAATTAATTATTTTTTAATAGTTTTATCTTTCATAAAATAAGAAGCTCAAACTTTTAAATGGTAGTTATGGTGTAAAGTAAGAAACTTTTGTAACTGAAGAAAAATACTAATTCGTCTGCTCCTGTTTTTGATAGAGTAGAAATACCATGTCAGCGGTGGAGCATTTTTAATGTTGATTTAATTGCAATTGATCAAGGTAATTCAGAAATTATAGCATTGTATTAAATCTTTATGTGTTTTTTGATCTTTAAAGATGCTCCACAGCTGACAAAAGGTATTTTTTCACTATCAAAAACAGAAGCAGACGATTTAGTATTTTTCTTCAGTTACAAAAGTTACCTCCTTTACACCATTATCACCATTGAAAAGTTTGAGCATCTAATTTAACTTCAAGTTGAAAATATAAAAAATAATTAATTGCATCCTGAAAAAAATCTGTGGCACTATATCCTATATGAAATGAAGTACTGATTGCGCATGCACTAAAGGCAAAATAAATTATCTGATATTAGTTTTTGTGTTAATTAGACATATATATACAAGATTAAGCATCAATTATTGTTCTAATGATGAATGCCATTGATGCTCCGTCGGCGGTGGAGCATCTTTAATTATTTCATGCTTTCAAATGAAACTATTTTAACCTGAATTACTATTTTTTTAAATGTCGAAATAAAGTTTAGAATAAATGTTATGGAATTAACAAATATCAACTTTTGCTTCAATTTAACTTTTGTTTTCTATTGAATTTCTCTGAAAGCATATTTCACAAATTGTGTTTTTTTTCTAAATTCTACTTTCATTTTAATCTCTGAAGGTTTATGAAAAAACCTTATTCAGAATGAACCAGAGTAAAACACACATCTTGGTATAACAAACAACTCAATACTGATGTAGATTTCCAGTTTTATTACTGTCAACATGAAACGAACATGCTTGTTATAACAACAACATCAATTTCACATAACAACCATACACAGTGATCTATGTATAAAACAGCACCAACTTTCAGCTGGTACCAATTCTCGTTTTATCATTAAATAAATACAAAAAATGTACATTCAACACCAACAATGAAATCACAATTAAAAAGATTTTTGTGGGAAAATCATATAACAAAATTATTTTAAAGAAATGACAATTCTAATTGTAACACGGTCCTAATAATATCTCATTTAGCTCAGTATGAAAAAGAATGAAAGGAAAGAGTAAAAAGAAATTTATGTGAAATATCCAACTGTGGAGTATGCATAGTTTAATTTGGAATACAGTGTACATGTATATATACATAATGCTAGAATATCTAGTTTGATTTTCATTTAAAAGACACAAAATAGTTGCCACGGATGTACATTTGAAATGTTTTATACAAAGAATTAGAAAGTGAAATAGTAGTAGTCTTGTAATGTTGACAATTAGGTAATATTGTACTAATTGATTTGTAAACAGAACATCACATAAACAATAATATTAATATCATCAGGGCATATCATGTCTGGTTTACTTCATTTCAATTCCAACAAAATTTATTTTAATAACCTTGAAAATTAGCATCAAAAATCAATATATAATTTCAATAAAATTAAAAAACAATAAAAAAGCAGCTAAAAAGGCCTATGTAAGTTCTCTCCAGAACTCCTTTTTTAAACAAATATCTTTATTTCTTTTCCCTCTTTTAATCTTGAAAATGCAAAGAGGTTGCATTGTATAGTACCTATTGTTTCCTTATTAATAAACCAGAATTGAGCTGCTGATAGCCCTGTGTATGTAAGTGTAAGGGGACATTCAATACAGTATTTAGCACCATTACAAAGTGTTATATCATAGGTATCATATACCAGAGTGACAGAGTTCTTATCATATACCAGAGTGACAGAGTTCTAACTGAAAACTCTCTCATTCCTTATCGGAATCATTCAAGTCATATGTATAATTCTATCTGCCAGTTCCTCCTTTCATTGTCAAGTACCAGTTCCCAATAACTGTCCTTTAGCTCAACATGTAACCGTCCAGTTGATTCACACTAGATTTGAGTCAATGCACCAAGTACTAGTAGTCTCATGTCCAAGGAGAATTCTGGATCATTCTTCCTTCTCAATCCTGAAACATATGAAAAAATATCCCTATAAAAATTTAATCAAGAAACCTATACAATTATTTTGTATTAATTATGATAATTTATTTGATAAATGCAGATATGTATAGATTAATAAATGAGATACATTTTGATTACAATATTATAAAGGTATGATGTGCTGTACATACATAGGTTGTGGGAAACCAGCCATGTTTTATGTCCGTTATATTTCCAATTCAATGTTGTAACGAAATAACACTTGGGAATCTTTGATAGCGGTAATTATCTATTTCATTTATTGACAGAGCGAAGCAAAGTAACCATTAATTCTGTTGTATGACAAGTTAATTGTACTTTTGGTGAAAATTGTTCAAATTGTAACTTATTGATAAGCTAGCACAATATTTTTCTTGACACACGGGCTTCGGTAAATAGACATAGCATTGAAGCCACACACCGGATGGTAGCCACCAGGGCTGTGTGTATTGGACCAGGCTAAAATGTTGATCAACGTGTATTTAAACAGTTAACAACGGAAAAGTTTCTAAACGCTCTGTATCCCCAACATCTGGTAGGTACATTAAAGACCAAACATATAAAATAGATATTTAAATAACCAACCAACGATCACGAGTCAACAAATTCCTCCTAAAATGAATGTTTAAATAACCGTTTGAGGAGTCAACAAAGTCCAGCCATTTTAACACACATTCCAGGGCCAACTTCCTTTCCCTGCCATTTGTACTTATTGAAAAAGTCAAGTAAAGATTTGAACAAGATCTTTTCACTGACAAATTACCTTGTGAATGCTGCGGAAAATATTTCGTTTGGTGATTTTGGAGATTGTTTACCGTCAGTAAATAACGCGGCATTGAGTAAGTCTGACAACGTGAGATTGTAGCCACTAGATATTGTTACGGAATACAATGGTTACAATAGTATATGACAACATCTGTCATACTTTAACAGACATATCAAGATTTCACACCAGTTTGCGTTTTCCCCTTGAATACCTTTAGACTATAGATGCTAATTTCATAAGGAGTGGAACCAAGAGTGAGACTGAACTGTGATAGTTCTCCATATATGCAATTGTTTTTAAAACTTATGAAAAATTTAGAAAAAAAAATCATCTATATCTAACTCCAGGTATTTAAAGATGCTCCACCGCTGACAAATGGTATTTTTTCACTATCAAAAACAGGAGCAGACGATTTAGTATTTTTCTTAAGTTACAAAAGTTACTTACTTTACACCGTTACCACCACTGAAAAGTTTGAGCTTTTAATTTGACTTCAAGTTAAAAATATGAAAAAATAATTAATTGCATCCCGAAAAAATTCCACGGCACTATATCCTATATAGAATGAAGTACTGATTGCGCATGCACCAAAGGCGAAATCAGTCATTTTATATGATTTTTTGTGTTAAATAGACATATATTTGCACAATTAAACACCAATTATTGTTCAAATGATGAATATCATTTATGCTCTGTCGGCGGTGGAGCATCTTTAAGTCCTAGTTCAGGTTATGAAAAAAATATCAATATTAATAAAATGTAAAAGTTAAGGTTGTATGCTACAATCTTACAAACCGAGCCAAATTTGTGTAAGAGTTGTTTCCCCTCTTTATAAAAATTTCTAATTATAGTGTAAAATTGATACCATATCAGATCTTGGTAAGATACTTTGCTAACAATCTAATAAATCAATGAAAAAGTGTAATATTCATCTGTATTAATTTAATGTTATTCTAATGTAACTGACTAGTGGTATAAAAAGAAGTGTTCTTTTTACACAGACTTTATAATCATTATGCTACAATAACAGAGAAACTTACATTGTAGATAATCTGAATCACTTTTATACATAAGGAGATTCCATCCCCTTAAGGATGCAGTCGAGGCTGGTCATCTGTGAAGGTTTTAAACCTTCTGGTACATCCTGCTGTAGTTTTGTGGAAGGCAAGTCTTCGTTTGGCAGGAGGGGACTTGTATCTCCATTCCAAGGATGGGCATATGATGTTGGCTACTATTTCTGATCCATCACTGTTAGTGTTGTAGAACGCTCAGATCCACAGATTTGCTAACTACTGTCAGGAAATGAATACAATGTGTGTCAAGTGAAAAAGGACGTTTGGCAGGCAAAACATATACATACTTGTATAGTCTATATCACATATTGTTTTTTGATTAATGTTCACAGGTAAATCTCAAGTTGTATCCCTCAGTCTCTACACACTTGGGGAGTAACAGAGCACTTTCTCACCCTACATCAACATCCAGGAATCTGGTAATGTGAGGTCATCCGTTGAGATCAGTATTTAGTAAGAAGGGACTTCCATCTGTCTGTAGTTATATAATCACAAAACACATTTCATACATACGAAGGGAACCATTTCTCAGATTTGGATCTGTGACTACTTTTCTTTGGATTGTCTTTGGTGAAGTTTTCCACAGAATTCTTAACTCTAGAGTCTGTTTTATCTTTTGGGAAATCTGACCCCGTATGGAAAACGTCCACCGAGCCATTATAATGTTTCTGTCCATAATGGCCGGAGCTGTCACTGCCTCGATGAGATCTGTTCTTGTTGTGAACTGATGGCTGTGATACATTCGATAAAGTTGATGGTGTAGATGACTTTGGTTTCTTGTTGAAATAGTTGAATGTGAAGGTTTTTAGTTCATCTGAAACATTCAAGAAAAATGTGTTATCTTTAAAATCAGTTTAAAACAACTACTGTCACAATAGATCAACTTCATAGATATTTATCAGAATGATCATTGATTCAAAATCAAATGGTAAATTTATTGAAATAATACTTAGTTATCGGTAAACTACCAATGAAAATCTACAAGACAAACTTGAGTAACAAGATAACATATTTATTTAAGCAGTACCTTGCATGCTCATTTGACATGATAGATCAACATCACTTCCTCCCCGACCACTATCTGAGTTCGCTGTTTCACCAGATGTATCACTCAAGTTGTCAAACAAAGGCTGCGCCATAATGTTTTTCTGAAAAGAAAACAACAAAATATTAAATATCACCCGGAACCCAGCTACAATTTACATTTTATTGGAATCTCATACACTGATTTATTTTCCTTTCAAAATTTTCAGCAGTCTTCAATTTTTCAATCAAAATTTACACATCTTTTATTTTACGAGCATTATATATTTTGTTTGAACTAAATTAGAAGGAACGCCTATGACAGATTTAATTCCACTGGTACGAGACCCCCTGCTATGTCAGCTGACCAGTGGTCACTAGATCAGGAAACGCGATATACAGAATATTGATGTAGTCTCGGCATGATACAGTTTTTATCTGAGCGTTGTGTGAGCCAGCTGCTGAAGTCACGGCCTAGTTCACACCTGTAGTCATACATAACACATTACCTGGACAGGACGATACTTCACGATTAAAAAACGTAATTAAACCAAACAGTGGCTGAATTCTAAAACTGTGATAAATCTCTCTGCAGGAATGTTGTTCCTTTTTTATTTTCATCAACAGTAGCCTTTAAACCCACCCACCAGGCTTGGACAAACATGGTTGTGTATGAATGGGACTTACAAGTCAATTTTACCTCCATTAATTCTCCAAAAATAATAAAAGGAATGCGGCCTAGAACATTATAAATCAGTCCTTTATGTGTCGTAGTAACAACACTAATGTGGGCCAGTGACTACCTGACCGCCGACCATGAATGAATATCCTGTACCTCTCGCTGACACACCAACATGGCCTCTGTTATTTCTGTGTCACAATTATCTTCGGACATTTTAAATTTATTTTCAAATTCAAAGCAGTATTCAAAAATCAATTTCACAGTGGTGGTAATTACACGAGCTTAGAAGCCATTTATGTCAATTACCAAGAAATAAAACAAGGTTTCGACCATGTTTTGAAATGTCAGAATACCAATAGAAATTACGGACGACATTACGCTACATCGCGACTGACACTGATGTTAGCTGTCAGATCGTAACCTACCCAGTCACCAACTCAAGGACGTTATCATCATAGGTATTCAAACACGATTAAATATCGTGAAACCAATAGCATAAAAATTAATTTACAAGGGAAAAACTCATTGAATATATTCATTTTTGTGTGAAGAAACTTTTTTTTCTGATTTTTGCTGATTTAATAATCGATAATAAATAAGTTGTTAGCAGCAAGATTTTGGCTGTAGGGCTGAATTTTATTTGCAATTAGATAAATACTTTAAATAATTTAGATGAATTTTTTTTCAACATTTTGAGATTATATTGATTTTTTAAATACTCACCTGGTCGTGTTTATCATGAGCTTGTAGGTGGAGCTTGTGTAGGTGTAGATTTTGTATCTGTTTATTAGACTGGTTCGGGTACATACCATCCTGAAAAATAAGAAAGAACAAGTGCAATATACTTCTATTTTCTTGCAATAAAATAGATCAGAAAGTAGTATGAGATTTTTTTTTATTTGATATGTCATTTTCATAGGCTTTTCAAATGAAATTTTATGAATAATGATTTGGTTGTAAAAAAAAGAAAAAAAAAAGTTTTTTAAATGTATATTCAGAAAATTCTAATATAACAAGAGCTTTCTATGTTATCTTATTCAAATAAATCATTTGAAAATGTTTTAAAGTGTCGTTTATAGATTTATTTCCATTATTTATCATATTTCTGCCTAACTTGACATTCTGACACATCCCAGAAATATTCCATCGACTTACAGTTGAGATTTACCTAGGAATTGATTGGTGTATGGATTATTCGGTTATGATAATATGTGATATAGTAACAATAGTCACCACACACTTATCTCGACTCCCGGTGTGTTCACTCCTATTGAGGGCCGGATTATTTCCCTTATCTTGTATAAACGTGCGGGTGATCATGTAAACAAAAGTCGCCTTTGTAGTGACTGATACATGCGGTACCGTCAAAGACTATCATATTTGCTGAGTAAATTTACTAAAGAGATGGACACAGATTCTGTTTATGATGCAACATCAACATTTAACCCGACTCATTGTCTAGATAAATAGGGCTCTCTATCTTTGTTACAGAAAGTGTTTGTCTATAATCTAATAACAACACTAGATAGAGTGGGCTACTGGGTGATGTAAGGGTCAGATCAAATATCACAAAGACAAGTCGGGTATCTACAGAAATTACAGATAACATAGAAAATCACTTTTTTTTCCTCTGAAAATCTACCAATTATTGTACTTCGGAGAAAAATCAATATTTTGCTCATGACACTAATTGGTTTATAAAAAGTTCCACATCGGTTGAATACTTGGTATTTTGGACTGAAGAAGGCCCAATAGTGGCTGATAATATAATCCATAGAGATGATTTTGGATTTTACTTTGAATTTATTTTGGCCTTTTATTTCGGATTATTAATATAACAGCTTTATACCATTTTCACCTCATTATCAATATTTTCCATTTTTTCTACCTTATTTTACTAGACTAAGTTAGCTTTTGTTTGATTGTTTTTTTCATATTTTTTTTCTTTATTGATATTTTTTGTTCAAACTGTATTTTAAGATTTTAATCATCTTTTTTTTATGTTATGGCTAATTCCATTATGAAATATTTAGGTGATACTACCTTCTTTACTTGTACTCACCTCTAGTGGGTCAGCAATGTTTAATTCTGTTGTACCAGTGTAGTCGTGCTGCATACTACCATACGCCTCATCCAGAGAAAAACTCACTTCCTTTTTCTTTTTCTTTGGCGTGTCCAGCACATCCTTCACGTTGTAAGTTAAATCACATGTTTTTGTTTTATTGTCTGCTGTAACTTCAGGTTTGTCAAACATTTTCTCCGAATGTTTCATTTCTAGTTTTTTATCATGGCGTCGTAAGATGCAGATAGTAGTGATGATGGCGGCTGATATAACAAATGTGAATGCGATTACGACGATAGAGATGATCACATTTGTATTTCCAGTCGTTGTTACAAGAGAACTAGTGGATTCGTTAGAGTATTTGAGTATTATTTCTAGTTGGTGGACTGTTTCCTTGGGATGCGGTGCATTATCTTTTACTGAAATTTCCAGTAAAAATGTCTCATCACTCTCCAGGGAGTATGCTCTCTTTAGGTAGATGTTACCAGAGGTCTGACCAATGGCGAAAATGTCACGGTGATTCCCTGATCTAATAGAATAGGTCAGTCTGCTGTTCGGACCTTCCTCATCCAGGTCATAAGCTAATACTTTGGTGATGGTAGTACCGACAGGGACCAGGAAGGAAACTGACACAGAGTTATTGCCCTTGTTTGGGAATTGGATGACAGGAGCCTGGTCATTGTCGTCAGTGACATGTATGACAACATTGGTAGCTGTACTCAGAGGAGGTGAACCTTTGTCTGTGACTTCAACTTCAAATGAGTAGAAAGATTCCGTCTCACGGTCAAGACGAATGTTTGTTTTTATTGCTCCATCTGGCATGACATAAAATGGAACCTGATTGGCGTATGAAGGAGAAATGGAGAAAATGACCTCTTGATTGACCCCTTCATCATCATCATTAGCACTAAGTGTCCCAACATAAGCATCTACAGCTAGATTCTCCTGTACGAAAAACTGGAATGAGGCTCCATCAAATGTTGGGTAGTTATCATTGATGTCAGTTACTGTGAGGACGACAGTGGCTGAGCCAGTCATTGGAGGGTTACCACTATCCACGGCCAGTACTGTAAACTCGTAGTGATTCCTCTGCTCACGGTCAAATTGTGTGTAGGTTGTGATCACACCAGAGTTAGAGTTGATGGCGAACCGTCCCTGAGCATCATCCGTGAGGTAGTAATACACGACAGCATTCCGTCCCACGTCAATGTCCGTGGCACCAACTTGTTTTATCATGGCACCAATTTTACTGTTTTCCTCAACGAATGCAAAGTATGTGTCCTGATTAAATACAGGCGCGTTATCATTCTCATCTAGGATCCTGACCAGGAAGTTAAGTGAGGAGCTGAGAACTGGAGATCCGTGATCCCGACACACGATAGAGATGTTCTGTACTTCTCTCGTCTCCCGATCCAGAGTACGGTTCACTCGCACTATATAACCTTTGTCCCCTACAGTTGAAAGTTCAAAGTCATGACCAGAAATGGTACAGTCTACCCTACCATTAGACCCTGAATCTGTATCTATCACATTTACATGTGCTATAACCGTTTTCAGATTTGCGGACTCAGACACATTGACCAAACCAGCATTTCCTGAGGACAGGAAGTTGATACTCACAGTAGGAGGGTTGTTACCTATGTCTAATATCGTAATGTAGACGGTTGTCTGGGTAACGCGAGGCTGCTCACCATGATCACTAGCTTCTACGTAAAACTTGTGAACTTTCCCAGTCTCGTATACCAAATCTCCAATGACTTTCAAAACTCCTGTGTCAGGTTCTATTTCAAACAAACTGGTGATGATATCTAGATCAGATTGTCGAGCGCTAAATCCGTAGCTAATCCTGGCATTGTCTCCGATGTCCTCGTCTGTAGCCGACAGTTTCAGAATAGATGTATGTATAGCCACACCCTCAGCCACAGTAACATTGTAGAGCGGCTGTACAAACTCCGGGGAGTGGTCGTTGTAGTCTGTCACTTCGATGTTTACTGTCATTGTCCCGATGTTTTGTTTAACTCCTCCATCTTTTGCGATTACATAAAACTGGTAGTGATTAGTGGTTTCTCTGTCTAGATACTGTAATAACACAAGTCGTAACTGAAATCCTCCATCGGGCTTTGTTGTCACGTTTAGACCAAACACACCGAAATCTGCTGGTACAATTTCATACGATTTGATGGAGTTGAGACGAGTTGAATCGAGGTCGGTTGCATAATCTAACGAAATGGTAGAGCCGATTACAGATGATTCCAACATATGGAAGGTAACGTTACTCTCCGGGAATGTGGGGATATTGTCATTCTCATCCGTTAGTTCCACTTCCACAGATAAGATCTCAAACAGGGTGATCATGTTGGAGTAGGCCGCAACGTCGAAAGCCAGGATACACACTTCCTTGTACCCACAGATAGACTCCCTGTCCAGTACCACCGACGTAGACAAGTTCCCTGATACGTCATTTATCGTAAACCGTGTCTGCATGATACTTTGATCCAAAAACTTATAACGAATGCTGTTAAACTCCTCCGTCGTGTAATTAGTCTTCAATCCACTTTTGTCTGCAATGTTTCCCACTAAAGTTGACGTTGGCAGTTCCTCGGCAATTGTGAACCTTATCACAGCTTGAGTCCCACAAAATAATCCCGTCAGCGAAAGAAATACTAAAACAGGCTTCATCTTGTTGCTGTTCACTATATCCAAAAACTTTAATTATTTCAGTCAAGTTTTTCTGAATATCATCTCCTCATATTTTGCCTGAAAATAAAAAATAAACATAGTTTAGTTTTAATATGTATTAATATCTATCATCAAGTGTGTTTGGTACTACTTAACACCTAAAGCTGATTAGCTGTCACACCTGTACCCAGAGGAGGGGGAAGTATGATATGTTGATCGTGGAGAATCTCGCTGGATACTTGTGTTAATACAGCGAAGAGCAAATGGGGATTAAAGGGCTCAATCTGCACACATTAAGGAATTGTGGTGGTATAGATTTTTCTACCTCCTATTCATGAAGAGTTGCATAGAAATGGAAACATAATCCTGCATTAAAAGTGAAAGTGCTAGCTAGGCTGGGAAACTTGTCTTAATAACAAATAAAACCAAAAATCCATCACGATGCTGACACAGAAATCAATTAAGCTAAACTGATGAACTGTATTGGCATTATATAAACCCCAGTAGTACAATAAAAGTAAATGTAGAACATGTTATTTCTTCTCCATGTTAGATTAATTATTTAGACCTTGGTGTGGACTATGAATGTACATGTAGTATATATGTCACTAAAATTTTAATCTTAAAAACCAACAAAATGATATGAAATGAAATAAAAATTTCTTTTATTTTAACAATTAATTTAAAAAAAATCTTATTTGTATATAAAAATAGTGTTAAATATAATAAATCAACCCCCATTATATACACGATACTAACACTTTCGTTAACATGCCTTTCCTCCACTTGTTTCCTACCTGCACTAACAGCCTACCTGTGCCCATCTCCTTCACTGACTGACAGCTCACCTGGACGGGGTAAGATTTACCTGTGTAAGGTAGCACACATTTGGCAGTATAATGACTAAGTGGACCCCATCAGGTGTGAGGCTATCTTGTCCCGTCCACCCACGGCCACTACGGCCACCGTCCACTACCCGTGGAGCCTAGAGACCCTGGATTCTGACTTTACATTGTGTTCTTAATGAGATCCTACTTTCAATAAACCTATTGCAATATTGCTAGTTAGGGATTAGGGGATGAAAACTGGGATTGACTTCCCTAATTCCTCAATATGCCGACAAAAATGTGTCAAGCCCTCAGCTAAAGATAGAGTTACGCTAAAAGAAACAAAGAAAACTTGATGATAAAATGAAGAGTACGAGTGTTCCAAAATACGAGTAGTGGAAGTAGTGTATGTACAGACCACAAACTTGTGTGTTCAATGTATCGATGTTAATGACCCTTACTTAGGTAGGTACACAACAGGTAACAATGCCATTGGAGACTCAGGTGTACTCGTTAGCAGGTGTAAATCCCTGCCATCTAGCATCTAAATGACCCACTCTTGATTACGGAAATGTTTAATCAAACACCTACTAGTTAATAAATCAATAAAATTCCATATCATAAACGTTTCGATGGCTGCTTCAACAGCGAGCCGTGACCATGGGTTCCTCATAATGTAAATACTTCATCTCTGACCATTGGCCTAAGTGTGTACCTAAATAACTGACCATTCGATCAAAAGAGTGGCTGCATACATTTACATATAGTTTGCTGTATGTATATTAGATATACACTTTGTCCTGATCATGTAATGTCCATCTGTCCGCCGTGCTCAGCCATTTTATAGAGAGTGTTAGGGCCAGAAACAAAGACAGTAATTTGTCACCTCTACACCATTAATGGGACATGAACGATGGCCACCTTGTCAGTATTACAGCCGCTAATTAATAAATCAGACAATGACCACCTGGAAGTCTACCTGTCAGGTGAGAACAGGAACTGGCCAAATGTCTTATATAGAGTGACACTAATATCTCCTTCTGTCTATAAACCTAAACATTTTATATACAATAAAAACATAATCAGGTAGGCTGCATATTGTTTCTAGTACAGTCAGCAGTTTTATCAGAATGCCAACATTTCACACTGACTAAAACCTGGACATTTTAATTATGTAGGATAAAGTCTGGAAATTTCAAATGGACTCAAGACTGGAAAATTTTAAAATTTCATAAAGTATACTTTTTTTCCCGATAGACTTATTTTTACGTTAATGCATCAAATTGTTAAATAGACTAAGGTTTGGACATTAGTACCAGGGTACATTGTATCAATTGAAAATTTCATACACTTTTTCAACATACTGTATATTGTAGTGAGAAAGTCTTATTTATACAAAAATGTATTACATGTAATTATTAAATGAAATTAATGCAGATTCGTTTACAGAAAACTTTTTACCATGTTCAATTTCATTTCATGACAAATATTTCAGAAATGACAAAAACGCTAAAAATAGTAAACAATAATGCACATTAACTTTAATTACGTGTATATTGGAATCAGATCGAAAGGGCTTTATATTAAAGGTAAACTTAAATAAAAATGATTAGATCAAAAGTGTTTTTAGTGTAACTCAAGCATGGAGTACGTTAAAACATGAAAAATAAAATAAGCGTGATACGATCCAGTCAAAATCTCTCATCCCTAACTTAATTTACTGCTATATCTATACTTTATTTTTAGTGATTTAAAGTTTCTTATTTGCATATAATGTTAATTAAGATGAAATAGATTATCAACAAATACAGTCCGTTATTTTATTTTTAAAACAGATGCATGATTGTACATGTTATTAGGATGGAAAGTTAGAGACATTTTAAATTAATATTTAATTAAATTTGGGATGGACAGTAAGGCTCAGTGGAGATTTTGTATACAAATTCTCCTTAAGACATTATACCACAGACTAAATATTTGTGTAGACCCACTGTAATCTGTCTACGGTACACTATCAAAGTTATTGAAACAATACGTAATCTGTGAAATCCTGGAAATGACCCCGGAGGTCACACAAGCTTTTCCGATGACCGTAGAGGTCATGTAGGCTTTTCTGATGACCATTCATTCTTATCACTCTCCTATTCCTTTGAAAAATGAAAACAAGGAAATTTGAAGGAGGTTTAATGTTCGGACGTAGATAAAACGAGAATGATAGGACTACAACGGTGTAGTAACCGTGACAACCCGTCACCCTGGGTAGGTCCCACTCTGATAATGGTCCAGTAGAGCGAGAGTAAGGACTAGTGATGTAAACAACTCTAATTATTTATCAAATCGCCCGTCAGTTACAAGGTGTTTGGTATGTTGTGGGATGTTAGAAATGTCAACTTCAGGATTATAGCCGTGGAGAGGACACGGTGACCGGTGTGTAGTGTAGTAAAAACAATGTATACTAAAACAACAGGGGGAGGTTAGTGTATACCAAAACAATGCAAGGCAAGAGATAGATAGATAGATAGATAGATAGATAGATTAGATAGATACCAAAACAATGCATAGATAGATAGATAGATAGATAGATAGATAGATAGATAGATAGATAGATACCAAATTAAAGAGGACTTAAAATTAGAAAAAATGAATAAATAAAAATGAAATTAAATGAAAATTTCTTTCATTTCTTTTTTTTTTTAAAAGCTTCTAGTGTAATCATTTATTTTCAAATAAATTCTATGATGTAATTATGATTATATAATTTTCACAAGAGCTTATTTGACATAAAAAAAGAACATTAAATATACTTCCTATCCAAGTTAAATAACTGTATCAATCAAAATTGCCATTAACATATATAACCTGATGTTAATTGGGTAACATTGCCTTTTTCTGTACTTTAAGTGAGGTAATATTTCACAGACTCCCACTAATACACCTAAATACTACGTATCAGCTACTTACTGTTCATTAATGAAAGGAGAAGTTAAAATCCACAATTCCACGCCTCTGTTAAATGTTTCCTGGTCTGAGGTTTACAACTCACTGAGGAATCACTCCAATCTACAGTGTTAGAGTCTGTAAAATAGGAAAAACAAACAGTGTTCACAGTCCATTGATTCTGGGTAAATGTTGGTATAAGTATGGCCTGCTGGTGGTAAGTATACACAAGCTGGACACTTACTTAAAACTGTTGCTTCTGTCACATTTCTAGTACAAATATTATCTAAGTGGGGTCTAACACAACACAAAAGTGAAGAAAAGCCCACTAATACTATGTCTGTATACTTAGGCCCTCACCTTCAAACTCAACATGTTTGCCAAGCAAACTCCATTTATAAGGACTTGTATTTGTTGTAATGTGAGAAAAAAGTCAGGTTATAATTTAATTATATTCCCCCCAAAGGCAGACAAATGGTTCTCCAATGATAATCTATTTCTACCTGTAATGGCCCAGAGGTGTTCAGCCCAACACTCCAGTTTAGCACCTACAAATTTGGACCAATTGTTGACCAATTAGCAACGTGGCTCAGCCAATCAGAGCTGCCCTAACAAATCTGGACAAGTTTCCCCTACACCTCCATTCAAACAGATGTAAGGATGACTTACCACCCCCGGGGGTGATCTAATTAGGGTCAGTGTTTTTATAA
Organism: Argopecten irradians; assembly: GCF_041381155.1. Classification (NCBI taxonomy): domain Eukaryota; kingdom Metazoa; phylum Mollusca; class Bivalvia; order Pectinida; family Pectinidae; genus Argopecten; species Argopecten irradians. The sequence continues at coordinate 6,762,798 of NC_091140.1, read as the reverse complement.
TGTCTAGGGAAGTTAATTAGAAATGGTAAACATCCTTATTAAATTACAATGTGTGAACTATAACAGGGTTATCATATCATAGAGGGTGTAATTGGATTATCATTAAGAGAAATAATTGAGAAAGTATTTGTAACATTAATGGAACATTTTTACAACAAAAAGATCAAGGTCATCAATGACTGAACTGCAGTTCAATGTTGAAATGTTTATCAGATGTAGGTTACATCATGGGACAGACACAAGACTGGATAATGTTAAACTAACGATAATTAATGCTACCTGGATTTAATTAATAAACCTGGTGATGATTTGTCATAATATTGATACCTTTTGATATTGGTATTAACAAACCACTTGTAATCAAATATATATCACATTTGTATGCTTATAGTATTAATTTCTGAAGCAGAAGATCAGGAACAACATTTCAGATGTATACATGATTAAAGAATACATTTGTATAAGGCTTATTAAAGTCTAGTATGTTATTTGTGTGTAGTGTATCAGGATGACCACCAACAAAACAATGGTACGGGGTATATTGTTGGGGAGACAATCTAATTACTGTTACAATGTATAGAGTAAACACAGTGTGAGTAAAGCTAACAACAAACAATACAGGGCAGTGATTATACACTAATTAATATTCATATCCAATTACTGTCACATTAATAAACTGGTTAATGTATAAAACACCATTAAATTTCACATACTCATAAGATGCCATTTGTAATGACCAGCGATAATTTTCAGATACTCAAGGATTTGATCAATTTTGCTGAAGATTTATAAAAGTTGCCGTAGATTTTTCAAAGAAACCTCAAGATTTATTGGTATTACATAAGGACTGTAAGCAGATACTTCAGTCAATCTGACTGACAAAAGTTGTAACAATATCAGAGGATTTAATGTTTACAGTTAAAATCTTGTTTAAATTTGTACAGGTACAAAACTGACAGGTGCCAGATTGTAGAGCCAACATCTTCAGCTGGCATTGTAACAATAGTCCACCAGCTTCTAACCCCGGCCCACAGGATGATGGACAATAGACCACCCCCTTAACACTGGTCCCATGTGGTCAAGCTATGGTCAGTCTTAACACTGATTGTATAACAGAAGGAAGTTGGCCATCAGATAAAATGAGCCATGTTTGTTAAAGAGCTCAGCATTAGAGGTAGAAATGTTGACACAAGGTAAACTAACACTCAGGTGTTTAGTTAGAAACGCAACAGTGAAAAGTGAGTGACAAAAAGATACAGAAATCAAGGGGAGGTAATCCAACTGTGACACCATTTAGGAAGCTAAAAAAATCAGAATTCTTTTATGTAAGGACATATTTGATCAAAATTAAATGTACTTGTATTAAACTCCATTTGTTTGTTGTCCTTTTCATGTCTGTAATACCATACGGATCTTCCCCTCTTGATATTACTTTCTAGTTATATTACTTACTGTATTTTATTTTTAAAATAGCAAATGATAGATGTTTACTCTCTTCAAAAAATATATATAATCTTGTCTCTTCATTGTCTCAATATGTCATTAAACTTGTTTTCTCTTCACTGAAGGCTGCAATAGGTCAATGATTTAGGAACTTCAAAAAAATGAACCATATCAATTTCCTGTCATGTTTTTGATCTTTGTAGGAAATCCTATCATTTCTCCTTATCACATTTCATGAACATCAGGGTTGAGTTTAAGTGTATATAGCCTTTAAAGTTATCAAGATTGTAGAAAGCATGACAGACAATTTCAAAATCCTTGAAAACTCTTTCAGCTACTGGAGATTTAAATGTAGCAGATTTCAGTTATGGTGAATACCTTTAAATTTTGAAGGCATTAATTCCTTTCAAATATTGAATAATTTACATCTACCAGTAATTGCCTTTAAATATTGAATGAATGGATTGAAATTTTTACATTCACCTTTTGTATTGATAATTTTAGGATAAATGCAGATATTTCTATCAAGAATTTTAAGCTTTTCATAGAAAGTAAAAAAAAAAAAAAAAATGAGATAAAAGGAATTTTTAGAGATATCTACTCCACACATCTGGGTGGCACTGACCTTCCTGTACACACAGATTAACCACACACTTCCATTCCTAGATCTCAAGCATCTAACCGACAAAGACTTGTAGACGATTCAGTATTCAATAACGTCAATATTGATCCAAGAATTTGTCCACTTGTCCTTATAAAAGATACACTAAATCAAATATCTAAAATTGCTCAAGTGGCTAGCAAATGAAAAATTAAAGGATGTTATTTCATGGTGCGATATCAATGCCACTTATACTTTTATAAATGACATTGTTTTGTATATAAAGGTCATGTTTAAGTCTTTTTATAATTGGTAAAAGAAATTTCAAGGGTCACCAATATGATAAGTGGTGACTGCAAAGGTCTCCAGCCTTGACAAGTAACATGTCTAGAAATACTCTAAACATATATACAAGGGGCTAAAACTGGATAACTATACTCACGCAAACTAATTTTGTAAGGGAGTGACGGAAAAATGATACGTTGTAAAATTTAGAAAACAAAAATTATCCTGTGAAATGAGATCACAGACAAGTATTGCAATTTAATATATATATATATATAGCAATACCATTAAAATATTACATACAATTATCTATTTAATTAGTTCAAATTTATTTACTGATGAAGAAGCTAATTACATATATATTATCATATAATTAACTAAGCTTTAGAAGAAAGAAATAAAACAATTAAACTTACAATTTCCAAAGTGTCATCTAGGATATATTGTATGTGTTGAAACATTTCGGAGGCTGTTATGGTTATGTTATATACCAAAATAACATCCAAATTATAATCAATATAGGTCCATCACTGATTTTATATATTGTATATAGACACTGCACATCCCCCAGTTGTATACTCCCGACTGATCAACAACTCCCTTATAGGCCATGTTTTAAACCTTGGTTCGCATGTAGAGGAAATGAAAAGGTCCAGTATTTTGTGGGTTTGGGGTTGACACGGGTGAGAGAACATTAAGTTTTGGTGAGATAAGTTTACAAGCATGGTAGCGCGACTTTAACATACACCTCTGATCTGTTGCTCTACATGAGTGAATCATTTAAAAACCCATCTGACTTTACGAAACCTAAGTACGACCATTACAATAACTAATTTGTTTCAATTGTAAATCGTGTGAAAGAGACGGTTAAAATCATAGAAATCTCTGCATTAAATGTTCTAGTCGCATGTCCACAGCAATCGACCACCGACAGGTAACGCATGTCTAAAACAATTACCCTCGATTGACATGTTTTTTTATAAAATATGTTACACTTTTATCTGTTAATCTTAATCGACAGCGAAATATATTCTTAATTACTTCAATCACTTACACAGAAATAAAAAATAACAGAAATTCCTTAGGTATGAATAAAGTTGACACATTTTTTTGTGTTCAACAAAGATGCCAAAAATCTAATTTTAACCTTGCATGTCAACTTGTTTTAATCTATCTATGTTTTTTTCCACACACAGGGAACAGGTGACAAGATACCCTAAATAATGTGTGAGGTGTTTTTATAAACCTGTAAATTATCATTATCTAGCCATTAAATTGTAAAGTGAAATTCTGATAGTATATTGGAGCCATTGTCACCAGGGAGAGATGGAAAGTTTAATCTGAAACAGCCCCCATTGTGTCTATTCAGGGACCAACAATAAACTCTGGAGTAATCCTATAGTCTTATCAACTCAAACATCACAATTTGTTTTTATAAGATTTATATTCTATACTAAAATTACCCCAAAAGGTTAAAAACAGAAAAGTGAGGTCCATTTTTGTATCAATTTAGGAGGCGGGGTCAGGTGAATAAAAAACATGAGGCAATATCAAGTGGATAAAGAGTAATTCAGCAACAGTATGAGGGCTGTTTGTCAGCTTGTAAAATATTTACTGAACTTTGACTTCAGCTTTACAAAACACACTTCATCATTTCTATCAACAGAAGAATATACCTTTGTCGAATTTTTTTTTATGAATCTAAGAAAACTTTATTTCATAAAATAATTATGTAACATAAGAATAAGGCGTTGTCTAAATTCTATAAAACTTATGAGATTGATACTTTATAAATCAGATTTTGTCCAGCTCAAATGTTAATAACATGTTTCACTTTCCCAAGTTTTCCTGAAGAAAAGCCTGACATGTCCCATTTGTAGGTGTAAGATGAGTGGACTTATCGCCACACATATCTAAACTAAATACCATCAACATGCAACTGTTTCTAGCTTTGTCAAAACTGGCTTTCTGCTGATATTACAAAATGAGATTTTTGTTACATAGGTGTAGCTGTAACTAATATATTATATCTACTGGTCCATCTACATCACACAAAACTCTGCTGTTCTTAGTACCAGTGTACAATGTCACACTAATATTAAACTCCTGAGAAACATACGGTTCATGCTTAGTTACAGGTGACGTACCTCTCACTTTATATACCTGATATTTCACATCAATAAGCAAGAAGTGAATATACCCCAAACATTTAAAATAATTTTAATATACTATTGCAATTCAAAATTCATTTCCCATATAAAAAAGATCTTGGGTCAGTCTATAAAGGTATAGTGTCCTTTGATGGTGTAGTGAATATAAAAGCCAAGAGATATATTTTACCAACTCGTACCAAAATAAAACCGTAATGCCACATTACGATATATGGCACATAACATACGCCTCATAGATTAACATATAATAAATAGGTTTTAAATGATAATGTGATTTCTATTTTGATGATAAAGAGCATGATTTAGATTTGTCATATAAATGGTGTTTTTCATTGCTTTTTGAATAAAATGACTCTACAGTTATATCGTAAATGATAATTGTACATTGAGATGAAGGACATGTGTTTACTACTTTTTAGTAACTTCGGCAGAATTTAATGGCAGTTTTATAAACGGGAAGATCTCAGTCGCAAAATTACCGAATTGTTGATACTGATAAATTTATGTCTATGGCATTCTGTCAGCTGCAAAATACATTAATTTATGTCATAATCATTTTAGAAAAAGTATATATTCAAATTTTAATTGCGAAAAAGATATTAAAAAAAAAATTACCTTCCATCCAACTTGTTATATAAATCCAATATCACAAACACGTTGATCAGTTGTGTCATTTCTACAGTTATAAATCTATACCACAAAAACATAAAATGTGTCCTTCGTCCTTGCGAGTCTCTACCACAAAAATGAAAAGATGTGGTTTAGTTAAGGTGTTGTAAAGTAATCATCAAGATATTCCAATGATCGTCAAGATATCCAATGATTGGAGGTGAAGCGAAATGAAACCTAGCAATGCTGTTAAGATGTCTGAATTCAGTCCAATGAAACCACATAACTTGTATTAGGATATTTTCAGAACAAATTGGACATTAGTACACTATGTTTGGTATGTGACGTCATACAATTACAGGGCTAGTGGTCAAGCATAATGGGGTCAGTGAAGCAGTGTAAGTGATGTCCAGTGTCCTGCTGGCCTAATGGTACCCTGACTGGACATTGGTCAAAGGAACTGACCAGTAACACATAAATCATACCTGACCATTATTGCCCATTAATGACAAAATACTGGCTGAAGGTGTTACAGCTAACCCACTACGAACATTAATCTAGAGGCTCCTATAACCCAGAAATAAATGTTCCCCGGCCCACATTACCTACCACCCATTTACCTCACACAACCCTTGTTACATACAAATTACTATATACTTAAGATAGGTTTGTTGTTATCCTATACTAATGTAGAGTTACCTACAAAATAAACATAGCGGTACCCCCATCCCCGGGCCATGTAGACACATATAGACCTGTTATATGTGTTTAATTTGTTATTTTTTCAGACTATTGTCATTACATACCTATAAATCAGACTTATAACTGACAATATAATTAAAGATTACACCAGCTAATTATCTCAGGTATTAAGTGCTATTGAGATTTTCATCCTACGATTCATGCATTTCCTCCATATCAAAAATGTGAAGAATATATCCTGGACTAGAAACTCACTATGATTTACAATATAAAAAGAAAATAATAGAACAGAATATCAAAAATACACCGTAATGTCACTCTTACATGTCATATATCTCAGGTGAGGAACTGATGCCATTCATTTATATTCTAATCAACTGATCTTTTTAAATTTTTTAACCTAATTATTTTTTTAGTTGCATAACTAATTAAAATGTCTTCAATTTGGCAGTAATAACTCTTCTAATTTGTATTAATTACCTTAACTTTTTTCCTAAAAAAACTGATTGATTCATAGCTAATTAATATGTCTTCAATTTGGCAGTAATTACTTCTAATTTATACTACAAATATAATTCCCTTAACTTCTTTAAAAAAAAACCCAACCTGTTACTGATCTATTTAAGCATTTCATTTTTTATTTATTTTAAACAAAAAAGTTAAAATATTTAGAATATCAAAAAAAATCTTACATATGGTAATTTGAAATGCATGGATTGTAAAACTCACCTTAATAGCAGATATGATTTATAATCCAAAGATATGAGAATTCAATGAACACTGGAGTACATCCGCTGATAGACTGCAGTAAACTCCCCAGGAATAGGTCCCAACACATTAAAGTACCAGACCGTTAACTCATAAAACTGGTGGTCAGTCTATTTTATATATAAACAGCCAGACAGGTACGCACACCTGGTCATTAATTAATTACTGGTCAATTTCACTTTTGATTTCCTGTGAGACTTAGTTACCTAAGTAAAGACTGAATGGTCAGTTGTGTAGTCATCCCTTTATCTATATAGTCATCCCTAACATGCCCTGGAGAAAACGGTCTTAGCACCACAATGCTAGAGACCCATATCAAAGTCAATTGACCGATAGAATTACCTGTAGTTTGGTCATCACTGGTCAAAACTATTGTCCAGCTTACTTATACAATGTGTGTTAAAACAGACAATAGAAGAATTAGTTTGTCTATGTAGCTTTGGTCAGTTATCTATCTACAACTATCTCTAAGATCTAGGAACAGTTCTGTTCAGTGCTGCCACCATGTCCGAACTGGTCAGCTACTTGACCGTAGGAGTGAAAATGTCCCTAGGAAATATAAGTCTCACTTTGATGTTTTTGATGTCCCTAATCCTACATAATCCAATTTGTCCGGACAAGGATTAAGTGGAATTAGAATCCTTTTTGTGTAGGGCCCCAGTTGTAAACTTATTTTCTTTTTCAATATTTGTAATCAATACCATCAGAAGATCTGTTTTACACTTTTATTGCCTGTGATTGTTATACCTGTATGTTTTTTACCTGGATAACAATTAATCCAGCCACACAATAGACAGGTTTACTATCTATTGTGTACCTCTCTAGCACCATAAACTTGTTTACTTATTAAATAGCCTAATCTTTATGATCTCATCTAACAACTTTATAGTCTAACAGTAAATCTGTAGCTAGATATTACTGAACCAAACTGAATGAAAAAGATTTAATCCTGATTTATTTAACTTGATTTAAAGAGACAATTCACTCAGGCAAATTCTTTTACATAACCAATAAGCAAAATATAGCATAAATGTATTGTTCTACATTTCTTATGAAACATATAACGTAAAACATTGACAAATTCCACGAAACTGACTGATCTAATTTCCATTAGAACTTGTTTTATCTGATATATATACAAATTTTTTAGTGTTATCTTAGACTGAATTGTCCCTTTAATCCAGCAGGAAATATCATCATAACATTATTACATTTTGTTGTTCATTTTTTTCATTTTAAATTGTTGTCTTTTAAGCTCATGATTGAAAATCATCAGATATCAAAATAATAAAAATTTCTAAATTATGTTATAATTGAAAAATATATATTCTTATTAATACCATATATGCACATGTATCTTTAAATTCGGCAATAACCTCATTAAAGATAATGAACATATATTATAAGTGAATAACTCAATATTCACACACATAAATTAAAATTTGTTTAAAGATGCTCCATCGCCGACAGAGCATGAATGATATTCATTATTTGAACAATAATTGGTGTTCAATCGTGTGTATGTATGTCTAATTAACACAAAAATAATATATATATTTTCATTTTGCCTTTGGTGCATGCGCAATAAGTACTTCATTCCATATAGGATATAGTGCGTCAGAATTTTTTCGGGATGCAATTAATTATTTTTCATATTTTTAACTTGATGTAGAATTAGAAGCTCAAACTTTTCAATGGTGGTAATGGTGTAAAATTGTAATTTTTGTAACTGAAGAAAAATACTAAATCGTCTGCTCCTGTTTTTGATAGTGAAAAAATACTATTTGTCGGTGGTGGAGCATCTTTAAAAACCATATTTATTAAACTACTTTTGTCAATGTGTACTTATCATATGTAATACATACATGTGGTTTCTTTCTTGAATAAAATTATCAATTTTATTTGAAAAAATACCTTATGCTTATTACAGGAAAAATGGTTAAAAATTGTACAAAAGCAATTTTGAAACTTTTATCAACTAATTATTTGCTTTCTTTTGGAAGCTGAATAATGTCATAATCATTATAATTAATTTTTCATAAAATAGTAAATTATATTTTATTTAAAGTAACAAATAACATCTCAGTGAGTCAGTTAAGATAAAGCTTAAAGACAAACAAAGATGCATTCCAGTCAAGAATTACTTGACCAGACACCCCAACGTATCTAACCCACCTAGTGTCGATTCTACATGTCAATATTAGGGTTCAGGATGGGTCAGCCTTACATGTAGATCATATTCTACCTGATTTCAATAGATATTGATAAATCTGTCAAGATATTTCTGTATCAGCCCCATACTTGATCATATCACACAAAACACAAAACCCTGAATGGCGCTCTGTCTGTCAGCACTTTCCTACAGGTAAAAAATGTACGAACTTGGTGACACTCCGACTCGATACACTGTAAAAGGTACCTCCATCAATGGGGGAGGAGACTTTGGAAGGTCGATTGGAAACTCGTGCTCATGAGCACGTTAAGTACTAATATCGTAATGCATCTCTACCTGTCATATCATATCAAATTTATGACTGGCGAAAAATGGCTGACAGCGTGCTGAATAGAATCAGTTCCATACGAATCCATTTATAGCTGTAAACATTTCAGGCGCTCATTATTAAAGCATTAGGGCGAATTTTTACATTGCTTCAATTTATTGTGTTTTTATGTGAGAAGGGTTCAGCTTTGTTAGTACTGAGTGGAAGAATGGGATAAGGAAAATCGAGAGTGTCGCTCACTGGAGCAAGACATTATTCCTAATTGGTGGAAAGCTTGTCAACATGTCAAAATTTATCATTGAATAGACAGATCTACTTCAGATAGTGATAATTATCAGTAGCATGTTCATTAAAACTTTATAGTGTACTGCGTGACTATTCACTTTCTTTTCATATATTTAATGGAAAAGTAAGACCACACGACGGGTTGGTTCCTCCAATCAGAAGAGTCATCTGCTGAATGTTTGTTTTTAAATGTTGGACTGTCGGAATGGCTTCATGTCAAGTTTTTTTAATTTTAATTTTTTCAATTACATATGAAAATTATTTTCCAAAAGTTTGACATTTAAAATAACACTGGAAATAATTATGTCAGTTACTTTTCTATATTGTGATTTTTATGTTTCGTTTGTTTTTTGAGAATGGCGGGACTAATCCATGATTGTGACAGACTCTTATCAGTTTCCTTGTAGATTCCTTTAAAGGTTTGACACAATACTTCAGGGTCACCATATATAAAAGACACTTCAAAACCTGATATACTTTAAAGAAAAAGATGACAAGTCAACCTAAATTTGTATAAAAGTATAAAAATCATTAAAGTCCTAATCTTGTGGCCTTATCTGAGCATCTGGAAACCTTATGTGTCATTTCGGTGCGTTTAAAACTCTAAAGTCAATTGAGTCTGATTAAGGATTTCAGACTTCTATTGAAATTGATACCAATTAATTCTCATACTTGAGTGACCAGAACTTGACCAAAACTTTACATTTAATGCGGGGTCAGCACGCAACGATTTGTGTGAGCAACAAAATAATTCCAGTGGAAAGGTAACCAGCTACCTGTTGACGAGATTTATACACCTGGAATCATTGTTGTCCTGTAAACCTGATCAGGTAAAAAGATACGAGGACCTTAGATTCACACACAGATCAAGGATGATAAAAAACAAACCTTAATTTAGTCATACAAGTATCGTTCACCTCCGGCAACAACCAAGACTCCGTCTTCTTACAAAGCTACTTTTTTGTGTTGACACAGAGAGGAGAGTTCTATTACATTTTATATATAATGTACCATTCACTTAAAGTTTTACAAACTCGTGAAAGAACTCTTTGATTGAGTTATATGATCTAACTTATACTTTAATCCTGAAGTAACAATTTTAGGGGATTGTCCGATAATGAAATAAATAGCTACAAGTGTCACACACTTTGAGTGATTCTCTAAATAGATAAACTACAGTTTCAGTATCACAAATGTTTGACTTTTGAAATAAGATCATTATTTAGAAACAACTTTTTATGATTATCTATAAATATATATTTTTAATCAAATTTAAATACAACTTTATTAATAAATTTATTTTCCTTTTCTACACAGCTACTGTAAAATATTTAAAACGAGAAGATTTAAACAACATTTTTTTTCAGCACCTGAAGCACCTGTGACATATGATGGAATTAATACACTGTTATAAAATTACTTGAAAGTGACTGAAATTTTATCTCTCTTTGAACGTAATATTTTATTTATGACATTAATATTCAATTTCATTAGAAGTCATCAATCTAATAATGTAGCAATTTTTCAAGAAAACTGTTTATCCAATTTCTAAAAATCAGATAACTTTAATTTTCAAAAGTATCAAAGAATATCAGTAAAATATTAAAATAAAATTATAGTCTCTAAAGCTCTCTTTCACGCTCATAAACAACTTTCGACATTAAAGACTTTTTTTAAAAATTTATCTCAATACATTTTTTTCTACTTTCTCTGTTGTAAATGCAATTTGAAGTCATTATATATTTTGCTTATCATCATGTAATCTAACTATTTACAAATAATAATAACAAGGTAAAACCTTTTTTTTTATAAATATTGATAAAATATACTGGTTTAATTTAATGCAGTACTTTCTTCTTATAATTCAATAAATTTGTCCTCACAAAAAAATATGATTTACATAAAAGAAGATTGATGTAATTATAGCTTTACATATGTTCATAAATAATACATGAACTTGTATATTAATAACATTTTATATGATGTTGATTGATTCCTAATCATTGCCAACAAAGTCTTTTTCTATGGAAACCTATTAAAGATGAAATGTATGAAAGTTACTGTGTATAAAACTTTTACAAAAATAAAATTCCTTAAATTAATTATCTTTTCCTTTGAAATAACTTAACCTCGATCCATTCATTGCTATCATATCAAATGGGATATATTACAGTCATTGTAATATTTATAGTAGGATGTGTGTATTATATATTTAGTACTTTTTATGGTTATAACAAATACACCTTGACGGAGTAACTAACATTACCTGTAATAGTCTAATACATTACTGTCTGGTACAGGTATTGTTCTATGTTCCGACTCCATCATCACGACTGATAACAGACTTATTAGAAATGTAAGAGTATAAAACTCACCAGAATTCTGTTCAGCCAAATCCCATAGAGGAGTGAAAATGTTAATAAGACAGCTCCATTAAAGTTTACACACAGACAGTTATATAGTAACAAGCACCGATATTTTCCAAAAGACGTGCACCAGTTATCACTACCATGCGAAATATACGTCATGCTACAGATATGCTCAGTGAATCGTCAATCGGCGGGCTGGATATCGGAGCTGAAGTTCACCAGCCTGGCCAATCACAACAGTCCTTACTATAGGGGTTGATTGTATGGTGTGTGATGATGGGTGCACCACCCGCGCGAGGATTTGACAGCCTCGGGCTACAATTCTTCTACCCAATTACCCCCAAATCAGGGACAGTAGAGTTACATCTCTACCCCACAAAGGGCTATGACAATACCCTTCCCAGCCGAGCACCCACGGTCACAATGATCTCTCACCTATCACAGGAATATTGACTCAGAAAATACATGAATAGTGCCGTCAAAACACCCTTAGGTTGGAACTGTAACAACTAACATCAGACTCCATGGCGTATGTATCAACTGGTAAAAAATTCATCACTTCCTCTAATCTGTTACCTAAATAAGTTCTGATCCTGTTAATGTTTTTATTTTTTCCTTTTTTGTTTCTAACAATGAAGACTTGATACATCATGCCCTCACAGACACTTTCTTTATTTGTACATTTCCTGTAACTCTTCATCTGCCCTATACAGGATAATCAACTCCGATCCATCAACTTTTGTTCAGCCTACCACGTTCACACCACCTATCCTCATCGACCCTTTTTTAACAAACAATTTTCCGTTAACCCCTTTTATCTCCTTTTCATTCACATCCATCTTCACTTTGCATGTATTTAGCATGACTTTCATTTTAATGACTCCTCATTTGTTCAAATGAAAACATTTCAAACATTTTGTTAACAGACCAGTTAGTGTGTTTTCTGAGGAATGCTTTGTCATGTGTATTAAGACAGTATTAGGGTTGATATACCTGCCATTATAGACTTGGCTCCACACCTATAATGAAGCTTTGACTGTTGTTAGTGACCACCAATTGGCCATTTAACATCCTCATGTGAATGGTTTGTGTGTATTTGCCAGAAGGCCTACTAGTTAGAGCCAGTTAACATAACAGTCCTGGTATTTCCTTTTTCAAAACCAAGATCAACTCCGTATTGAAAGGTTTTTGACTACTTAAGCCTGTCTGATTTAAGAAAAAACTTTGTCCTCACCGTAATTAGCTGTATCCTGGGGAGAAAGCCGTAAAGCTAGAGCTATAGTATGTCGTGGTCCAGTGGCGACAGTGTGTCAACCTCCGTGACATGGGGACAAGTCACCCATTTAACAGTGGGTATCGTCCGTTTTACCGTGTCTGGACCGACCATTACCTAGCAGGGAACGTCTTCGTCATCACTATCACACAGTTGTCAATCAATAGTCACCAAATTCCTTTTCAAAAAATTTCCAAAAATTGTTTTGAATCAAAATTTCTACAACATCTGTTTGAATACCACTGATCGTTAATTGCATATTTCATGTGAAAAAGAAACATTTTAAAATAAAGTGCAAATTCTTCACTTTTGATGTTAATATCAAAACTGATTATACAAAATTTGATTTAACTTGAAAAGAAAATTATTGCTCATAATTTTGTCCAATGTTGTTTCATAAAAAAAAAATTGATCATTTTTGTCATTATGACATTGCTGAGATCCTATATACTTGCAAAACTCTCTTGCAATAAAATCAATTTTGATTTAAGTCTTTGTTTGAATTTAATCCTTAACAAAATTAAATTCTCAAAACATCTCTTTAAACAAAATTAAATACTCAGAACATCTCTTAGACTAATCAAATACCTGAGTGTGCATATTGACAATATTCATCAGAAATTCTTTGTCTACAGAAGTCTAGAGACTGGTATGTTATCTATCTTAACAATAGCTTTGTCTGACATCTGAAACAGACAGTACATATTCTTACCTTACTAATATTTTACTGCATGTCAAGCTACCCGAGAAACCTGTACTGAACACTGTACATAAACCAAACATTTAACTGTCTCGACACCAGAACTCAAATTAACAAATACCATGAAAGAGAGGACACTATTTAAGCAATTTTAATCAAATGCCGATAAAAGAAAATAATCTTTTGTACAACAGTGAGTCATTGTGGCAAATAAGATGCGGATAATTGACACCAAAATATTTGAAGTCCAAAGAGAGAGAGTAAAAAGACACCATTCTGAAATTCAAAACTCGACAGAAGAAGAGGCAAGTATACGAATGGGCGGGGTTGTGTACTGAGTGGTAATAGCAACGCTGCCGCAGGGTCCGACACTGGTACCACAAACAGTCAGCAAAGTGGCAGGGCACCCATTCAATAGACCACCGAAAACTGACAGAGACGAAGGAAATGTCACAACTAACAAAAGACCCAAAGAAATCCTCAGAAAATGAATCTGTGTATGAATTAAAATTTGATAGAAACAATTTCAGAAGTAGAAAGGGGACAACAAAAGAATGATACAGTTTTTTGTTAATCAGAAAATAAGGAAATTTAAGAATCTTTTTCTTCACGAGTCCACTTGAGTCGGGAGGAATCGGTACGTGTTTACATTGCTAGTCTAAGGTATAAGTGGTGAGTCCTTTGTAATATAATATTGTAATGACCACAAATCTTTGTATATATACGATAATCAGAACCCGCCACTCATCACACAGTCACTCCCGGTTAAGATACAAATGATTAGTATACAAATATATTTTGACAATTTTTGTTCTCAAACAAAAGCGTCTGAAATATCTGAACCCGATTAAAGAAGTTTGGTTGTACAATGATCCCGAGCAGACGTCAAGTATCCTGGTCGAGTTGTCATCACAGTCAAACTTGATACCTCTGACAGTAGACTTAACCTCACCACCAGGTAACACGCTGTGTCCGCCATACAAACTATCCGAGAGTCGTGGTCGCAACCTGTGTGTGTTGGGACGGAGATTGACGTTATCAGATTTTTCACTTAATTAAGATTTTAAATCGTGAAATTAGCGTGCAAATGTTGGTATTGTGACACCCCGATTTCTGTCCAAGGTTCATCAAACGCTGAGAGAGAGTGTTTCTTATCTGGAAACTCCATCATAATTTAGGAGAAAGCTAAACCACCAGCAGGCCAGGTACTAATATGGGCCTGTATTGTTACGAGTTGGCTATATTTTGAAGTTAAATCCTCGAACATCTACCCTACCGCTCGCTCTAAGACCAGACTCCATAGGGAGCTAACCTTGGCTGTTTTTTTATAATTTGGTTAAAATTGATTCTGTGTAAAATGAGACAAATAATACAGCAAAAACATGAATAACACCACAGTGCTAACTCGCCACTAAAATTTTATCAGAGGAATATAAACATGTCAGCGTCAGAAAAAAAGAAACATTAGACCCGCCCTAACTACCGGCTACCAGCATAAACCAAACTGGACGAAGAGGCTAGGGCGACAGGTAGGATTGTCACCCCTCCATGCTTCAGCGATTTATCTTAGTTCACCGACATGAAAGGCAACAATTCTGATTGAAATCAATTTAGTAAATTAGGGTTTTTCTTTGCTTAAATTGGTAGTGAATGTTATAAATTAGTAGCTTTTTAAAATGTTTACACAAACAAAGTTGAACTAATAATGGCTTTACAAATAAAATCCTGGATATCTCTTCTCCAATGGGTGAGCATCGCTCCCTTACTTACATATAAGGGAGAACAACCAGCAGGAGTTGTGCCAGGAGGTTGTCAAGGGTCCCTTATATCCTCCTGATGTAATCATTGTATTTTCCTATATTCCTTGTTACCAAATGTATAACAGAATTAGAAAACAAACAACTCTATGATCTCAACTGATACATTGTAGTACAGGCTACTAGTAACAGTGAATTCAGCAGCATCTCATACATATATATAATTAAAGATTTTTTTCTTCTATTCACACTTATTTTACCACTGATATAAAGAAAACTTCTGATGCTCAATTTGATATTGAAATGATCATATATATATGCAAACAGCATGAGATACTATAAAACATCATACCAGCCTAATAAAATAACCACAATATCAAATTATCTCCCTTTCTGACAACCTAACGATGAGACTCTAGTCACTTTACCATATCCCCTATAATAAATACCCCGTCGTAAACCATGAGATGACAACATTTTACCACATTCACCACAATTAATACTCTATCTCCACTCGTATCACCAACATCTTACAGTCACCCCCTGATACATTTGTCACGTCCAATCCAGTAAAATGGCTCCTATAGGAGTTTTCTGAATTTTCATGCCAGTTCATCACCCATGTCAACACTTGATATTGACCTCGATCATTTTTAATCTAAATAATAATCCGGTTCGTCTATTTCTTTGTTTCCGACACACACTGCTTAATGAATAGGGTCGGCCATTTTAATCAAGAGAGACACAAAAGCTACTGGGTCGTCATAGCGACTGTGTAAACAATGACATGGTGGCGATTTCTTTTCCTTCTGTATCATTTCAGATGTTGAGTGCGGGCTTGTGGTGAGATTATTCCAAATATGATAAATTATTCATAAAATTGTGACAATATAGCTGCATTATGATGTCCAATGTCCAAAGATTCTTTTCATATTCTTGTAATTTGAATTTATCGCTTTCAATTTTACCATTAATCAGGGTGCCCATTGAAAAATCTTTTCTTTCAGGGATTATGTTTTTGTACAATGAGGAGCATACATTTCCTGCTAATTTCCATATTATTTGTTCATGTACATGCCATTCCATACGGTGATCCACTTTACCGGCGTATACCTGTACTAAAACCGGGTATACACAAACGTATACATCATAAACAAGCCCAGTCAATAACTATATATACTTCATCACCAAGTCACCTAGAACAGAGTTTTGTCAGAGAAAATCAACATGTATGTGAAATTTTTGTTGATTTGAAGTAAAGGCCACTTGAAAAAAGTTCATTTCGAGTAGAAAAACTACAAATTACATGAAAGGCATTGTAAGAAAAATGTCAAAAAACCGTGAAGCGTTAAATTAGTGATTGTATTAGGCTGTGACTTAGTGCTGAAAATCACGAGGGTGTATGATACAGATGGGTCTACAAATCATAATCCGGTGATAGGATTGGGTCGGACACACATCCGACTCACTCACACGGAAACCAAATGGACTGACAATTAAGATCATGTCCATATGTCCTCAACTCTCTCTGGTACAGGTCAGAATGAAGGTAAACTCACACAGGATAAAATTGATTTGTAAAACTGCAGATGAAGTTTAAAATGAAAAAAATGGAAGATTAGATAAATTATCAATTCAGTACATCTTCATATCTATTTTTAGATTGGACTGTCTTGAAAATGCAGTAATTTACGGGACTCGATTAGATGAGTCCTGAACTCATGAATTTCCAATGGGACTGATGAAAATTTTGAGAACCCTCTAAATTTTTTGTACTGGGACTCATTAAAATTTGAAAATTAGTGTTCTGGACCTACATAAATTGCTGAAAAATTTCAATTGATTTAATTAAAATGTCATCATGAAATACCAGGTATGTTGTAGTCTCATTGATCAATAAAGAATACAACAGATTACAGAAGATTTTATATATATATATATTGATGGTTATTCCTGTAACATCTTAGTGTGTTAAGATTTGTCAATATTTTCACTTTTTGTTTTTTTTTTTACATGCCAGAATGGTTTATAGCAGTAATCTTTTAAATGTCAGTTAACTGTTGCAATATACATCATTTCACACAAACAATATTGTTTCTTTATTGTTAAAAAGTTGAAATTAAAGTACTATAAATAAGTAAAAAAGACTTAGATATAACACAAATATTGCATGGAATAAAATTATGATTATCACATACATACGTGTAGCTCGATCATCATTCAAATACATATATACATATAATGAAATAACGGATAGGTGATGAGGCTGGTATATTACTAACAATGATATGTTTATACATGGCGTACTCAAATTAATCTAGTATTACTTACATAATTATCTTCCTGTTTTTTATCAAGGATATTTCAGAAAACTTCAAAAACTTTGTAATAATCCCAAATGTTGATACAACTCCTCCAGATGACATTTACATACAGTCTGATATATCTCAATCTTCTCTCAGAACCGTGGATCTTCTAGACAGCATAAAGATAACAGTCTGAAGATGAGGGAGCGTCTCGCTAATTTAGAGGGCTGTAACACTACTAACCAAGGTGGTACAATGAATGTGTTTTACCTGAGTACACCTGACAAAGGTAACGAGATAATTAATTAGCGGACGTGTCAGACGAGTTAAAGCCTACAGGTGTATGTGATGATACAGATGATGATATCCTCTGACTCAATGTTTACTGCTGCAGAAATAAAACAACTGTTGAAGTTGTTACGACTTCCCTTGCCCGGGGGATCCACTCACAAGGACAGGGACTTGTATCAACTCGGAGGGGGTCAGGCCGTCTGCTGACCCCAGGGATGTCAAATGACAGTGTCAGTCGTCAGCGGACAAATCATGGCCGCATCGCTGACCCTTCGTCAGTTGGAACATCATGGATTTATCAAATTTTACAAAGTGTCTTGTCACTCTGTGATTCAGCCATCCTTATATCAAAGTTTATTATTGTATGTTATTCTTGTGACTGTCACTGGACAATAAATGTTACTGGGCCTAATGTTATGTAGCTTTTATGTGTTTATTTCAGAGGGAAAGCAGATAAATCGTGTGTTTGTAACAGTAATGAGAAGTTTATTGTGATTATAGATATAATTATCTCTACAAATAGATACACATCGTTACCAATTCTTATTCCTGTCACCTCATCTCAAGCTGTAATTAGTAGGTTCTAATAAAATTTGGCTTGGAACGAACCTAAACGATCAAATATGTAGTAATTAAGACAATATGGCATTATAAAATATTTGTTATTATGTTACAAATCTAGTATATTACAAAAAAAATCCAAGATATGAAATTAGGTCAACTTGAGGATGATACAATTATACAAGGGAACAGAGGAATGATACATAGTATTCTTTAAAATCAACCAGGCTGAGGAGGTAATTTTTTTCCATCCACAGAACCCATATCCAGATTTTGTCAACTGTCATACAAGCAATAATGCAATATGTTACCTGTGAAAGCCCAATTAGGCTGTTGGGGAAAAGATTTAGAATATGTGTATATATTGGGTTTTTTTCCCCTATTATTTCTATGTTTTGGTAATGTGTTGCATCTTGATGCTGACCTGATACAAGTTCTCATCAGTAATTACTGGATTAATTTAGGATTGTCAAACTGATACAGTCATGTGACACAGCTTCATCAGTAATTACTGGATTAATTTCGGATTGTCAAACTGATACAGTCATGTGACACAGCTTCATCAGTAATTACTGGATTAATCTAGAATTGTCAAACTGATACAGTCATGTGACACAGCTTCATCAGTAATTACTGGATTAATCTAGGATTGTCAAACTGATACAGTCATGTGACACAGCTTCATCAGTAATTACTGGATTAATTTAGGATTGTCAAACTGATGTAGTCATGTGACACTGCTTCATCAGTAATTACTGGATTAATTTAGGATTGTCAAACTGATACAGTCATGTGACACAGCTTCATCAGTAATTACTGGATTAATTTAGGATTGTCAAACTGATACAGTCATGTGACACAGCTTCATCAGTAATTACTGGATTAATTTAGGATTGTCAAACTGATACAGTCATGTGACACAGCTTCATCAGTAATTACAGGATTAATTTCGGATTGTCAAACTGAAACAGTCATGTGACACAGCTTCATCAGTAATTACAGGATTAATTTAGGATTGTCAAACTGATGTAGTCATGTGATACAGCTTCATCAGTAATTACTGGATTAATTTAGGATTGTCAAACTGATACAGTCATGTGACACAGCTTCATAAGTAATTACAGGATTAATTTAGGATTGTCAAACTGATACAGTCATGTGACACAGCTTCATCAGTAATTACTGGATTAATTTAGGATTGTCAAACTGATACAGTCATGTGACACAGCTTCATCAGTAATTACAGGATTAATTTAGGATTGTCAAACTGATACAGTCATGTGACACAGCTTCATAAGTAATTACTGGGATTAATTTAGGATTGTCAAACTGATACAGTCATGTGACACAGCTTCATCAGTAATTTAATTTAGGATTGTCAAACTGATACAGTCATGTGACACAGCTTCATCAGTAATTACTGGATTAATTTAGGATTGTCAAACTGATACAGTCATGTGACACAGCTTCATCAGTAATTACTGGATTAATTTAGGATTGTCAAACTGATACAGTCATGTGACACTGCTTCATCAGTAATTATTGGATTAATTTAGGATTGTCAAACTGATGTAGTCATGTGACACAGCTTCATCAGTAATTACTGGATTTATTTAGGATTTTCAAACTGATGAAGTCATGTGACACAGCTTCATCAGTAATTACTGGATTCATTTAGGATGGTCAAACTGATGTAGTATTGTGACACAGCTTCATCAGTAATTACTGGGTTAATTTAGGATTGTCAAACTGATGCAGTCATGTGACATAGCTTCATCAGTAATTATTGGATTCATTTAGGATTGTCAAACTGATACAGTCATGTGACACAGCTTCATCAGTAATTACTGGGTTAATTTAGGATTGTCAAATTGATGCAGTCATGTGACACAGCTTCATCAGTAATTACTGGGTTAATTTAGGATTGTCAAATTGATGCAGTCATGTGACACAGCTTCATCAGTAATTACTGGGTTAATTTAGGATTGTCAAATTGATGCAGTCATGTGACACAGCTTCATCAGTAATTATTGGATTCAATTTAGGATTGTCAAACTGATGTAGTCATGTGACACAGCTTCATCAGTAATTACTGGGTTAATTTAGGATTGTCAAATTGATGCAGTCATGTGACACAGCTTCATCAGTAATTACTGGGTTAATTTAGGATTGTCAAACTGATACAGTCATGTGACACAGCTTCATCAGTAATTACAGGATTAATTTAGGATTGTCAAACTCATGTAGTCATGTGACACAGCTTCATCAGTATATTACTGGATTAATTAAGGATTGTCAAACTGATGCAGTCATGACCCAGCTGGTAATGTATTAGTCTATAAATAAATAAATAAATGAAGTATCTTTTACCATTAGATTACCAGGGATTGAGTCCCTGGTGTGTCGATGCTGAATCAGGCTGGTTTTCCTTAGGTGTTCTCTAACTTCCACATTATCAAGACTTGGATTTATTGTTATAGAACTGTATTAACAAAAAAAATATTTACATTTTGCCACAGAGACTTGTATAACTCTAATGATAATCATGATCTACATAATGAGTCAATAAATGCAGCTAAAGACTTGGTGAAGTAATATCTATATATACATCAATGGGAGCCCTGTTTACTGACACCATGTTAGTTCGCGGGGAAAAATTACATTGACAAACGGGCGCTATTCTATTTATCTCCAATAAATGCAATCTAAAAATCCTTTAATTGTTAAATAAAGCTTTTCCTGAAGTCAAAAACTATCAAACAGATTATGAAAGTTTAAATAAAATCATTGTGTATAGTTTTAACCTTACCCGGACAATACCTCCCCTTGGAGTAGTTAACATGCACTTCTACCCTGATATTTAATAGTCAGAGAAGATAAGAGGTGTGGCAATAAAAAAGTATGGTGTTGAGTAGGTCTTACAGGACGCCTATAATTATACTGTTGTCCTATAGGAAGTGAATTCCAAAGTAGCTAATTACAGATCTGGCCATGAATAATACATATCATAAAGATAGGATAGTGTTTCCTAGTTAGCAAGTGATGTATGAGCTAGCTACATGGTGTGAATTTGGCGTAATTAAAACGGAATGATTCGTAATAAATTCAAGAATCCTATGTATGTAAATACATTCAATCTGTTACCTGAAACTTTACGTCAAGTTCGTTAATATTTACATCGACACATGTTTGATGTGTTACCTGTAATTATTCCCATGCAGTATATGTTAATGTTGAGACAAATTAGGGCTGTACCCACAGGTAAGGAGCCTGTGATTTATATTCACCTGTCCACAGTCATTAACCTTTGATATGTGGAGATAAATTAGATGTCAATAAGCCTATAGGTGATCAGTACTGATTGTCAAGGTAAAACATAACACCTGTTAAATTAACACCTGTAATACCAATAACTCCATTAAAAAAGAATGATTTTCCTGACTTTAAATCATATTTATTGTTACTATTGCAGAATTGTCTACCAGCAGTAGCAGGCTGACCAGAGCTAGAGAATCTGGCCCTTAGTTTCCGTATGTTCGAACCCCAGACTGCAACGGCCATTATATGTTATTCTTTTCTGTTACATAAGTATAGGTAGATAAACAAATCATTACAAAACAAGCATGATTGAAAACAATAATCTCTAAGTAACAAAATTAATGCTGATTGAAAGCTTGAAGACAGAATCTACAACACCATCTAAGAATCTCCAAAAGTATGCGTTTTATTCCTTTAATGTTGCACATTTTCCAGAACAATTTGGATGTGGTTAGAAAAGTGACCTAAATCTGATTATACAGGCTCCTCTGCACCTGTCTATAACAATTTTTATTTTTTTGACTTCCTCTCCTTTCTCTATCTATCGTCCGTATATAACCTGCCATCCATCAGCGGAGATATAAATCAGGACAATAAAGGATTACGATCTAAGGCGATCACCGAGGACTGTAACCTTGGTCCTCTATAGGCACAAACCTTTTATATATGGGGGACTAAATCTGTCAGGTTGGCCTACAAAAACTCTACACAAATCAGACGTGAAGATGCAGTATAATACATTACATTCCTTCATTTCTTTTTTATTTCTTATAGCAGCAATTTAAATTTAATATCTCCTAAAACATTATCAACTTTCCCTTCTAAGTTTCAAGGTCACCAGGAAGTTCAAGGTCATTTCGTATACCTTGTATATTGCAATGTCCAGAACACATTCCTTAGGTTATCCTTATACATAATGGAATTTAATACCTTTAATCAACTTCAGATGTTTTTATGTAACACGTAGTGAATCATCCTGCATTCAAAGCGAAACCTACAACTGCATTCAATTTCCCAATGTAACTAGTCAAAAGAATTTCAATCTGTTGAATCTTATAAAAATTTGCATACTCACTCCGTATGACTGTGATTCTTGCATTCTTATTTTTTTAAGTTTTAGGAAATGAAAAAAAAATTGTGACCAGTGAATATTTTTATACTAAACAGATGATATTGATATTTGTAACAATACCAAATGTTTCAAGATTTCATATTTTTCAGTCATTCAAAGAAAGACAAGTACTCTACCTATTGCAATCAAAGCTTCCCATGTTTTGCATGTAAAAATAATCAAAACCAAAATACATCTGAGTTTATAAGAATATTCATTTTTTCCACAAAGACTTGCACTCAATTATGAAAATAGAATAATATGGGATATTGCTTACAGTCAAACAAACATCAATTAAGATCTTCTTGTTATAATTAGTGGTCATCAGAACACTTCCTCGTTTACATTAGATTTGTTTCCTGTATAGCCGCAGTCGATACAGCAGTCTTGGATAAAGACCAGTATCCAGCCACGCAGGCTCATGAAATAAAAATCAATTGGACTACAATGTCCATCAAAGAGCAATATGGTAATTACAGGAATGTGAAACGCTTGCCCAGAGTCGATTGACCACATGTTCTAATGGTCAGTACTGGTCATCTTGACTCTCACTACTGATGACCTTTAGAGAGTCATTCCTTTTTCATTATCTTTTATCTATCAGACTGACCACATGATATCTAAATTGAGCCGATATACAAACACACCTGAATGGTCAAGCACTGTGTGAAATAAAAAAGGTAAACAATATGTCCAACGATCATTTGATGGCGTCTGGAGGTTAAGGGAGCCAGTCAGTGGGCGGAAAATCGTCATTTAATCATCTTTTTATGGATCTGACAGAAAACAAATTCCTGTATCCAGATTTAAACCTTGTGTAAACATTAGAAAATAAAAGATCTGTGCAAAATGCTGGTGGTTCTGAAACGGGATCAAGACATCAAGACAATACACCTTAAAGTCAAAGGATGAATAAACATCGACCCGGCTTCTTCAGCTGCCCTAGTACAGGTACCAATGGAAACGGAATCCCAAAGATAAACACAAGTTCTGTGTTGAGTAAACATTTCAGTCCTTAAGCTCTGAGGGTCTGTCAGAATGTACAAGACCGCTATATTATGCAGCAAGCCTAGCCCGTCATGTAGCTAGGTTCTAGCTTTGTAGATGTCAATCTGCATCCAATCTGTTTTCAAACCCCAGAATTAATATCGCCTTATTTTTCCAGTCAATATGTTCTGCGTGAGGACTTATTTGGCCGAAAAATGAACCTTGACTATGGAAGGCGAGTGTAAGCAGATGTATAGGAATGTTAGAGATTACACTGTAACAATACCACAGATACACAGGTGGGAGGCAAACATACAATATGTACAGCCGGAGGAATTCAAAGTTTTTCCAATATTAAAATTTTTTTAATTTTTGAAACACTTGAGATTATCATCTTGCACTGAGAACATCTGCCTCTGTAAACATCTATGGAGGATCTGTCAATCCAACAACATATAGATAATGTCAAAAACGGTGCGCGATGGAGGGGGCTTAACTTTGGACTTTAAAATATAAGATTCTTTGCAAAATTCTAAAGAAGTACTCATAATGATAACATCAATACAGGTAGAATTAGATTTTTAACATTATATTAACTTCAGCATCTGAATTACAAACATGTGCATGTATTGCATATAATGTTAAATCTGTTATCTGTTTTGGCATTCAAAATAACATTTTTGTTACACAGCGGTTAATTTTATTACCACATTTAATATGTCAAGTATTTATAATTGTTACAATTACATTGTATAATAGTTTTCTGACTAAAACAAATATCGAGAATTTCTCCTGTAAGTCCGACTGACTGCACATACAGTCAGTGTATCATCATAAGAGACCCAAAAGGTACACTGTACAATGTAACAAGAGATCCCAGAGGGATCTTGGCGCCCACCAAAGATTGATCTATGTCTGACAAATGAAAGAGGGATCTTTTCTCTGCTTTTCAAACTTACACTTCTTTTTTCTGCTTTTCAAAACTTTAAACTATCAAAATCCAAGATGGTGGTCGCAAAATGCAATAGGCAGAACTAGGGTCCTAGGGGAACCTACATATGAAATTTGAGAACAATCCCTTCAATACTTTCTGAGAAATAGCAGTAACAAACTTAAACTATCAAAATCCAAGATGGCTGCTGGTCGGCCATCTTGTTGACCGATCAGTCCCAAAATGTAATATGCAGAACTAGGGTCATAGAGGAACCTACATATGAAATTTGAGAACAATCCCTTCAATACTTTCTGAGAAATAGCGGTAACAAACTTTATCTATCAAAATCCAAGATGGCCACCGGTCGGCCATCTTGTTGACCGATCAGTCCCAAAATGCAATATGCACAACTGAGGTCCTAGGGGAACCTACATATGAAATATGAGAAAGATCCCTTCAGTGCTTTCTGAGAAATAGCGGTAACAAACTTTAACTATCAAAATCCAAGATGGCTACCTGGCCGGCCATCTTGTTGACCGATCAGTCCCAAAATGCAATATGCACTACAAGGGTCCTAGGGGAACCTACCTATATGAAATTTGAGAAAGATCCCTTCAGTACTTTCTGAGAATTAGCCGTAACAAACTTTAACTATCAAAATCCAAGATGGCGGCTGGTCAGCCATCTTGTTGACCGATCAGTCCCAAAATGCAATATGCACAACTAGGGTCCTAGGGGAACCTACATATGAAATTTGAGAAAGATCCCTTCAGTGCTTTCTGAGAAATAGCGTAACAAACTTTATCTATCAAAATCCAAGATGGCCACCGGTCGGCCCATCTTGTTGACCGATCGCATCAGTCCCAAAATGCAATATGCACAACTGGGGTCCTAGGGGAACCTACATATGAAATTTGAGAAAGATCCCTTCAGTGCTTTCTGAGAAATAGCGGTAACAAACTTTAACTATCAAAATCCAAGATGGCTACCTGGCGGCCATCTTGTTGACCGATCTATAAGACTCATATTTTGTCTTATAAAAACAGCATATGCTACCCCTACCCCTTAGTTTTGAGATACAATATACACCATTTTCGGTCATTTCTGCCAAATTTAACCCTTTTATAGAAAAAGTTGTGGTATTAAACTTTTTTTTCAATATTTTGCATATCAATAGGAAAAGTTGTTTTTTTCTAAATCAGGCAGAGAAGTAGGGGGTCTGTTTTCTTACTTTTTTTGCCTCATTTAAATATTTGTTATTTTTCAATATTTTAGAGTAAAAAAAACCCAAAAGTGCTCAAATAACCATTAAATGTTAAAATAAAGTGACAAAATGTTTCATTTCAAACATTAATGCTCAAGTTTTAAATTACTACGAACCTAGTAATGATTAACCGCAAAAATTCGCTCGATACAGCAAAAAATCCTGGTACATTGATGATTTAAGAAAAAACAATTTAAGTAAGAAATGGTAAAACTTTGGTTCCTGTAGCGGGCAACGGGGGGAAGGGAATTAGTGTTCAGTTTTACTCGCTTGGATGAGAGGATATGACAAAACTTACGACCTTATTACATAATCATCCCTCTAGCCATACCATAACCATAACACTCCACTGAAAGGGAAAAAAAAAGACACATTTTCAAAATGGCCGCCAAATGGGCCATTTCTTAAAATCCCTGTATGATAAAATCTACTAAGAATAGAAATGTAGTTTTCTGACAAATTTTGCAACTGGCAACTTGCTACAGATATATATCAATTGTATTTGAAAATCTCATAACTTCTTTTATCTATGTCGAAACGAGACTTCAAAGGGTCTGAAACCTCATACATCCTTAAAATCATCCTACACATCTATACAAAGTGCCTTTACTAAGAAGATTGAAGCCCTATTTGCACAAATGTTTAACAGTCGCCTATTATTAGTAATATATAGTGTATTTTGCCGATTTATTATGCATAAGCGAGGCCTTCGTGCTGGCTATAAAAAGTCTCTTTGTATAGATGTGTAGGATAATTTTGAAAGGACAATTATCGCTCTTTCCAACCGAAGTAACCGTTTTTATGAAGATTTGCTAGAAATGTGTTTATAGCCGCCAAAAGTAGGAGGGTTAGAAATTTTGAGCCTAGAAGCTTTCCACCCTTCTCGTATATAGTACTATGTAGAGTATGATTCTTATCGTTATTAAATCTATACCTCTGAAAATGGTCTTAGGGCACTCTGGTGGGTTCACAATACTGTAATTAATTCTCAGATCTCTGTGCATCAAAACCGCTTAACAAATTGGAGGATAAATGTAGATAATTATTGTTTAGAACTTTCAATTTTGTAGTCAAAAGCATATTGATGTTTTAATTATTAGGAAAAATGAACATTAGAAACAAACCCCATTGGGATATTTGTTGATGGTGAATGTTCTATTATTGAGGGCGGTAACGCTCATTCCATTAGTAAGAAGAGGGGCGATCAGGATGCCGTTGGTGACGTGGTATAGGAGAAGGTTGGTAAGAGCTGTGGTGTCCACCCCTTGTAAGTTACTGAGAAGGCCCGGAGTAAGTTTGTTGAAGGCATCATTGGTCGGGGCAAATATGGTGAGTGTACCTACACATGGTCAGGGATGTAGTACAACAATTATCATCTTTATGTATTCTTCTATTAATTGAATAAAACAATTGGGATATACATATAGTTGTATACTTGTAGACATACCCAAAGAAATGTATTGTTAGTGGAGATGAAGAAGAGAATTACCCTTTCGAGCAAAATGTCAAAAGCTTTTCTTCCTTCAGCATTATGGCAACGTTTCCGAAATCATATGAATGATAAACTATTGAATTATTTCAGAAACAGTGACACCGACAAATATTACACACGAAAGCGTGAGTGAAAATAACAAACATGGCTTTGCTAAGAATGCACTACATTCATAAGCATTTAACCCCCTTATGATTTAAACATAGGATTCATTTAGTCCCTTTATTCCAAAGAATAATTAATGGAGTTCACTGAGCTTATTCAACAGCTTGTTGTAAAATGATTGTCACCCTCTTGCGTCAATATGTTTGATAAACCACCCATGTATATTCAGAAACTTTTGATAACGTTCTTTTCAAATTGTGTAAGAAAACATAAATTGCAACATTACCATGGCAAAATAAATGAATTAATTTAAGTTCTTTCATAAAGAACCTAATAATGATACAAGTATTCACCTATCTAGTCAACAATCAAATATAACTTGGAACAAGTGATTGTCAACTTCTTACAGCATATTAGTGTTTTAACTATGTTGGATATTTAGGTATCGATGGAAAAATACATGGAATGATGCCTGCGCTATTTAGTGTTGTTGTTTCTATCTATGGTTCTATATAATGTTAATTTTGTTTTGATTTTTTTATTTCGACATATAACGTCTTGTCGATGGATAATTGGGGAAGAGCCTTTATCGCCGGTATTGGGAAATGGTCATAGCTACACGAAATGGCATATCTTTCGGTCAAGGGTCAAGACGTTCAACTATGCCAGATTTCGTAACATAGACGTGACCTATAAGATAAGACGTTAACACACAGGCACGTTTAATATATTGTTGTTCTTACTATTTTCGTATCGATAGATATTTGACACAATATGGATGTTACAATATGCACAGTTGAGCACTGCGTCAATTCGACCATACCAGTTTTCGGAGTTTGTTAACACAAATTTCACTGAACTTATTTGATGAACAATTTATAACAATCCATGAAGTTTGTTTTTATGTTTTTTACTATCTTTTAGACATATGTTAACAATATGTTTGAATTTTATGAAATTGCACGTTAAAAGAAGGGTATCACTTTGGGTCTTTTTACGGCCACTCGGTGAGCAGCAAGATATTTTGGATGGAGATACCTTAGGGTCAGCGGTATATTGTATACTTTTCAGAACAATTGTTTCTGGGTTCAATGTAATTTCAGAGGTCAGAGGGTAAGAATTGACGTTTTAAGTTCCACATAATTAAAAGTAATGTATTAGTGAAGGAATGACATTTTTGCAGTTTTTGGCTACAAATCATAAATTGACCAGTATGATTCATTTTTGTGAATTTCAGCTCGCAAAGCAGATAAACAATCGATTAAAAAGATCACACTGACCTAATAACACATTATAATGTCAATGGTGTTGTTAAATCCTGTTGCAGCTACTGTATTCGAGACGCCTGTTTCGATCGTGTATTAAGAAAGCAGGCACACTTTTAACATTCTACATGCAGTGTAGGTGTTGTTTGAGATTTTTACGCAAAACAAATCTTAAATAAACTGTATTTAACAAGGAAAATTCAGAAAATAATTAGTTGACAGACGATGGCATTGCCGTTTTTAAATATGACCTAAATTTCCCCGTCACCAAACCCATGTGACCCTAAAAATGTTATTCCCTTGAGCAGATCATGCCAAATTTAGTGCTAATCAATCTATATTAAATGAACAAAGGATTGAAAAAATGAAAGTCCAAGCCGCGAGATTAAAATCACAAATGAAGTCGCCCTTTACGCAATGATGCAACAGGTACACCTATCTGTAGGTGTTACTCTCATTACACAAACTCAATTAACTTAAGCACCTGCTTTAAACATGGCAAAACCACAAGGTGCTAAGCTTAAGATTACAACCGATACTCCCCGTCACCCAACCCATTTGACCCTAGGACGACGTAATAATATCAATTCAAGATCCACACGCAGTCTCAATCTAGAAAATCGTTATAAAATGAAAGTTGCCAGTCATATCAAATTTAGTTTTAATGTTAAATAGAATAAATACTTAACAAGGTCACTCTTGACTGTTTTCAGAACTGAAATTTACAAAGCACGGATTTTCTAGCAAAAACTGCATACATTGTTTCCATTATATTTATTTAACAACATCATGTTTTTTTCTTTCTTTGACCTCTGAAATTACCAGAAAAAATCGGATGTTCTGAATAGCATAAAGTATACAACTGACCCTAAAGTAGCATACAAAATATTTTGCTTATCACTAAGTGTCCGGAAAAAGGCCCAAAGTGATAAAACTCCTTTACGCCATTTCACCCTTTTATTTTTGGTGAATATCATCTCTAAAATGTGATACATTTTCCCAATATGTACGTGTGTTAAATGTTAGTATGACTGATGTCAGATGGATAAAGGGAACGACAGACATTACAAGGTTCAGAAGACCATCCTAGTTTTTATATACTGTAGATCCTTTTTGGACATGCTGTTCTGTAAAATCATACACATGACATATAAATATCTTACCAGGGCTGTCCAGTGCTCCACTGAGTTGGGCTTGGTTCAGAAGTCCCTCTAAGATACTAAATTCGCTGTTACCCTGTATATACTGGAACAAAGTCCTGTTTTCAGCACAGAGTCCAATGGCCAGTTGGGACAGGACTAAGAGTAGGACCTTCATGTTGATACCACTGAGGGACTGCTTCCGTACAAGGTCTGGTGCTACAAAAGGGCTTTGACGTCTGTTACAGTCAACGTTGTACACCTTAATGGCCGATTGGTGAGAAAACCCAGGTGTCGTTATTATGAAATATTCGATCAGTTTAGTTTAGTGTGCTTATATACGGCTGGCAGTCTGATAAACTCTGAGGAAGTGTATACGTACCAAATATAGGAATTTACTTCCAAATTCTTGTATCTATTGACTGTTTATCCTTTTATCGCCAAGTTATAGATATAGTCTGTTTACATAATTGTATAATCTTTTTTTCATTTTTTAATTTCCGACAAATGTTATCAAGATTATGTCATAATGTCCTTGACATAAAAAAGTGTATGTCATCCATTACAATAAACTTTATTGTCATTCATGTAACACTGTCACAATAAGTTAAGCTACACAGTTTGTTAGTGAATTATTACAAAATAGTAATGGGCCTAAAAGAAATTAGTTTCGGGCCAGTTGAAGAATTCTATAGGGAAATGTAGACAGACGAAATATTAGGGTTTTACTTTTTACAAAAGAATTTGCAATCATTTACTTTACACTGTGTCAGTTTTGGATCCAAAGTATAACATAACAATTATGAATCGGTGCAGGCAAGAACGGTAAGGTTCGCCCTGAATGACTACGCATGCAACAATCTTCTTATTTCATGTTCTATTAACTAAAGTGGTGCACACTTCAGATCAGAGGTCACGTTTCAGAAATGATTATTGTTCTATCGCATCTGTAATGTCACTGAAGACACCCGTTTATCACACTAGATTACTCATACTGGAAAAAGACGACAAACTATACGAGCTGATTGGGGAGACAAAACCACTTCGACAGGCTCTAGGACTGATTGGGGAGACAACACCACCTCGACAGGCCCTAGATCTGATTGGGGAGATAACACCACTTCGACTGGCCCTGGATCTGATTGTGGAGACAACACCACTTCGACAGGCCCCAGGACTGATTGGGGAGACAACACTACTTCGACTGGCCCTAGATCTGATTGGGGAGAGGCCCTAGATCTTGGGAGACAACGACACTTCGACTGATTGGGGCCCCAGATCTGATTGGGGGAGACAAACATCACTTCAACAGGCCCTAGATCTGATTTTGTCGACAGGCCCTAGGAGAGACAACACCACTTCGAAGGCCCTAGATCTGATTGGGGAGACAACACCACTTCGACAGGCCCTAGATCTGATTTGGGGAGACAACACCACTTCGACAGGCCCTAGATCTGATTGGAGAGAACAACACCACTTCGACAGGCCCTAGGACTGAATGGGGAGACAACACCACTTCGACTGATCTGATTGGTGAGACAACACCACTTCGACAGGCCCTAGATCTGATTGGGGAGACAACACCACTTCGTCAGGCCCTAGATCTGATTGGGGAGAAAACACCACTTCGACAGGCCCTAGGATCTGATTGGGGGAGACAACACCACTTCGACTAGAGGACAACACCACTTCGACACCTAGATCTGATTGGGGAGACAACACCACTTCGACAGGCCCTAGATCTGATTGGGGAGACAACACCACTTCGACAGGCCCTAGGACTGATTGGGGAGACAACACCACTTCGACAGGCCCTAGATCTGATTGGGGAGACAACACCACTTCGACAGGCCCTAGATCTGATTGGGGAGACAACACCACTTCGACAGGCCCTAGATCTGATTGGGGAGACAACACCACTTCGACAGGCCCTAGATCTGATTGGGGAGACAACACCACTTCGACAGGCCCTAGATCTGATTGGGGAGACAACACCACTTCGACAGGCCCTAGATCTGATTGGGGAGACAACACCACTTCGACAGGCCCTAGATCTGATTGGGGAGACAACACCACTTCGACAGGTCCCTAGGATCTGATTGGGGAGACAACACCACTTCGACAGGCCCTAGACTGATTGGGAGACAACACCACTTCGACAGGCCCTAGGATCTGATTGGGGAGACAACACCACTTCGACAGGCCCTAGATCTGATTGGGGAGACAACACCACCACAGGAGGCCCTAGGACAGGCCCTAGGATCTGATTGGGGAGACAACACCACTTCGACAGGCCCTAGATCTGATTGGGGAGACAACACCACTTCGACAGGCCCTAGATCTGATTGGGGAGACAACACCACTTCGACAGGCCCTAGATCTGATTGGGGAGACAACACCACTTCGACAGGCCCTAGATCTGACTCACAACACCACTTCGACAGGCCCTAGATCTGATTGGGGAGACAACACCACTTCGACAGGCCCCTGATTGGGGAGACAACACCAGACAGGCCCCTGATCTGATTGGGGAGACAACACCACTTCGACAGGCCTAGATCTGGGGGAGACTTTGGCCCTAGAGACAACACACCACTTTCGACAGGCCCTAGATCTGATTGGGGGAGACAACACCACTTCGACAGGCCCTAGATCTGATTGGGGAGACAACACCACTTCGACAGGCCCTAGATCTGATTGGGGAGACAACACCACTTCACAGGCCCTAGATCTGATTTGGGGAGACAACAGACAGGCCCTAGGACTGATTGGGGAGACAACACCACTTCGACAGGCCCTAGATCTGATTGGGGAGACAACACCACTTCGACAGGCCCTAGATCTGATTGGGGAGACAACACCACTTCGACAGGCCCTAGATCTGATTGGGGAGACAACACCACTTCGACAGGCCCTAGATCTGATTGGGGAGACAACACCACTTCGACAGGCCCTAGATCTGATTGGTGAGACAACACCCACTTCGACAGACAACAACACCACTTCGACAGGCCCTAGATCTGATTGGGGAGACAACACCACTTCGACAGGCCCTAGATCTGATTTGTGAGACAGCACACCCACTTCGACAGGCCCTAGATAATTCTGATTGGGAGACAACACCACTTCGACAGGCCCTAGATCTGATTGGGGAGACAACACCACTTCGACAGGCCCTAGATCTGATTGGGGAGACAACACCACTTCGACAGGCCCTAGATCTGATTGGGGAGACAACACCACTTCGACAGGCCCTAGATCTGATTGGGGAGACAACACCACTTCGACAGGCCCTAGATCTGATTGGGGAGACAACACTACTTCGACAGGCCCTAGATCTGATTGGTGAGACAACACCACTTCGACAGGCCCTAGATCTGATTGGGGAGACAACACCACTTCGACAGGCCCTAGATCTGATTGGGGAGACAACACACCACTTCGACAGGCCCTAGATCTGATTGGGGGAGACAACACCACTTCGACAGGGCCTCCATTGTTCTCTCCTGATTGGTGAGACAAAACACTTAACTCTCGACCACTCGGCTTAGTTCATGTTTGGGGAGATCATTCACTACCTTCGACAGGCCCTAGATCTGATTGGGGAGGAGAAAACATAACTTCAACTGGCTCTCTAGATCCTGACTTGTGGTGACAACTCTACCTTCGATCAGGCCACCTAGATAACTATTTTGGCAAGTCATCCACACGACTTTCAAACAGGCATCCTACGAATCTGATTGGCCGGAGACATACAGGCCACTTCGGAAATGGCCCTAGAGTCAATGGAACACCCCACCACTTCCATAGGGCCCTAGAGACTGAAGGGGGGAGCCTTACAGCACTTCGACTGGCCTTTGAGATGAATGGTGGAGACAACATCACTTCTTCGACCGGCTCCATATTTCTGATCTGGACTCGGTGACCAACCACCAACTTCGCCGACAGGACCTAACAATCTGATTGGGGTGTAAAACACCACTTCGTCAGGCCACTACATCGTGATTGGTGTGAAAACACCACTTCTCGACAAGATCTAGTATTTGATTGGGGAGGACTTACACACCACATCTACAAGATCTTGCGACTGATTGGGGGAGTCAAACACCCACATTCTTACAGGCCCTCTGTGACATGATTGGGGTGACTACATCATTTCGCGTGCTGGCTCTAGGGGACTGATTGGTATGACAACATCATTTCGACAGGTCCCTAGAGCTGATTGGGGAGACAACACCACTTCTCACCAGGCCCTAGATCTGATTGGGAAGACAACACCACTTCGACAGTCCCTAGAATTCTGTATTGGAAGAACAACACCACTTCCACAGGCCCTTCTGATCTGATTTGGGAGACAACAGCCTTCGACTGGGCTCCCCAGGACTGATTCGCGTTGAGAACAAACACTTACTTCGACAGGCTCTAGATCTGATTGGGGTGTGACACAACACCACATTCGCCAGGCCCTAAATCCCTGATTGGAGGTGACAACTACCACTTCTACGTCAGGCCCTACATCTGATTTGGTAGAGAACAACACCAACTTCGACAGAGGCTAGGACCTGGATTGGGGTGTACAATCCACCAACTTTCGACAAGATCTAGTTCTGATTGGGGTAACAGGTCTACATGCCACTTCCTAGGACTGATTGGTGAGACAACACCACTTCTACAGGCCCTAGACTGATTGGGGAACAACACCATTTCGAGCAGGCCCTAGGACCTGATTGGGGAGGACAATTATCCACATTCGACAGGCCCCTATGACTCTGATGGTGGAGGACAACCACTCTCACTTCGATGCGCCCTAGATACTGATTGGGTGAGGAACACTACACCGAACAGAGGCTTTAGACTGATCGGCCCCTAAAGATCGATATCCCAGGGACTGAGGTGACAACGACACACTTCGTACAGGCCCTAGATCTGATTGAGCAGACAACACCATTTTGACAGGCCCTAGATATGAATTAGGCGTAGACAAACACTACATGTTGAACAGGACTAGATCTTGACTGAGGAGACAACACCACTTCGTGACAGGCTCTAGATCACAGATTGGGGAGACAACACCACTTCGACAGGCCCTAAATCTGATTGAGGGGTGGACATCACCAGTTTCGACAGGCCCTACATCGGATTGAGACGAACGGACTTCTACAGTACCCTAGGACACGATTGGGGTACAGGAGACCCCAGCCACTTCTACAGGTCGACTGATTGGGGAGACAACACCATTTGCGACAGCCCATACATCTGATTGGGGAGGACAACCACGCACTTCGACAATGGCCAGTAGATCTGATTGGGGAGACAACACCCACTTCGGACTGGCCCCTAAGACTCTTGATTGCGGGAGAATCAAAACCACTTCGACAGGCTTAGACCCAAGATCTGAGATTGGGGAGACGAACCACCACTTCTCACATGGCAACTTATGATCTGATTGGTGAGACCAACACTCCTTCGTACAGGCCCTAGATCTGATACAGGGGAGACAGACACTACTATCGACAGCCCCTTTAGATTTGCGGACGTGAGTGGGACATGACACCACTTCGACTGGCCCTTGATCTGAATTGGGGAGACTAGCGCCCACTTCTACTAGGCCCTAGCTAATCGCACGATTGGGGAGACAACACTACTTCGACAGGCCCTAGATCTGACTTGAGGAGACCAGATCAACACCACGTCGCGACCAAGGCCCTAGGATTTGTATCTTGGTGAGACAACACCCACTTCGACTGGGTGAACTCTAGATCTGATTGGTGATGACAACACCCACTTCTACAGGCCCTAGGATCTGATTGGGGAGACATACACCATTTCGACAGGCCCTAAGGATCTGATTGGGGAGGACAACCGGGACCACACTTCGACCAGGCCCTCCCTAGATCTGATTGGTGAGCGACTCAACCCCACCGGCGTCGACAGGCCCTAGATCTGATTGGGAGAGACAACACCAATTCGAAACAGACTGGCCCTAGAACGTCTGATTGGGGAGACAACACCACTTCGAACAGAGGCCCTAGATCTGATTGGTTGGAGGACAACACCACTTTGACAGACCCATCGGTCTGATTGGTGAAGGACAACACACCATTTCGACAGGCCCTAGGATCTTGATTGTGTGAGACAACACCACACTTCGACAAGGCATTCACCTAGATCTGATTGGGGGAGACAACACCACTTCGACTCAGGCCTACTAGGATCTGATTTGGGTCAGACAACAACGCAACTACTTCGACAGTGCCTAGATATGATTGGGGGAGGACAACATTACTTCAACAGGCCCTCACTTTTGATCTGATTGGTGAGACATACACCACTTCGACAGGCCCTAGATCCTGATTATGGATGACACACCCCACCATCTTCTACAGGCCCTAGATCTGATTGGGGAGACAACACCACTTCGAGCAGGCCCTAGAATCTGATTGGGGAGACAACGGGCCCTCTTCGACAGACCTAGATTCTGATTGGTGAGACAACACACCACTTCGGACAGGCCCTAGGTCTGATTGTCTGGGAGACAAACACCACTTCTACAGGCCCTAGATCTGATTTGGGGAGAAAACAGGACACACTTCGACAGGGCCATAGATACTGCTTGAGGTGAGACAAAACACCACATTCGACAGGACCCTAGATCTTGATTAGGTGAGACAACACCACTTCTGGGGGGGAGGGGGGGGGCAGGCCCTAGATCTGATTGGGAAGAGACAACACCTATTTCTACAGGCCCCTAGATATGATTGGGGGAGACAACACCATTTCGACAGGCCCTAGATCTGATTGGGGAGAACTTCGACAAAGATCTGATTGGGGAGCACCACTCACTTCGACAGGCCCTAGATTCTGATTGGGTGTGACAACACCACTTCTACAGGCCCTAGATCTGATGTCTGTGGAGACAACACCACTATCTACAGGCCCTAGTATCTGATTGGGGAGAACAACAGACCATTTTTCGACAGGCCCTAGATCTGATTTTGGGGAAACAACGCCACCACTTCGACAGGACCGTAGATCTGATTGGTGAGACAACACCACTTCGACAGGCCCTAGATCGGATTGGGGAGACATTTCTAGTTCAAACGGCCCTAGATCGGATTTGGGAGACAACACCACTTCGACTGGCCCTAGATCTGATTGGGGATACACAATCACAATTTCGACAGGCCCTAGATCTAAGTCTGGTCAGCGAGATCTGGGAACACCACTTCGACAATACCCTAGACCTGATTGTATAGACAATGACACCTCTCGAAACTGGCCACATACTGAACCTGTTAGCTCGTTGTTGCTCAACTAAGTAATCCACGTCCTGTTTTAATAAGGGATTCCTAGGCTGA
Organism: Argopecten irradians; assembly: GCF_041381155.1. Lineage (NCBI taxonomy): Eukaryota > Metazoa > Mollusca > Bivalvia > Pectinida > Pectinidae > Argopecten > Argopecten irradians. The sequence continues at coordinate 6,725,203 of NC_091140.1, read as the reverse complement.
AATATCTCTCTTAATAAAAATTCAATTAATATTCCATCTATTCGTTCGACCTGTGACACGGTCCCTAAAGAATAATTACTATGAGTGTCGTCATGAGCATCATTAGCGGAGCTCTAGTCATTGAAAGGGTTTTTGTTCCACAACATAATTACCCATTCGAAGTCAGGGTGTATCATGCATGCAATTGTACCTGACTGTCACCCCATTGCATGTGATGTAAATGGCGACTAAATTTTTGATCTTATTTCTTTCTCTACTTCATAAGCACTTTTTTCCGAGGCAGATTCCCCCGACAGGACACGGACTGTAGCTCGAACCAATTCACGTACATTCATTGACAAGTCACACGGACTGCAAGCTCGAACCAATTAACACAGGTCATCCCTGACTCTAGCACACGTACTGTAGCTCAGAACCAATTAAAACTACACTACTCTGACAGCTAGACATACTGTCGCTCGCGACCAATTAACACTATTCTCCGTGACAGCACACGGAGTCTCTGAACATTCAACGCGGACGTGCTCAGCTCGTACCACATTAACACATTCCGGGCTGCACAGCACACCGGGCTTTACCTCGACACGCAATTAATGATATTCTCATGACTACGAGCACAAATCATGGACTGTAATCAATCGCGATACCTCTCTTAAACATGTTCCTTGCGCAATAAACGAACTAGTAGCCACAGTACCAATAATGTCACATTCCCTGGACAGCACAAAACGGAAGATAGCAGCTCCGTAACAAATAAAGCATCGCGACTCAGCTGACTTAGCATCAAGGACAGTCTAGCTCGAAACAATTAGCATAGTTCTCCATGATAGCCGCACGTGAGTGTCGGCCGTCGAATCAACAATTAACTACATTCCCTATACAGCACTAACAAAAGCATCCTGAACGAGATCTAACACGCTCGCTGACAGCACACGGAATGCACGCTCAGTCGAGCCAATCGAAACAATTAGCGTATTCGATGATAGAGCACGATCGGAATACAGCTCGAACTCTAATTGAACAATTCCATGACAGCACACGGACTATGCAGGCTCGGAACCAAATAACACATTCCCATGACAGCACTCGAACCTGGCAGCTCGAACCAATAAAACATCTACCATGACAACACACCTGGACAGGTAGCTCGATCGCAATTATATCACTATTTCTCTGAACAATCACAAGGACTGGGGTGATATAGCAACACATTAAGCCTAATTTAACGAATATACCCTGACAACATCAGCGAGTACTGTATGCTCGACAAATTAACTACATTGTTCCTGACAATACACTGACTGTAGCTCGAACCAATTATCACATTCCCTGACAGCACATGGACTGAGCAGTCTCGAAAACCTAATTAACATATTCCCTGACAGCTCACTGGATCTGTAGCTCGAACCAATTAACACATTCCCTGACAGCACACGGACTGCAGCTCGTACCATTTAACACATTCCCTGACAGCACACGGGCCATCTCGAACCAATTAACATATTCTATGATAGCACACGGACTGTATCTCGAACCAATTAACATATTCCTTGACAATAAACGGACTGTAGCTCGTACCAATTAACACATTCCCTGACAGCACACGGAATGCAGCTCGAACCAATTAACACGCTCGCTGACAGCACACGGAATCTAGCTCGAAACAATTAGCATATTCTATGATAGCACACGGACTGTAGCTCGAACCAATTAACATATTCCCTGACAGCACACGGACTGCAGCTCGAACCAATTAACACATTCCCTGACAGCACATGGACTGCAGCTCGAACCAATTAACATATACCCTGACAGCACACTGACTGTAGCTCGATCAAATTAACATATTTCCTGACAATACACGGACTGTAGCTCAATTAAACCAATTAACACATTCCCTGACAGCACACGGTCGGACTGTAGCTCGAAGCAGCAATTAAACACACGGACTGTAGCTCGAACCAATTAACCATATTCCCTGACAGCACACAGACTGAAGCTCGAACCAATTAACATATTCCCTAACAACACATGACTGCAGCTCGAACCAGTCAACACATTTTCCGGACAGCACACGGGACTGTAGCTCGAACCAATTAACACATTTCCTGACAGCACACGGTCTACGATTAGACACACGGACTGTAGCTCGAACCAATTAACATATCCCTGACACTGCACATTAAACAGACTCCTGACAGCTCGAACCTTAGCTCGAACCAATTAACACATTCCCTGACAGCACACGGACTGCAGCTCGAACCAATTAGCACACGCTCGCTGACAGCACAACGGACTATAGCTGAACCAAGCTCTGACAGCACCAAGCTTAACCATTTAACACATTCCCTGAATGTACACGGACTGACTTACTCGAATTCCTTGACAATAAACGGACTGTAGCTCGTAACCAATTAACACATTAACACATTCCCTGACAGCACACGCCACGGAATCAGCTCGAACCTTAGATCTGAACCAATTAACACATTCTCTGACAACACACGGACTGCAGCTCGAAAGAGGTAGCATATTCTATGATAGCACACGGACGGTATCTCGAACCCAATTACACATATTCCCTGACAGCACACTGACTGTAGCTCGAACCAATTAACACACGGATTCCATATGACTGACAGCAAACGGACTGTAGCTCGAACCAATTAACACATTCCCTGACAGCACACGGACTGCAGCTCGTACGAATTAAACACATTCCCTGAGCAAACGGACTGTAGCTCGAACCAATTAACATATTCTGACTGCACACGGGCCAATTAACGAACACAATTCCTCGAACCAATATTCTATGACAGCACACGGACTGTATCTCTTGATAGCAACGGACGGTATCTCTAACCAATTAACACATTCTCTGACAGCACACGGGATAGCTCGAACCAATTAACATATTCTATGACAGCACACGGACTGTAGCTCGAACCAATTAACACATTCCCTGACAGCACACGGAAGGATTCCCTGACAGCACGAATCTCGAAATTAACATATTCCCTGACAGCACACGGACTGCAGCTCGTACCATTAACACATTCTCTGACAGCACACGGGCCATCTCGAACCAATTAGCATATTCTATGATAGCACACGGACACTGTAGCTCGAACCAATTAACACATTTCCTGGCAGCAACCACCTGGTAGCACACGGTCTATGATAGCACACGGACTGTAGCTCGAACCAATTACCATATTCCCTGACAGCACACGGACTGAAGCTCGAACCAATTAACATATTCCCTGACAGCACACGGACTGCAGCTCGAACCAATTAACACATTCCCTGACAGCAAACGGACTGTAGCTCGAACCAATTAACACATTCCCTGACTGTACACGGACTTTTACTCGTACCAATTAACACATTCCCTGACAGCACACGGGCCATCTCGAACCAATTAGCATATTCTATGATAGCACACGGACTGTATCGCGAACCAATTAACATATTCCTTGACAATAAACGGACGGTAGCTCGTACCAATTAACATATTCTCTGACAGCACACGGAATGCAGCTCGAACCAATTAACACGCTCGCTGACAGCACACGGAATCTAGCTCGAAACAATTAGCATATACCCTGACAGCACACTGACCATAGCGCGAAAAAATTAACATATTTCCTGACAATACACGGACTGTAGCTCGAACCAATTAACACATTCCCTGACAGCACACGGAATGGAGCTCGAACAAATTAACATATTCCCTGACAACACACTGACTTCAGCTCGAACCAGTCAACACATTTCCGAACAGCACACGGACTGTAGCTCGAACCAATTAACACATTTCCTGGCAGCACACGGTCTACGATAGCACACGGACTGTAGCTCGAACCAATTACCATATTCCCTGACAGCACACGGACTGAAGCTCGAACCAATTAACATATTCCCTGACAGCACACGGACTGCAGCTCGAACCAATTAACACATTCCCTGACAGCAAACGGACTGTAGCTCGAACCAATTAACATATTCCCTGACTGTACACGGACTGTTACTCGAACCAATAAACATATTTCCTGACAGCTCACGAACCTTAGCTCGAACCAATTAACACATTCCCTGACAACACACGGACTGTAGCTCGAAAGAGGTAGCATATTCTAATAAACATATTCCCTAACAGCACACGGACTGTAGCTCGAACCAATTAACACATTTCCTGACAGCACACGGACTGCAGCTCGAACCAATTAACACACTATAGCTCTAACCAATTATCACATTCCCTGACAGCACTTGGACTATAGATCCAACCAATTAACATATTCCCTGACAGAACACGGACTGTAGCTCGAACCAATTAACATATTCCCCGACAGAACACGAACTGTAGCTCGAACCAATTAACATATTCCCTGATAGCCCCGGAGCTGTAGCTCGATATCCACATTACACGACATTCCCTGACAGCACTACGACGGGAATGCAGCTCGAACCAATTAACACGCTCGCTGACAGCAGCACACGGAATCTAGCTCGAAACAATTAGCATATTCTATGATAGCACACGGACTGTAGCTCGAACAAATTAACATATTTCCTAACAGTACACGGACTGTAGATATTGAACACATGTTTCGACACGCAAGGTTGACAATACTTGTTTTTGTGTTTCGTGGCGGTGGACCGTTTTTGTGAGGCATGACGTTAGCGCTTGACGGTCTGAGGCAACGCGCGCGCCTACCACGCTTTAAAAGAAACAGTACACATGTGTAATACAGTGTGTGATACATATTTACAGATTACCAGTGTTTTGTGTTTGTTTATTTTGCTGTTTTTGTTTCCATTGCAAACATTATTGTTATTAAGCCTAAAAATGAAAAGTTTTTGTTCAATGGTACTATATGAATGAACAAAGTTTGGTATTATATTGTAAATGTTTATTCATTTTTTTGTAATTAACATGCATGTAATATAGTTAGTTAAGGGTGATTAAATTTGGGTTTCATACTTTTGTTTGAGATATTTAAATAAAATAAAGTGTTGATATCGAACTAGGTCATGAGTATGCTTTACCTATCACAAGGTATCCCTAAAAATATAATAAAAAAAGTTTTCAAATTACTGAAAAAGGCTAATTCTGTATATTACAATCTACTGTTTCGTTTTTATTTTTTCTAAATAAGGAAATGCCTTTTTTATAAGATTAGAAAGCAATACCTTTATGCAATTTGGATCTCAATATCACGGATAATTTTAAAGTAATGTGTATATGATTTGTCAGTATGTATATGCGTCATATCCCTATAATAATAAAAAAGCTAGTATATAGTGACACTATGATAATTTGTTTTTAGTCATATACTTGTTCTTTATTAATATATCAATATATGCAATATATTGAAAGGATTGACGCATGTTATTATGAATTCTAGGGTTTTTTGCAGATGTTTATTACCTCTTGATAAACACTCCATATCGTACACGTGACGATCACTTCTGGTTCTCTTGATCACACATGGTGTACGACGCTTTGATTGATCCTATATCATTGTAGTACGATGAAGGCTGAACAATACTTTAACAGGTCCTGTTACTTGCAGTGAAGGCCGTTAAGCCGTCTTACACGAGCTGTGCAATCTGCGCAACGAGCACTACCACGTTTAAACGATAGTGACTAGTGGTCGTGTATAACTAACAATGTGTTCACATGATCACATTTTCACATATGTGTCTGTGTATGTTGCTGTTCAAATCGCCTGTATTGCTATATGTAAAATTACGTAAGTAAAATGTGTACAAACCATGTCTGATTATACCTCTATAATAATTACAAATATGTAGCATAAATATGCAATAATAATAATTATTATGTAACTATGATTTAGGAGTACACATATTTTTCTAGAAAAATATTAATATTGATTTTGACATATTATCATAACAGTTTACATTACTGAAACTAATCTGCAAATATGAATGATTGACATGCATTTTGTAGTTTTTTTCGGTCGGGGTTATTTGCCCCTTTGTATTTTCCTCCCTAACGTGTAAATATTCGGAATTTCCGAATGCTTTTTTTCAAGATATTGCGATAGGTACATGTAATGAATTTTTGATATATCATTAGATCCAAAAAGAAAAAAATTGATCTCTTGCAACTTCTGGCTTTCGAATAGTGACAGAATGATCAATCTAGTAAAAAGTATCCATGTAACTCAAAATATTGTATTATTAGTTACAGGTACGTGTATTGAAACTGCACTTTTAAATTGTCATTTGTCAACTGCCACAATGATTTTTTAATATTATGGAGAATTGTCAGTAATGTTAAGGAATTGAATATTTGTACTTAAAATTTGGGAGTTTTCTCAGGCTCCTGGTAGTGGTTAAATTTGGAGGTTTTTATATGATTGAAAGGGAAGTTCGTCCGTGGGATTTTGGGAACGGGTTTTTTTCATGTTTAGTTTCAAATGCATCAATCTTTATCTTTGTCAAATCTAAAATGCACTGTTTGAAAATATGTATAATGTTAAGGAGTATTAGGCTTTTTGAAAATGGGTAAAATACGAATTGGAAGCTTGAACTGTCGGGGTCTTGCAAGTGATTTGGTTAAGAGACGGAATATTTTTCAGAGATGTCGATCAAAATATGATATTTCTATATTAGTAGATACACACAGTGATGCGAGTACAGAATCGCTATGGAGAAATGAGTGGGGAGGTGATATAAAATTTGCGTCTTTTTCTTCAAATAGTAGAGGCGTCGCAATTCTTTTTAAAAATTCATTTGACTACAATGTAGAAAATGAATATAAAGATCCAAACGGAAACTTCATATTATTAAATATTATTGTCCAAAACATAAAACTAACTTTATGTGCAATATATGGTCCAAATGAGGATAATCCTTTATTTTTTAGCAACCTTCAAAATAGAATTGAAGCTTTTGGAAACGATTCTTTAATATAGCAGGGGATTGGAATGTGGCGCTTGACTATGAAGTAGACACTGTGAATTATCGCAATAAAAATAATACTAAGGCTAATAATGAAATTCATAACATGATTCAAAATTTAGATTTAGTTGACGTCTGGAGAGAATTTAATGTGGACGAAAGAAAATATACATGGTTTGGGCCGAATGGGAAAAAAAGTAGATTAGATTATTTTTTGGTATCTGCTGATCTACAAAACAACATTCTTACTGCGGGTATGGACTTTGCTTATAAATCTGATCATTCCCCTATCTTTGTAGAAATTGAATTTATTAAACAACAGCGTGGGAGGGGGACATGGAAATTCAATAATAGTCTTCTCGGCGATCCCGAATATATAAACTTAGTTAAAAATATCATCACGGAAGTCATCTTACAATATAGAAAAAACGAAAATAATGATTTAAACCCCCCAGAGAATTTAATATTAGTGATAAGTTATTTTTGGAAAACTTTAAAACTAATAATAAGGGGAAAAACCATTAGCTATTCATCATTTAAAAAAAGAGAACGACAAAAACAGGAAAATAATCTAGAAAACGAACTACATCTGTTATATAATAGACACCAATCTGAACATAATTCACAATTACTACAAGCTATTTCAGAAACGGAGGGTAAATTGAAAATATTACGAGAAAAAAAAGTAAAGGGTTTGATCACTAGAGCAAAGGTGCGATGGAGAGTCGAAGGTGAAAAAAGTACAAAGTATTTCTGTAATCTCGAAAAACGACAATTTAACGAAAAAAAATGATCTCTAAACTTATAAATGACAACGGTGAAGAAATAAATAATTTACAGGATATTCTTCATGAACAATCGGTTTTTTTACTCAAATCTTTATAATTCAAAGGGAACTCTGTTTAACAATATTCACCGTGATTCTTTTTTTAATGATAATAATCCATTTATTACCAAACTGACAGACGAGCAAAAGATTTCAATGGATGGCCCACTCAATGCGGAAGAATGTTTAAAAGTTTTAAAAAATATGAGTAATGGAAAATCACCAGGTTTAGACGGATTTACTGTAGAATTTTACAATTTTTTTTGGTCAGATCTAAAATCTTTTTTAATAAAATCCATTAATCAATCTCTTACAGATCAGGAAATGTCAATTAGTCAGCGTCGTGGATTGATTAAATGTATTCCAAAACAAGGGAAATCAAAACTATTTATAAAAAATTGGAGACCAATTACATTATTGAATGTAGATTATAAAATCGCTTCATCGTGTATAGCTAACAGAATTAAAAAAGTTCTAGTTGATATCATTAGCCCAAGTCAGTCAGGCTTTGTCAAAGGTCGGTATATAGGAGAATGCACAAGAATTATAAGTGACATAATTGAAAAGACAGAAGAGAATAATCAAGCAGGTATTTTATTAATGTTAGATTTTGAAAAAGCTTTCGATTCCATTGAGTGGGCATTCATAGAAAGATGTTTGCGATTTTTTGGTTTTAGTGATTTTATTTTTAATTGTTTTAAATCTTTATATTCAAATATTTCAGCCTCTGTAGAAAACAATGATCACCTCTCCAACTCTTTTCAAGTTACACGCGGAGTACGATAGGGTGATCCTTTGTCTCCATACCTTTTTATTATATGTATTGAATTACTTAGTGCAGCAATTAAATTTGAACCCGATGTAAAAGGGATAATTATTAATAACTCTGAATATCTTATCAGTCAATACGCTGACGACTCCACACTGATACTTGATGATGATGCAAGATCCTTAGCAAAATCACTATATCTGATCGACATCTATGGAGAGTGTTCTGGTCTTAAAACTAATTTTGATAAGTCACAGGCTGTATGGATTGGGGTGAAACGTGGCTGCGGGGAGGAAATTGAAACAGAACATAATCTTTCATGGAATCACCAAGGGAAATTCAAACTTTTAGGGGTTAAATATGATTTTTATCAAAAGAAAACATTTATGAAGATAATTTTACTGACAAATTGAAATCTATCGAATCTCTTCTCTCAGATTGGTCTTTTAGAAACCTGTCTATTATTGGGAGAGTGACTGTTATCAAAACTTTAGCATTTCCCATTATTGTACAAATATTAACTGTAATTCCTAGTCCACATTTTAAGATCCTAAAGAAATTTCAAGTATTATTTTTTCATTTTTTATGGAATAGTAAAGTTGACAAGCTTAAGCGAAATCTTTTAATTGGTGACTATAATGACGGAGGTCTAAAAGTTCCGGATATTTTTTCTTACAGCAAATCTTTAAAACTTATCTGGATAAAAAAATGCTTAGACACAAATAATTACGCAGATTGGAAAAAAATATTAATTGATGACATTGAGCATTTTGGAGGAAATAGAATATGGAGCTTAACAAAATGTGGTCTAGATGAAGTTATAAAAAGGCACAATTTTGGAAAGTTTTGGAGCGAAATTTTGTCTATTTGGGGAAATCTGTACGACATCCCCCAGCAGCCCCAGAAGTTGTTCTCTCCCAGCCTCTATGGTTCAATAAAGAAATAAAAGTTAATAGAAAAAAAATATTTTCAAAAATATTATGCAATGAAGGCGTTTTCTATTTTAACGACATCATAATAGACGAAAACGGAAATATTATGTCTTTTAATAATCTTGTTCAAAAATATCATGTAAATATCAATTTTATGTGTTATAATAGTATTATTAGCGCAATACCTAGAGACTGGAAGAGAATGGTAAAGAACTATGGCAAAAATATTGAAAATGTTTTACATGATAATTTAAAACAGATCAGAATACTTGAAAAACCATGTAGATATTTCTATCGCAAAATATTATCCTCGGTGTTTGTCTATCCTCAGCAAACTCATGAAAAATGGCATGTTGTTTTAGATGTTTCCCTTAGTAAAGATCAATGGGAAAGCATTCATGCTCTTCCATTTCAGGAGACAAAGGACTCAAAATTACAAACTTTACAATTTAGAATAATACATAGAATCTTCTTCACAAATTCTATGCTTTTAAAACGAAATATTTTAGAACATCAGGAATGTAGTTTTTGTAGTGGGGCATCTGAAACAATATTGCATCTTTTCTGGAATTGTCCACATAGCCAAGCACTCTGGACAGGTCTAATAAATTCTGTTAATCTTAAATATAATGTTGTATTAGAGAGAAAATCCTGTTATTTTCCTATTTGGTCTGGTAGAAAACATTCAATTGACAGGTCTAAATGTATGCATATTATTGGTTAAAAAATATATATCTTTAATGCGACAATATGATAATATTCCAAATTGGGAAATATGTAAGACATTTATTAGAAATTACAGAGCCATTGATCAGTATTCGACCTATATGCTTACTCCAAACGCAGCAAACAAGAACCGACAGAAATGGGAAAGTATCAAGCTTATTTTAGAATGAAATATTATTATAACTTTATTAACATATATTGTATCTGTGATACATATTTTCATGGAGAGCATTTAGAAAATTGTAACTTTTATATGTGATTGATTGCAATAAAAAAATATTCAAAAGAAATAAAAAAATATTCTACTGACAGCACACGGACTGCAGAATCAACAATAAAATTAACACATTCCCTGACAGCACACGGGTCAATGCAAAAATTATCACATTCCCTGACTATAATCGGACTATTCCCTGAAAAGGACTGTTAGCTCGAACCAATTAACATCATTTCAAAAATATTCAAAAGAAAAAAAAAAACAATTAATCATATTCTTCTGACACTACACGGACTGCTGCTGGAACCAATTAACATATTCCCTGATAACCTGATAAACGGTAAGTTAATATTTCTTAAGACTCTACAAAAAATATCAATCTTGTTTTACATTGCCATTTAAAAAATTAAAAGCAGTTTCGGAAAGGTAGTGGGCCTTTAAGCTGGAATCCTATCTGATTTACATATGTATCGAGCTCCCGTTCAACCTGATGCAAACTTTGGGCAAGCTCAAGCTAGGAAACAGTTAATTACCTGTAATGGAAACAAATATAAGCGAATTTAAGCACCATCTGCCAGCTCTGTGACAATAATTGCATTGGGGACGAACACCACTACATTTCATGCTGTCCATATCTTTTACAAAGGAGAAATAAGTATGTGAATGTTTATTTCTCAAAATATCCAAATTACTTTAAATTGTACAGCTTATTCACTCGCCCAAATCCAAAAGTGATTGAAAAACTAGCTGTGTTTTGTAAAATAATCTTAACTACGTTAAAATGATTTATTATTAGAATTTATCAAAGTATTTTGTGTTTTCTACCTAACAAACCAATTATATTTACTATCTAGTCATGATGTTTATCAAATTATATAGATATGTTACTCTCTTATGCTTCTTTGTATGCTTCATATCGTGCATAATGTGTTATTCAATGTCCATATTTTCATTGTTATGTAATTTGTAGCTACCACATCCCGATTGAAATACAATATGCAAAACCAGACCCCTAGGGGAACCTGAACATGAAATTTGGAACTGGTCATTTCAGTAGTTTCTGAGAAATAGCGGTAACAAAGTTCAATTGTAACAAGGGCCCAATGGGCCCGAATCGCTCACCTGCAATTTGGTAATCACGCGTGGTTCATACTTAACAAATAGAGTAAATAAG